>NC_090936.1:1171545016-1171872458 GCF_040938575.1 Ambystoma mexicanum
TTTTTTCCGGCATTCGACAAAAGAAACACGCTGTTTTAGGCCCCGTTATTTTATTTTCACTATTTTAACGTAGAACCCATTTTCTCATGGTTCTGACAACTCTACTGTGCCACAATCTCTGATATCACGAAATTGTGATTGTTAAACGTATTAGTGGTCACTGTGGTAAGTCAGAAGAAGGAGACGGACAAAGGAGTGGCATTTCCAACATATATCTTTATTCAAAGAACAAGAAAAGGGCTCATCTATCCCTAACGCTATAGGATTAGCCCCACCTAACAGATGTCCTCAGGGTGGTTGTCAAAACTAAAAGAGTCCGTCCTCTGTCCAAAAACACCTGCTCTGACAATACCACTAAACAAAAGGGGTTTTATAAACAAAACAAGGCCAGGAGAATGACTCCCTTCTCCTGCTTCAGCGGGGTAAGAAATAGGCTGTTTTCTAGTAATCCTTTGAGATAGCTTGGATTCAACAAAGGATAGATAGTCTCTGAGGATGGCTCCACCCACAAACAGAGATGAGGCCAGGAGAATGACTCCCTTCTTCTAGTCCAACTGCTTTAGCTTTTGGGGCTGATTTGGAATAAGTTCTTTCAACAGCTCTGATAAGCCCTTTTCGTTTCTTCCAAGGGTGTCTCAGGGCTTGCTTTAATGTCCATAATTACTCCTTCTTTTTTTTTTGTTTTAACTTTGTTTATTTTAAATCAAGGCAGGATGGCAAATATACAAATCATGACATATCTCAAGCAATGCGTATTCAGGTTCTTCGATCCCCAGTCCTCATTTCCCCCATCAGGCTTCCTCCCTCCCACCTCCCTTCGGCCTCTCCCCCCCTCATGTTTGGAGGCGTAATTTTCTTTCTGGGTTGTCCAGTTCGCCCCTTAGCGTCTATGTGTCTTATCCAGGGTCCTCTTGGTGTTTCAAGATCCATCGGGCCCTGGTCGGTTTGTAGGTCTGGGCGGGGAAGCGCTGGTCGTATTCCAGCACTGGGCTCCAAACATTCTGAAAGCGGTGCAGCGTTCCCGCCTGTGCTGACCTTACCTTTTCCGCGATCAGGATGTCCCAGAGTTTAAACCACCATTGGGCTATGTGAGGTCCTTCTGGGGATTTCCAGGCCCTGGCCAACACCGTTTTCCCCGCCAGAAGGCAGTGTGTCAATAGTTTAGACTTGGTCCCGGAGCGCGGGTAGATCGCGGGGATCGGGGCTCCCAGCAAGACTGGTTCAGGTTCCAGAGGAATCACCGTTCCCGTAATTTATGCGATGGTCTCTAGGCATGTCCTCCAGAACTGTCGTATCTTTGGGCAAGCCCACCACATATGGAAGAAAGAGCCTGGGTGACCACATCCTCTCCAGCAGGCATGATCCACATGTGGGTTCATGTGGTGAAGTCGAAGGGGCGGGTAATACCACCGGAGGAGCACCTTGTACGCACATTCCCTACTGGTAACGCAGGTGGAGGAGGTATGTGTTCTGGTCCAGATGTCCACCCAGGTTTGGTCCTCGACCGGATGGCTCAGGTCCGCCTCCCATTGAGCCATGCAGCGGGTCTTTGTGGACAGGAAGTCCCTTAAGAAGTGCTTATATAGGGTGGATTCCCTGCCCCGAGTTGGAAGGTCCCCCAGTGTCAGCTCCAGGGCGGTGGGCGGGCGAGTTGCTGCCTGCAGAGTCTGGGGGTGCGAGCACCAGTGGCGTAGCTGGATATAGGTGAATCTGTCCCTTTCCTGGAGTTGGAACTTCTCCTTGCATTGGGCGAAGGTGAGGGGTGTCCCTCCCATATATAGCTGGTCTATGGTCTCCAGCCCGCCCTTTATCCAGTTCCGGAATTTGCGGGGGTCTGCTCCGGGTGAGAAGGATGGGTTATGGAAGACTGGGGAGCGTGGGCTCAGTCCTCTGGGCACTCCCTTCTGCTTTAGAGCCCAGTCCCAGGAGCTAAGAGTGTATTTAGTTGATAGGAGGAGGTCTCCCCAGTGTGTTCTAAGGGGGGGCGGAATGTGTGGCAGAAATCGCAAGGGTAAAGGTGTTTGTGATTGTTCCAGCTCTACCCACCTGGGGCGGTTTGTTATGGTCTGCCATACCTGAAACTGTGCTAGTTGTGTTGCCACACTATAGGCCCTCAAGTCCGGGACCCCCAGACCTCCTAGCTTGGTGCCCCCCAGCATCGTTTTGAGAGGGATTCTCGCTCTCTTACCTTTCCAGATGAATTTCAGCATTTTCCTTTGGATGTCCTTGAGGGTTGGTGTGGGGATCGCTACTGGGAGGGAGGCGCAGGCGTATAGGAACCTCGGCAGTAGGTTCATCTTGCATGCTGTGATGCGCCCCAGCAGTGAGATCTCTTGGGTCTCCCATCATTTCAAGTCACCTTCCAGTTCTTTCAGTAGCTGGGGGAAGTTGGCTTTGTATGTGTCTCTTGGGTTAGCCGGGATGTGGACCCCTAGGTAGGGGATGGCCTTCTTCACCCATGTCATCGGGCACATCGTCGTCAGTGGCTCCTGTTCTGCTGGAGTGAGCCCGATGCCCATGGCCGAGGATTTGTCAAAGTTTATAGTGAAGCCTGAGACCTCACCATAGGTGGTAAGTTCTCGTATTGCATGTTTCAATGATGATTGGGCTTCTGAGATCATGAGTAGGACATCGTCTGCGTATAGGGCTTTTTTATGTTGGTTGGGGCCGTCCTGCAGCCCTTTAATTTGATCATTTCCCCTAATCCTTTGGGCCAAAGGCTCCATGGTGAGAGCGAAGAGTAAGGGTGATAGCGGGCAGCCCTGCCGGGTTCCGCATGATAGGGGGATCGGAGCTGAGATGTGTCGATTAATTCTTAGACTCGTACTTGGGCTCTTATAGTTGGCCAGCACCATTGTCTGAAAAGTTGACCCGAAGCCGAAGGCCTCTAGGGTAAGTTTCATAAAGGGCCAATCTACTCGATCAAATGCCTTGGCTGCGTCCAGAGCCACTAAGACCAGTTTTTGGGAGTTCCGGGAGGCGAGGTCCACCAGGTTCAGGGTTCTCCGTATGTTGTCTCCCGCTGATCGATGGAGGATGAAGCCTGCTTGGTCGGGATGAATGATCTTCGGGAGAACGTGATTCAGGCGGTTTGCCAGGATTTTTGAATATATATTTGCATCAATGTTTAAGAGTGCTATCGGTCTGTCAGAGGCTGGACTCCTTGGGTCCTTTCCTGGTTTGGGCAGGAGGATGGTGGTTGATTCCTGCATCGATGGGGTGACCGCGCCTGTGTCTCTGAAGGAGTTGAACAGGGTCACCAGATGGGTGGTCAGTTGTGGCCTGAAAAGTTTATAGAATCTGGTCGAAAAGCCGTCCGGGCCTGGGGCTCGTGTTTTAAGCGACTTGATGGCCTCCTCGACCTCCTCCCCCGTGATGGGATCCTCCAATTCGTCTCTCGTTGTGTTGGCGAGACGGGGAACCGCTGCCTTCTGTAGATATTCCACCTGTTGCTGTCGGTTCCGAGGGGTTGCCTTCATGATTTGGGTCAGGTAGTCTGTCGCGAGCTGTTGTCTTTCGGGCTCCGAGTATTGGGTGACCCCCTCAGGATCACGCAGGCCTGCAATCGTGTTGACGCGTCTCCGTTTGGCTAGTTTGGCCACCAGGAACCTGGTTGCCTTGTTGCCCTTCGCGTAATATGATTGTTTGGCTTTTGCCATCATTAGGGCGGTTTGTTCCGCGTAGTGGGCTTCAAGCTTTTTCCTCGCTGTTCGCATGATCCGTTGCGTCTTAGGGGACCAGCCTTTTTCTTTGTGGATTGCCTCAGCCTCTCTTAGCTCGTCCTCTAAAGCTATTCGGGTCTGGCGTCTGTTCCGGTGGTAGGCCGCTCCCTGAGCGATGAGGGAGCCCCTGATTACTGCCTTCATGGCGTCCCAGTTATTTGCCAGTGAGGTGTCCGAGGCTGGGTTTTCGTCAAAGAAGTTTTTAATTCCTGTCGCGATCTTGTCTCTCGTAGCCATGTCATTGAGAATCGGGTCATATAGGGACCATTTGCGTGGGTTATTGAGATTGGGGTCCTGAACCCGGAGTTCCAAGAACACTGGAGCGTGGTCGGACATGGCTCTCGTGCCGATGGAGACCTCTTTGACTGAGGGGAAGGTGTGCGGGGAGATCAGGAATAAGTCAATCCTTGAGAAAGTGCGGTGTACGAACGAGTAGAAGGAGTAGTCTCTTTCGTCGGGGTGAACACCCGCCACGAGTCTATTATCTCCAGAGACCTGAACAGCCAGAGGAGGCTGAGTGCTTGGGCAAAATCACTTGGAGTCGGGGGGTGTGACCGGTCTTTAGTGGGGTCGGGAACCCCATTGAAGTCCCCTCCGACAATTGTTTGGCCCTCCACAAAGCTAGCGAGGGTCGTGCCCAAGGAGTCGTAGAAGAGTGATTGTCCCGTGTTAGGAGCATATACCGAGATGAGGGTGTATAGGTCTCCCAACAGGGGGCATTTGACTGCTGTGTATCGGCCTTCCGGGCATGCTTTTGTTTCCAGGATTTGTGGGTTCAAGTCTTTTCTAAAGAGAATCGCCGTGCCCCCCTTTTTGCTTGGGCCGGAGGCAAAAAATTGAAGCGGGAATGATCGAGAACGAAGCCGGGTCACGTCCGCCGGCAGCAAGTGGTTCTCTTGGAGCATAGCTATCGCAGCGTGTTCGTCCGGGAGCTTTAATAAAATTGCCTTTCGTTTATTAGGGGAGTTCAGTCCGTTAACATTTAGGGAGAGGATTCGCAGAACCTGGTGGTCCAGAGGGGTCCCATTCACTATCTCTTGAGTTGGGGGGGGAGTCCGGGTCGATGGTTCAGCTGCCATGTTTGTCATGAGATCTTGTAGTACCATCCTGCACTTGCGGTTTTAACGCGGTTAAACGGGGGGCCGCAACTTTAACTGGTGGGTAGAACGACATTGTAGGTACGGGCCTACCCTTGGCCAACGGGGCCGGTTGTCCCATCATGTATCAAGTACTGTGGGTTTCCAAGGAACGAAAGTTGGAAAGTGTCCTTGGAGTGGGTATGAATCGTGGGTATGGTCCGCCGTCTCCGCCCTCGAAGCTCGTCAGATTAAGCGTTATGTGGCGGATCCGAATTCAGGCCGGGTCAGAGGAGACCAGGGAGAGATGTAGTTGGAACCTGGAGGTGCGGGGGGCGCCATTGTTCATCTCTTTTTGTTGATCCGCTGGGTTGATGACCATGGCGTACGTTTAGGTTTCGGGGAGGAAAGCGGTCCGGAGTCCTCAGCTCCCTCCGGGGTTGGTGTGGAGAGTTCCTGGGGTGAAGATGGATGCATGATCCTCTCCGCATCCTCCAAGTGACTGATCCGGCGTAGGGTGCCTTTGTATGTGAATTGTAGAGCCGCTGGAAACAGCCACCTGTAGTGGGCTTGCTGCTCCTGAAGGAACAGTGCCAGAGGTCGGAGTGCTCTTCTTTTCTGGAGGGTGAGTGGTGAGAGGTCCTGATATATTTGGAGTGGTGTGCTCTGAAATGTAATTTCCTCCCCTTGGCGGCTGATCGCCGAAATCGCTTCCTTGGTTGTAAAGAAGTGGACCCTCGTAATGACATCTTGGGGGGGTCAGAGACAGCCCCACGACGCGGGCGAAGTCTGTGGGTGCGATCTAGCAAGAGCTGAGATTTATCCAGATCTGGGAGGAGGGCCTCAAAGAAGCGTCCCACGTAGTCCGCTAGCTTGTTGTCGGGGACGGAGGTTGGGAACCCCCGAATGCGGAGATTATTGCGGCGTGCCCTATTTTCAAGGTCCTCATGTTTAAACTCCAGGATCTCGCATTTCTGATGCAGGGAGTCAATGGCTCTTCGCATTTCCCCTAGAGTGGTGGCGTGGTCCCGCGAGTGGTCTTCGATTTCTCCGAGCCTCTGTTCGGCCTCCGTAACCCTTTGGTCCGTCGGTTCGATTTTGGTGGTGAGTTCTGATAGGCATGAGCGGAACTCCGACTTGATGTCCACCCTGAAGGCTATCAGGTCCCCTTTGGTAGCAAGGGCTCCCCCGTCCTCTTGTTGTTTCTGTGGAGTGAGTTTGGGAGGCTCTTGCTTCTTGCTTTTATCTAGCGTAGTAAGCATGGTGGAGATATCTGCGCCCTTGCCAACCTTCGTTTGCCTAGACATGATGATTGTGTTTGGCGGTCTTGGCTGGAAGGGTTGCGGCGAGACCAAAGCTGTGTGCCAGCCGCCTAAGAGAGTTCAAGCATGGGAGTGCGAGTGAGACGTCGGAGTAGCTGTGATTCCGCAGTAGACTGGGTCGCTAGCTGGATGGGTGGGCCGGGGCGCCCCAGGAAGCACTGAGTGGTGCGTGAAGGGAGGGCCCGCAGGGTCGGGCTTCTCTAGGTGGCTCTCGGGGCTTATCTCGTGGCCTCCGTGTTTCCCCTGTCGACCTGGCCGAGTGCAGCCCCCAATGAAGTTCTTACATGTTCACCGGGCAACCCCGGCACGATCTGGCTGGATCCGTGTTGGCGGGTCCGTCTGCTGCTCCTCTTCGGTCCCCCTGAAGCCCGTCGCCATCAGGTTCGCAGTATGTTGTTGAGTTCCGGCGCGGCCGCCATCTTGGTTTCGTCGAATGGCGACGGGGGAGCGGTTCGGTCGCTAAGTTCTAGGAGAACGCTCCAGCGTTCGGAGGTCATTGTAAGCCAGGTTGTGCCTCATCGGTTCCGATCGCCGTAGATGGCATTGGCGACTTGGATACTCGGTCAGAAGCGCTTGAATTTGGCGGCGGCGGCGGACATCCCACGGGCGGCCTCAAGGGAGCGACCACATCGATGGCGCTCCAAGCCACGCCCCCCATAATTACTCCTTCTTAACAACAAACCTCTGGTATAATACGGCAAGGAAGATGGTTCTTGAAATGTCTTTGCTTCGTTCCATGACTTTCCCAAACTTTGTGAGAAGGGAGACCACTCCCGTAGCACACTGCACTCTTGGTATCTTTGGGGTCCCTATCGCGACAAGGGAGATCATTTTTGAGGCACTCTTCAACCTTGAGGTCTTTTGTGCCGCTTCTGTGACGAGGAAGATTACTCCTGAGGCACTCTTTATTCTTATTATTGTTTGAGCCGAACTGAGATGAATGAGATTACTCTTGATGTATTCTTCACACTTAATAGCTCTTGGGTCAATACTTGATACGGTAAATTACGCCCGATGCACTCTGTATTCTTGGTAACTCTTGAGTCACAACTGAGATGACGGAGATTACTCCCGATGCACTCTTCACTATTGCTCTGGTTAGCTCTTGTGTCAATACTGTGACGAGGGTGATCACTCCTGAGGCACTCTTCACACTTGCTCAAGCCCCTACCGGGTCTCCCTTAACTCCCTTTACCTTCTTTCTGGTGGCGGTACGTCACTGGTTCTTCCTGGGGTGTGGCCGCAGGCCCGGCTCCAGCAGGGAGGACAGGGGGGCCATGCCCCCCCACAGCCAGCCCCTGGACCTCCCTAGAAAGGAGGCCATGTCAGTGTTGTTATACACCACTAATAACCAAGGGAGTGGGGGGTGGACGGCACTCTAAACATTCATCAGCAACCTCAGAGACATCATTCTGAGAGGCTGAACTGCAGGATTTGTTTTCTTGCCCTAGACAATGATTTATGACCCATATCCATGAAAGTACAAATAACCAGAGAGATGGAGGGCCATGCACACCTCTAAGTGAGGTAGTGCAAATATTCAAGCAGGCTGCCTACAACTATTTTCTCAAACCTACAATCCCAATGTTGGTTTCTGTATTTTAAAGTATGTTTATTTTGTGTGGGAACATAGTGGTTTTTCACATCATGCTTAATAAAATGGTTAACTATATCAAACAATATAAATGACAGGTAAGTTGCTTGAACACAGATTTCTGTGCAAGGTACGTCAACTGACTGGGGGTCCTTATAAATTACATTCAAAGTATATATTCTGCTGCTTTAACTACTTGAGTATAAGTGAAAAGATGAGGTTGGTAATAACACAAATTTAATTCTGGAGGGGAGAGTGTAGTAAAATCAAAAAGTGATTGATGCAAGGCTTTGAATTAAACATTACCACTACCGTTGCTCTGCGCACCATTCCATGACTTAATGTCTGTACCATTAGAGAAGGGGACAAACCATTAGCAAATGACTTTCGGTGCTGCCACCAAAAGGTTCAGTTCAGTCTCAATTGATAGGCCATTTTCCATCTTCACTGGATCACAAGTAACCACA
This sequence comes from Ambystoma mexicanum, assembly GCF_040938575.1. Lineage (NCBI taxonomy): Eukaryota > Metazoa > Chordata > Amphibia > Caudata > Ambystomatidae > Ambystoma > Ambystoma mexicanum. The sequence continues at coordinate 1,171,553,198 of NC_090936.1, forward strand.
TGGATTTTTAGGCCCTGTGGCCTAGAGGTTTGGGACGGGCTTCTGATATTAGTGACAGGGCCAAGGCTGATATGCAAACAATGGTATAGAAGGCTGGCCAGAGCAATGACGGTGGTTCTAATTGATTCATAGACTTTTTTACCTATTAGGTACAACCAGAACGGATGCAGTGGAACACAGATAGGATGGCGATAAAATGTGAGAAGAAACACACATCCTATAGGTGTGTCTGGTCATTTACCCACCTAATGACTAGCCATGGCTGTGTTAATACCACAACAGCAAAACCTAACCTTTCTAGAACTCTTTGAGCAAGTTCTATAACAAAGTAACACCAAACGTGTTGCTGTATAGGGTCTACCAGTGTTATGTCTAACCATTCTTTTGAGTGCTTAATTACTTAATTGCCTCTGTAAATAAGCTCCTGCTGTAATACAATTCTCTTAATGTGTGTCTTCAGCCAGTTGATTTTATAAGCAATATATTTGTCAATGCCTCTGTTACTTGCACTGAAGTCCTGTCTTAAACAAGCAATCACATTCCATCCGTTTTGGCTTGCGTATAGGTATTGGCAGACATTTGCCAGGCAATGCCATCATATGCCCAGTTACTGGCACCATTTTCCAGCTGTTCCCATCTTATGACCAGGTGGTGCACTTATGACAGTGTCTGGAAAATGCCTATCCATGCCTAATCAAAAGCCCAAGCCGTTGGCTTTGCCAATGCATGTTGGCTCCTGTTTGTCTCCCTAAGTGAATGTGTATATGCCCAGATGTGGGTGTCTTGCTGGCTACGCCTTGGGAATTAAGCTGCACTGAGCTGGTCCAACAAGGCCCTACCTGAAAATTATTAGGCTAGGTTGGCAAGTATTGACCAGTTTCAGATCTTCTCATGCATACTTACCAGTGGGGCTCCGACCTAAATAGAATTTATCTGTGTTTGGAAGCCTAGTCTACTCTTACAGAACGTTTCATGATTCAAACTGAAAAGTACTGACTTAACCTCAATGTCATGATGCCTACCCCCGGAGCACCAGGCCAGGCCCAGCACCCCCGGGAGCAGGCATCATGCCCCCGGGTAAAAGCCCAGCTCTTTGGACTCTATCCTGGCGCCGTTGGCGCCAGGCTCATGTTGGACATCAGTCCTGGCGCCATAGGCGCCACGCTCATAAAGGAAGGTGTTTTGTGCACTTACCTGATGCAGACCATGCTGCAAGATTCAGGCCTCCCTGAGACCTGAAAGGGACTATTTTTTCATTGGGACTATTTTGCCACTCGGGAGTGGCCAGGGAAGGATACTTACCTGGAACTACTTTGGGGGGTATTTAAGCCACGCCCAGACAGTAGCTCACACTTCCCGTTGTTCTGCATCCAAGCAGCTGAACGCTCACCGTGTCTGCTCCTGCATCTGGTCTCCAGCCACGCCCACTTCGATCCTGGAACACCTGTAAGGAAAGAAGAGAAGAGAAAGGTGAAAAACAAGAATTTTATCAAACTTCTTACCTGCATCCGGAACCTTCACGCCAGCGTTCCTGAGAAAAGACTTTCATTTAAAAGCACTGCGTTGCTCGCTGCAGCGCCGCGCTTCTCTCACCTGTCCTCGGGAGTTCTTCTGGCTCCACCGCGACTGTCTGCACCATGCGCCACATCTCTGCGCGTAGGGGAGAGAAGAAGAGACAAAAGGTGAGCAGAAGGAACATATGAGGAAAGCCTAATTTTCCGCCATAACACTTACCGGTCTTCTGTTGGTGGACCATTCCTCATTTCGGGTCGGCGCCGCTTCGTTGGCAGGTACCGCACCCTGGCCCCTATGGGGAAAGGACAAAAGACATTACTGGGGGAATATAAAGACATTAAGAGGGATCGCCCCATCGCTAACTCACCTGAGTTTACCATCGGCAATTCAATCCCTCAACTCATCGCCTTCATTCTGCACCTGAAATAAAGGACAGATCACAGGTTAGGAAGGCAACAGAAAAGGAGGCTCAACACTTGAACTTTTGTAATCTTCATACTTACGGCGTTCCGCTCAGAAAAGTCAAGTGGATTTTGCCAGCGCCATTCTGAAAACCAGTGAAGTAACTGGACAAACACATGCCCCTGCACCAGAAGCAGGATGGAGAGTTCATCCTTTCAAACCATAAGGTGAGCTTCAACCGGGGATTTCGGAGGAAGTTAGAGAAGAACGAAGGGGAGGAGGGGGAGAGCAAGCACACTATTCTGCAGACTGTTAATCCCCTTTCTCATCTGCAGAAGGATATTCCTACGGGCCAGACAAGCAAGATTTGAGGGTCCTGTTCAGTCGGTGTTCCGAGTTCTGCGCATCACGCTCGAAGAGGCCACAGCAACCCAGACTAGACCAGCGCCTCCGTGGGAATCAGGTGAGCGTTACACTCAATCTGTTTGAGTAACTTTACAGAGTTTGCAAAGTGTGATGTAAATCCTGGGTGCTGGGTGTTTAGGCAGTCCCAGAAATGAAACATGAACACCTGTAAAATAACAAAAAAGAAGAGCATTTTCTATAAAGTTGCGGGCAAAGTATAAAAGGTGTACATCTTTTATAACTAAAAATCAGTATTTCAATATTTTCTTAAGAGTGCAATCAGAGGTGGATTTAACATTTAGACAAGGGACAATGCCAATGCCCCTCCCCTGCTTTACCCTCACCCCTCACCCCTCACATGCAACCATCAGGGCTGAACAGGCCCTATCATTGAGGTTGTATCTTTTTAACATGTCTCAGAGGCTGATTATTTACAACAGGAGGTGCTATGTCAAATATGTTGTTGCCACATACAACCAAATCCAGCTCTGGATGCTCTATAATGGCCTAGCCCTGAATAACTCAAAAACTGAGATTACTATCCTGTGCACCAGCCCCAGTGGCTCCAGCTTGATCAGTCCTATTCATTGTTTCAAATCGCAGACTGTCTGCTCCCCACTTTGAAAAAATTATAAAAACCTTGGGAGTCCCTATTGACCAAGAGCTCTCAGAGAGGTCCCATGTCAGCGGCCTAGTGTCTAACTCAACATACTACATTACACTTTTGGCACAAATCAGACCATTCCTTGAGGCCTCGAGTTGTGCCACCCTAGCCAGGGCGATCATTGGGAGCCGCCTGGACTTCTGTGGCAGCAGTCTACTTGGGGTAGGCAAAGGAGAGCTCACTCGTCTGCAAGCTGTCCAGAACAACGCAGTTAGGGTTGTTATGGGGATGCGCAAAACAGATCATGTCTCAGCAGCAAGCAGAGCACTACATTGGCTCCCCATTACAAAGAGAATCAAGTTGCATACCCTTTGCATTTCACACACTTGCATGCATGGAATAAGCCCTTCTTATATGGCAGCACAGTTGAAGTGGCTATTTAAGAGGCGTAATCTAAGATCCAATAACACAGGGTTGCTTTTCATCCCAAAGGCCAAACTGGTACGGGTGCAAAATGAATGCTTCACAGCCGCAATTCCTCACTTGTGGAATACTCTCCCTCCTGATTTGAGGCTGTGTGCCAGTCTTCCCAGGTTCCAACGTGTCCTGGAAACCTTGCCTTTTGAGTAAATGGATCCTTGACCTCCACTAGGTTCTCTCAGGTTTATCCTTAGGCTTCGCTGAGCTTTATGTTTTTTATTGTATGTCATGTCAGCGCTCTAATGCCTCTGGGTCACTGTCCTAGTGCTTTAGAAATAAATTAAATAAATACATTTGAGATGCAGTGATCATTGCTGTGGCACTTAAAAAAGTATATAGGGTTTTAAGAAGCTTTTTAAGTGTGATTGTTGGCTGATTAGTAATTAAGGGGATACAGAACAAGCTGTGTGAAACAATAACCTTGACATGCATTTAATTTCACTTTATGTATGCAAGAGATTTTTTGTAAGTTCTCATTAATTTAATTTATTCACTAATGTGTTGTAGATTAACATAAGCTTTTCACATATCATAAATCATTAAGAATTACAAAAATAAATACTATTATAATTTCATTAAACATATTCATGATAAAGAACAATATTGAGTATGATAATTAACCAAAAAAGAAGGAATAGCAATAATAGGTAAAGTGAATCACATCAGGGATGAGAAATAACTTTAAAATTCCATCCTAATGATGTTTGAAAAGTACCTTAACATTATGCTTTGTTTACCTGTATTCAATACGTTGGCACCAGATTCACATTTAAAAATGAAAAATTCTTAAGGACAAATTGCTGGTACAGACGCTTAGTCGTTCAAAAATAAGGTTTTAGTCCCAACAATAGTTTGGAGGAAGAAAGCATCTATATAGTTATGTCCAATAGTTTCCTCTACTATCAACCACACGTTGTACAATGCAATATAAAGTTTCATCCCAGTTGCATTGAGCGCCCTCAGCCAGAAGACATCGCTGCTGATATGGTCCGTTCTGTGGACTAAGTCCCCATAACATGTTGAATAAGTTTTTAGCATGGAAGGGCATCTAGTTAAGACATGTTTACCAGTTTCAGTAACAGATCTGTTCATGCAGAGCCGGCAGGAACGTTCTGGTTTGGTAAGATTGCTCCTAATCCCGCTGATGACCGGTACCGGTAATTGATCAATCCTCAGCCTAAGGATAAAGTGTCTCAATCGAGGTGAAGGGCACAGAGACAGATAAGGTAATGGCTTATTAAAGGTGTATCTCATATGTTGAACCCATTTATAGCGTTTTAGATCTTCCAAGTGTGCAAAATTATCAATCCAGTCATCTAATTCAGAATTTTTAGACAAAGCACACAATGTAATGGCTTGATTCCCGTTAGGCCTATTGATCCAACCGATCTTTTCCAGATAATCAACCATCTGTTTTTTCATGAAGGGAAGTGTGGAAGATTTATTCATTTCATTGCACATGGCATTCAGCAAGGGGTTTTCTGTTTGCGATGACATCTTTAAATAAAGTTCAGCCCTTTTTCTACGTACTTGGGCTTTCCATGAGATGAGACCCAGTTCCAATCTAAGGATGGGCATAGGTATACAATTCGGGAGACCAAGTATTATCTTCCAGAATTTCCCCTCAAGTATCTGGAGCCATCCCAGATCCATCAGCTGTAAGGCTTCTAGGCCATAGGTGGTCATGGGGGTTAAGATCTGCTGATATAATTGCCGTGCAGCCCAGACTGTGTACCCGCAGTGGGAGGTGGAAAAGCGATATATCAGGGCACTGATTTGCGCAGATCGCGTCATTCGAGCTTGCTTACACATAGTGTAGTGGCCCTTGGGCTCTATCTCAATGCCCAGATATCTGTAATAAGGTGTGTATGATATTATAGACCCATATATTTTAACGCTCACTCGTGCTATCTTCTTGCTACCAAGGACCATCATCTGGGTTTTGTCCAGATTAATTGTAAGGCCGTTTTTTTGGGCATAGGTCCATAGTGCCTCAGCTGAATTTCGAGGTCCACTGATTGTATGGTCCATGATGACTAAGTCATCAGCATAGGCAAGCACCATACAGTGAGCAATGCCTATCTTAGGGGGACAATTATGTACTACTGATAGTTCTCATTAATTGCTAAACTGAAGCCCGTAGGCTTCCATTCAGGTTGGGGAAAATAAAGCTACAGCCATAGGGGATTATTTTACAGGTCAAGTGGAGTGGAAGAAGTGGCGCTAAATGCATTTAGCTCCACTTTGTATGAGCTGCAGGATTTTGTATGATTTGATAAGCGAAGTTGGAGAGCAGATCAGACTTAACAAGGCCCCCCTGCCAAATCCGATTGGCCTTCCACCATCATGTATTTTTAAGTTGGCTGAAAACCAATGGATTCCTATGAGATCTGCCTGACTTTTACACCTGGTAAAGGAATTCATTGCGGATGACTCCCACAATCATTCATTTGTTAAAGTGATTTACACTTTTACAGACACATAGTGGTAAAGTAAAGAGCAAAGGTGATTTTCACCTGTTTTTATTTTTTACTTTTCCAGTACTTGGTGGAAACAATTAAAATAAAAAGTGCAAACAGGAGAATTGTGCTCTATGCAGTTTAGGATTCAAAACAAAATGCCCCCCCTTAATCTTTTCATCAACATGTTTCTACAATGATGAATACATTGTCAAGTTGGTTTATCATGTGACTTGTGCATTTTTAAAGTAATCTGTATAAAATGTAGTATTATTTTAGTTATTGAAAGCCAAACTTCAATACATATTTGTACCAACTTGAGCTCCGCAGATGTGTACTCAAACATCTAAATTTCAGGCCTAGCTGAAATTATGGCTTTACCACTTAACCAAAGTGTGTGATCCTGAGCATATTTTATTTCACTATGCCTTGGCTGTTAAAATGAGGTGCCCTAGAAGGCCTCACTCATGGTTTAATACGTGGCCAGCACAGGCATTAGGACACACACATCTAACTTTGAAAATATCCAGGCCACATTTATTGAACATAATTGTGTCATTCAATACCAAATCAAAGTAAACACATCAAACAAAGAGTCATCTCGAACAATTGCATTTTAAAACCAGTATGTAAACAGTATGTACCAGACAATGATGTACAGGGGCATGGCAGGGGAGCAAGACCCGCTCCTTCATGCCATGCCCCACCAGGAGCGATAACAGGAGGATGGGAACCCCTCAACCAGCATCGTCTGCCTCCTGATGCAGCCCTTACAATCTGAGCACAGCCTTGCACTCTCAACTCAATTAAAATGTGCTGCAAAAAACATTTTGGGTTTAAAATGTAATTTCGGACATGAAGCATTGATGGGAGACATTCAGAATGGGACTACTGTAGGGGTTCAGTTGGAAAGGAGGGCGGGTGTGGAATGGGTGGTTGAAGGGAGGATTGTATAGATGTGTATGTTATTGGAGGATATGTTGTTGTGCTCTAAATATTGTTAAGATCAACAAGACTACCTGTATGGATTGGGCATGGTATGTTCTGTTCTTGAAACAAAATTTCCTATTCCTTGCTTCAGTATTGTGGGGGTCTATATTTCACAACAGGATGGAGGGAGCACAAGCATCCCCTCTGGGGCCTGCTGGGAGTAGCCACAGTGCTCAGGAAGGTATTGTTGGGCAGACACCATCTGCTCAGCCCTCTCAGACGAAGAGGAGGAGGCATCACCCACAATTCTCCTAAGCCAGTCCAGGAAAGGCATGCTGATTACTGGGGCGAATAGGTGGCAGGGGAGTTAATGGGAATGGTGGTTAGGGCAGCTGAAGGAAGATGACTGGACGGTGAAAGGTGAAGGAGGATCAAATAGAACAGAAAGGGGAGAGCAGATGGGAAGACCGGTAGATTGATGTTGCTTCTCTTTTGCTATGTACTTTTTTTATATAGGGATGCAAATGTATTTTTGAAGATCTGCGTAATCTGGATCAATGCCAGCAATTTGAATAGGGTACTCCTAGACCCACACCAAATGAAATGTGGGCCACCCTGGTCACAACCCTGGCCCACCCAGATGTAAATTTCTGGAGCCGGGCCTGGGTGTGGGTTCTGCTCGTTCTGGTGGAGCACTGGCTGTGTCTCTCGCTCCTCTCCCCACCGCACTGCCCTGGCTCTGCGAGCTCTCCATCCTGGTGGAAGGCCTGCCCGGTCCAACTCTCTGAGGTCACGCCACCGTCATCTGCGTTCCAACTTCTGCTTCAGGCAGCTCTCCTTCTGCCTGTGGAACACTTCTCTGACCCTTCAACAGTGTCCTCTCAACCAAGGGCCAGCTTCTCCAGATTGCTTCTCACAGGCTGAACGCCAGCTTCCCTCCACAACAAGTCCTTCCTCTCTTTTCATATCTTGTAGCTGGGTCCTCCTCAGCGGATTACCAAAGCCTTTCTTTTGTCTAAATGGAGTAATTGTCACATCTCATCTGGGCCTACTCTTCCCAGTACTGTCTAGACTTATTAAAGGAGTGGTCTGAATAACTCCTTCAATGTCTTCTTCTTCTGAGTACTTTTGGGAGATACTTGATGGTCACTCTGTGTTCTCCTTTCATTCCTCCTCGTCTTGGTGTTGTCAAGCTTTAGGCGATGAAAGGAGGGGGCGTTGCAGTAACACACAGTTGTATTCTCAGGTTGGTTATTTGAGTACCTTGGGGACTTCTGCGACTTAAGAGTAAGACGGTTAGGGAGCTCCATCACGGAACGCGAGTCCTTAACCTCATGAGGGGAGTCTCTCACTGTAAGGTCCCGCTTTGCGCCCTGCCTAGGGGGAATGTTGCATAGCGGGCTCACCTCCCTAGCCTCACAGGGAAAAGGTCCCCCACTGGGGAGAAGTGATGAGATCCCGTGAATTGTCACATCACCCATTTCCAGGCGTGTCCCATATTCAGGTTTCTAGGAATTGCAAGTCTTGTCCCAGAATACAGTACACATTCAGACTTGCATAAGAGTCCAAAATAAGGTTCACAGTCAATTATCGCTATTCCTCTTTTAACACAGGGACATTACCTGTCTTGCTTTTCCATTAAGCCCTGCAGAGAGGTCAGAGCTTTTGCTTAGAATGATCCCAATCTCAGTTCTAAAAAAATGCCCCGGTTCTGAATATCCGGGAGTTGCTTCATGTCTGCATTCCAGCCACTATGTTTGCAAAACATATAGACGTGGCTAATGAGTTTTTGAATGAACATAATGCAAGTCAATGTGTATACTAAATTAAGTATTTAATACATTTCTTTGAACCAAATTAGAGCCATAAATATGACAAAATTAGAATTATCAATGAACATAGTAAAAAAAGTCAAAGAGAAAGAAAAAGAAAAGGGGGTGTGCAGGTGGATGGAGAAGGGGGGGGAGGACAAGGAAAGAGGGGGAATCACACCATTAAAATTTCGAACATTACTTTGCTTCACATTTTAGTATTGTCCACTTGCTGTTATATACCATAGTGCCACTCGTGTCCAACACCTTCCTGCTTGGTACCTGTCATCCCCTTACAGTCAGGTCTCCCAAAATTATATGTCAGCCTCTGAGTGAGTTTCAATTATTTAGACACCATTGGTAGTTAGTGCCCCATACCCATATTTGCATTTAATTGGTTAGATTAACTCTTCCCCAAAATAACGTGCCCATCCTCTATATGGGAAACGCATAATCACCAATTCCAATAATTTCCAATCTTGATCTTTTTAAATTCTTCATAACTGGATTATCTCCAAATCTTGCAATTTCGTGTGCCAAGGAAAAATGGTTAGATCCCATCAACAAAAAGGTCCATGTTGGATTTAATAGATTAGTAATATATATATATATTGAAATCCCCTAGCAACTTCCAATGCTAACATACCTTCAGTAGTGTACTGTCCCATTTATCCACTCTCTGCAATGTAGAATTAGTTCTTCACTCTAGGTGGTCTCATGTTACTCACTTCAATCCGTACTTTACTAATGGGAAGGACTCAATATTGTCATAATGTCAATCATTCGCAAACTAAGCCTTCATAACCCCAAAAAACACAATGAACCAGGTAGTCACTAAAGCTGTGTGTTTTAAGGCAAAGTATCCTGTTGAGTTTGGGACAATTCCCCACAGCTGTCACGACCACTGGCGCTTGGAGGGTTTGGCGAAGGTGGAAGTTCCGTCGCCATTAGACTGTTCCGCCACGTTTCTGTTTCAACGTGCGGCGCAGTCTAGTGTTTCTCCAATATGGCCGCCCGCCGAGTATTTCTCCATTCGAATCTCGGCGGGTCGGCGCGTTGCAACTTTCTTTCCCGTTTGTTGCGTGCGCTCAGTAGCGTTATTCTTCACTACGACTTCCCACTCCCTTACCTTCCAGCGCTCTCTCTCTCTCTTGCTTTCTCCCCCTATCCTCGCTTCCTGCTTCCATCGTGGATACACCCCCGCTGGCCGCTTCTCCTGTCAATTTTCCTCGTGTGTTTCCTCCTCCTCAGCGTCCACTTACGCTGCTTCTGTTTCTTCCTGAGACCTTTATCGCGTCATCTTGGAGTTGCTTTCCTGGATCCTGCTTTATTATCCCCGCACTTCTACGGACCTGCTTCAGGAGTCATCCTTCATATTTGTGGGGTTTTTTGTGACTCAGAGGCTTTTTCCCCTATTAACAACTGGCTGTCGCGGGAGGGGGTCATCGCGAGTTTTCTCTGTAGAGATTCACGGTGACTTCTTTTCGAGGCAGACCTTATCTGCTCTCCAAAAAGAAGTCTCAAGGGCTAAAACCGCGGCGAAGGAGAACCCACTACTCTTCTACATCAGGTGAGGAGGAGGAAGGCACTTTGGGGGAACCCTTCATATCAAGGGAGGAGGAGGACATTGCAGACTCTGTGGTCAATACTGTAGGGCAGTCAGTAATCCTTGATAGCTTGCAACGCCCAAAAGAAGAAGACATGGCCACGCCACAGCAGTTACAGGAGCTGGTGGCAGCAGTCCAGAACCTTAATGCTGAGATACAAACACTCAAGACCGACAACGCAGCACTCCAACAGAGAGTAGCCGCTAGAGAACAACAGGCTACTGATCTCCCCCCTTTACCTTTAGTGTCAGGGAAGTTTGATGGCACTGAGAGAAAGGTGAAGGAATTCCTTGAAGCCTGCAATATTCATTTCACCTTTAGACCCTATGCATTTTCCACGGATCATGCTAAAGTGGGTTTCATGATCACACACTTAACAGGGAACGCTTTGGCATGGGCAACCCCATTGGTGTCCCAGTCCGATCCTGTGTTACAGGATTATGCTGCCTTTAAGGATCTCCTTAAACAGACCTTTTTTACGGACGGAATGTGCCCACATTGCCAGTGAGGACTTACTGGATGTGCGGCAAGGTAACTCCGACCTACTGTCCTACATTTCTACATTCAAAAAATTGGCTACGGAAGCTGGGTGGCAAGAATAGGCTCAGTATACGATCTTCCGCAGAGGTTTACGGGAAGAATTAAAGGACGAACTCGCCAGGATTCCTCGTCCTGACTCCTTCTCGGATCTACTAGCGGCCGTACTAAGAATTGATTTCCGCTTAACCGAACGGAAGAATGAAAGAAAGAAGAGCCGTAGTTCAAACCTGTTCTCGGACACTCACACCCCAGCCTCGTCACCTGCAACTCGAAATGTCCGAGACGAACCCATGCAAGTCGGGACCACCAGGCCTCCCTTGACCGCTGAAGAGAAGAAGAAGAAACGTGATGAGAATCTTTGTCTGTATTGCGGTTCAGCTGCCCATCTGTTGAGGGATTGCCCTGATGTGCCCCCCAGAAGGTCGGGAAACGAGCGCCCTCGGTAGTTGGTAGGACGGACTACCGAGGGGCGCTTCCCTGTTCTTACACCACACTTTCCGTTACCTCTGCCAGAACGCCTGAAGACCTCCGCCTGATGGTGATAGGTATCACGCTCTGCTTCAGAGACAAGGAATTAGACACGCAAGCGTTGTTGGATTGCGGAGCCGCAGGAAACTTTTTGGACACCTTGTGGGCAGATAAGGTGGGTCTACTCAGAATTGCCAAGAAAGAGGACCAAAAGGTGGAAGGAGTGGACGGAACACCCCTATGTTCCGGACTCATAACTCATACCACTGAAGCAGTACAAGTATCGATACAGCAACACAAGGAGCAGATATTGTTTGACATAATCCGAGCTGCTCACTTCCCTGTCATCCTGGGTATCGGTTGGCTCCGGAAGCACAACCCAACGGTGGATTGGACAAACAACCTGCTGAGCTTTCATTCCGAGTATTGTCGTAAGGAGTGTTTACCGGAACCCCAACATGAAATGGTAAAGACGGTATGTGCTATGGAACAGAATACCATTCATTGTATACCCAGTTGTTTTTCCAAATTTACATAAGTGTTCCAAGAGCAGGTACCCATTGAACTTCCACCGCATAGACCCGAAGACTGTGGTATTGATCTGGTCCCTCAGGCTTTGGTTCCTTTCGGTAGGATGTATCCCCTCTCACTGTCAGAAAAGGCAGTCCTCAGGCGCTACCTTGACGACAATCTCGCCAACGGATTGATTCGCTCTTCTAAATCACCAGCAGGCGCCTCTTTGTTTTTCATTCCTAAGCGCGAAAGCAAGGAGTTGAGGCCGTGTATAGACTACAGGGGTCTCAATAAAGTGACTGTCAAAGATCGTTACCCGATGCCCATCATCTCCGAGATTCTGGAAGCCGTTCAGGGCTCTGTAGTATTCACCAAGCTCGATCTACGAAACGCCTACCATCTGCTTCGGATTAGAGCGGGTGATGAATGGAACATGGCTTTCCGCACTCCTTACGGCCTTTACGAATATCAAGTGATGCCGTTTGGCCTAGTGAATGCACCCTCCATATTTCACAGGTTCATGGACCGTTTGTTTTCGGATCTATTGGGCCAGAATACCGTGGTCTATCTGGATGACATCCTGGTGTACTCCCGCAATCAAAAAGACCACGTTCCTCAAGTTGAAGAGGTCCTACGTAGACTGAAACAACACCACCTTCTAGTAAAGCTGGAGAAATGCACCTTTGCCCAGTCTTCCTTATCCTATCTGGGATTCATTTTATCCGAGCAAGGGATTACTATGGACCCCAAAAAGGTCAAAGCCATTCTTGGTTGGCCGTCACCCACCTCCGTCAAAGAGATACCACGGTTTTTGGGACTGGCAAACTTTTACAGAAAGTTCATACCCAACTTCTCACAGCTCACACTACCCATAACTTCGCTGTTTAAGAAGTCTTCTGAACCCTTTGTCTGGTCAACAGCCGCTGAGGATAGTTTTCTCCGCCTGAAACGAAGTTTCTGTTCAGCACCAATACTTAGGCAGCCCGATCAGCTAAGTCCCTTTATTCTGGAGACCGACGCTTCAGCGGCAGCCGTAGGAGCTGTTCTTCTGCAATCAGATCAAGGCCAGGAACACCCTGTGGCTTACTTCTCAAAGACACTAACCACAAGCCAACGGAACTATTCAGTCATCGAGCGGGAGCTTTTGGCCATGAAGCTGGCTTGCCTTGAGTGGAGACATCTACTCCAAGGAAGCTTTCATCCTTTCCAAATACACACCGACCATAAGAATTTACAGGTCCTCAGACAACAAGAATGTTACAACACCAGACAAGCCAGGTGAGCTCATTTCTTTGCTCAATTTCATTTTTCCATTTCCTACATCCCGGGTACTCAAAATCAGATTGCTGATGCCTTGTCCCGCAGAGATGACTTGAACCTCACCTACAGAAAAGAGTTAATGTTCCCACATACCCAAATTATCTCAACGGTGTCCTCTTTTATGCAGGAGGTAAAAGAAGCCTCTTCGGATGTTCCTGCTCTTGACACCAGTAAACTGTTCTTGCCCATGCGGAAACATCGCCAACAGGTTCTTCGGTGGTGTCACGACTCCAAGACCACCGGACATCGAGGAATTAGAGGAACATTGGAACTGTTAAAACATTCATTCCATTGGCCTAACATGAAGACAGATACGAAGACCTATGTACAGTCATGTTTAGTGTGTCAACAGAACAAGTATTCTACCCAAAAACCGCTGGGATTGTTACAACAAGACTCTGTTCCTTCGGGTCCCTGGAAGTCCATCTCTACCGATTTCATCGTTGAACTACCTAGTTCCCAGGGTTGTACTTGCATCATGGTTACTGTAGACTCCTACTCCAAACTTGCTCATTTCTCTCCCCTGTCCAAGCTGCCTGCAGCCTCCATCATGGCAAAAGTATTCCTCAAAGATATCTTTAGGTTACACGGCTTACCACAGAAGATCGTATCAGATCGTGGTACCCAATACACCTCCAAATTCTGGACGGCCTTGTGTAATCTCTTGGGCATGGAGAGGGCTCTCTCTTCTGGTTATCACCCTCAAACAAATGGCCAGACCGAAAGACTCAATGGTACGCTGGAACAGTATCTAAGATGTTTCACAAATCAACAACAAGACAACTGGGTAACCCTGCTTCCCACAACTGAGTTCGCGTACAATAATGCGGTGCATTCCGCTACGGGCATCAGCCCTTTTTTTTGTACTTATGGGTTCCATCCTCAATCCATCATACCAACAGTCTGGAATGAGACCAACATCCCGTCTTTGGAGACCACTCTCAATCGACTGAAAGAAGCTCATGACACAGCGGAACAAAGTTTAAGGGAGACCAGCCGAAGGTATAAGGAACTGTCCGATAAACACCGAAGACAAGTGCCTACTTGGGACAAGGGTACAGAGTTTATGTTGTCCACCAAGTTCCTACCCCATAGGGTCCGCCCTTCTAAGTTGTCCCCTCGTTTCATTGGACCTTTCAAAATAAAGTCAATGATCAATCCTGTTGCCTACCGTTTAAAAATGCCAAAGACTCTCCGACGGATTCATCCGGTGTTCCATTCCTCCCTCCTTCGACCTTTTGTATCTGATGCCAGGAAACAAGCTGGTCCCAAGTTAGTGATCCAACCTACTTCTACCTCGGAGGAATACAAGGTCTCCCGAATCCGAGACTCTCGGTACCATCGAGGACGCCTTGAGTACCTCATACATTGGAAAGGCTACCCCTCTTCCGAGGATACTTGGGAACCGGCTACACAGGTTTTTGCCCCCCGGTTACTTCTACGATTCCACAGTCTTCAACCGGGCAAGCCTGGAGGAAGGGGTCTTCGAAGGGGGCATACTGTCACGACCACTGACGCTTGGAGGGTTTGGCAAAGGTGGAAGTTCCGTCGCCATTAGACTGTTCCGCCACATTTTTGTTTCAACGTGCGGCGCAGTCTAGTGTTTCTCCAATATGGCTGCCCGCCGAGTATTTCTCCATTCGAATCTCGGCGGGTCGGCGCGTTGCAAATTGCTTTGCCGTTTGTTGCGTGTGCTGAGTAGCGTTATTCTTCACTACAACTTCCCACTCCCTTACCTTCCAGCGCTCTCTCTCTCTCTTGCTTTCTCCCCCTATCCTCGCTTCCTTCTTCCATCGTGGATACACCCCCGCTGGCCGCTTCTCCTGTCAGTTTTCCTCGTGTGTTTCCTCCTCCGCAGCGTCCACTTACGCTGCTTCTGTTTCTTCCTGAGACCTTTATCGTGTCATCTTGGAGTTGCTTTCCTGGATCCTGCTTTATTATCGCTGCACTTCTACGGACCTGCTTCAGGAGTCATCCTTCATATTTATGGGTTTTTTTGTGCCTCAGAGGCTTTTTCCCCTATTAACAACTGGCTGTCGCGGGAGGGGGTCATCGTGAGTTTTCTCTGTAGAGATTCACGGTGGCTTCTTTTCGAGGCAGACCGTATCTGCTCTCCAAAAAGAAGTCTCAAGGGCTAAAACCACGGCGAAGGAGAACCCACTACTCTTCTACATCAGGTGAGGAGGAGGAAGGCACTTTGGGGGAACCCTTCATATCAAGTGAGGAGGAGGACATTGCAGACTATGTGGTCAATACTGTAGGGCAGTCAGTAATCCTTGATAACAGCAGGCAAATCCCTGGATGCCATTTTGGTTTTGGTATTCATGGCCGTGTGACTCTTAGTTAGTCCTCCAGAGTGATAACAAATTCACAAAGAAGCTACTAAGGATAACCCTGCTCTTGTAATGGGCTAGCCATTTCACAAAGCAAGTACTATAAGTAACTGTTACTCTTCTAGAGAGCTAGCTAATTCACAAAGAGGTTGCTAAGCATAACCATGCATTACTCCTGAAACTGGCTAACCAATTCGCAAAGCATGTACTATAAATAACTGTTACTCTTCTCGAGGGCTATCTAATTCACAAAGAAGATACTAAACATAACGTTGCATTACTCCTTAAACGGGTTAGCCCATTCACAAAGCATGTACTACAAGTAACTGTTACTCTTCCAGAGGGCTAGCTAATTCACAAAAATGTTACTAAGCATAACCTTGCATTACACCTGAAATGGGCTAGCCCATTCACAAAGCATACACTATAAGTAACTGTTACTCTTCTAGAGGGCTAGCTAATTCACAAAGAAGTTACTAAGCATAACCTTGCGTTACTTCTGTAACGGATAGCCCATTCACAACGCATGTACTATAAGTAAGTGTTACTCTTCTAGAGGGCTCACTAATCACAAAGAAGTTACTAAGCATAATCTTGCGTTACTACTGTAACAGGCTAGCCAATTCCCAAAGCATATACTATAATGTTAATGATAAAGTAACTGTTACTCTTCTAGGGGGCTAGCTAGTTCACAAAGAAGTTACTAAGCATAACCTTGCGTTCCTCCTGTAACGTGTTAGCCAATTCACAAAGCATGCATATAGGTAACTGTTACTCCTCTAGAGGGCTCGCGAATTCACAAAGAAGTTACTAAGCATAATCTTGTATTACTCCTGCAACAGGCTAGCCAATTAAAAAAGCATGAACTATAATGTAAATAGCTGCTGGCAGAACAACATCTGTAAAACATCTGCTTACATACATTTTTTAGCAAAATACAATACCACAGGGGGTAAAGATTTAGTACAAGCAACAACAATAAAATACCATCAGCGACAACAAATGTAAATCGCAGGGAAAGTGCCCGTGCAGCACAACCCACTTCTCTTGCACTGCTTTGCACTCCTTGAGTGCTTGGTGACCACAGCTGCCCACAAGTCAACTAGCTACAGCTGTTTTGCTTTTGATCATAAACACCCTTTCAGAGCTGCTAATGTTGTCGGTGAGAAGCATCGCTGTTTTCAGCAAGGCGAAGTACTGTATCGTGTTTACCGCCAGGGGTAATTTTACAACTGTCGATAAGCTAGCAGTGTGGATGTTGTATTTCTGTAACTGGTGGTAGTTTAACGCCAGTGGTAAATACTTATTAACACCAGTGATTAGAAATGTGACATTACCTCTGCTGGTATTTGTCCCACACTATGATGACGCCTGCATGGTTTGTATGTCGCTGCAAGACAGAGGGCCTCATTACAAGTTTGGCGGCAGCCATGGAGCTATTAGCTCTATGGCTGCCGCCAAACTGGGCTCCTTTACCGGGTTCCCAGACTGGGGAATTACTGGGCCATTCCGAGTAAGGAGGGCCCGGTAATTCCTCCCTCTGGGAACCCGGGCACGGACCTTCCCCATTCCCATCTGAGCCCCCATAGGGCTCAATGGGAATGGGAGAGGGAGCTAACAACGGGCCGATTACGACCGGCCCGTTGTTAGCTCCCTCTTCCCCTCGCGGGACCCGGTAACAATGCCTGGTTTTACCAGGCGTCCGTACCGGGTCCCGCGAGGGGACCTCGTAATTTCACGGTATGGGTTTAACGGGTCCGCCTCCATTAGCAGAGCCTGTTAACCCATTCCGCGAATCTCATAATGAGGCCCAGAGTCTACAGTAAGCTCCATATAGTGGATCAGAGAGGGCAACTGGATTTTTGGCACGTTCATAGGATCCTGGCATGCAGCTGAATTATTGACCAAACTTCTTCTTGAGTTATTTTAGTCTCCAGTGGTCTTAATTCTCTGTGGGTATGTTGACCCACAATTTTCTGGTTCACTTTCTTGAGCATCTGCTTTCCAGTATCAGGCAGTATATGCAATTTAAAGCCAATGAGGATACACAGCTGTTTAGATCCCCACTGAGCAAAGACTATGACAAGGAGGGGGACGGATTTTAACGGGGGGGGTTAAAATGTGATAATGGTGTAGAAGGGCTCTGCCTTCTTTAATGTCCCAGCATCCCAAGGTGATGGTCTGGGCGAAGTGAGAGTCTTACTTGGGGCGGCAGGCTATTAGAAGTAACAGTATCCCCGAAGCTGTTACTGCCATTGGGGCTCTTTCAGAATGCTAGAGTAGGCTTAAGAAAGCGAAAAAACAAAACACGTGGGTGCACTCAAGACGCACGTTTGGTGCTATAGGGATGGCCAAAGCGGTGTTCCCATCTGCGGCGTTAGTGAGCGGAGGGCCAGGGCCTGTTGTGTAGACGGGATGCACTCCGGCAACGGGGAGGCAGTCGCAGGTGATCTGTTAACCCGTGCGGATGTGCTTTAATGCGCGGCCAAAAAGCGCGCAACGGCCTGGCCCGAGCCCTCACCATTACAGGCTGGAGTGCTGGCACCATTGAAACACTGGCGACGACGAGCAGGTCGTGTGGCCCGGACAATAAAGCATGCAGTGAAAAATGTGAAAAAAAAGTTTTTTTCACATGAACCGGCAACTTGGCCAACACGGACACAGCCTACGTGACCCCACCATCTCCACAACGCCAACTTAGACAAGCACAGAGCAAGTGGATGAACAGATGAAGCACGGCCAGAGACAACAAAGCATCCAAAGCACAGGGGAGAAAGACAATCCAGAGAGCGAGGCCTACACACAGAGGATACCTCATTGACGAGGTGGGTGAACAGAGCAGTATGCTGTTGACCACGTGAGGCCATTCACAACACGTGAGCCCAAATGGCTACCACCCCAGCCCCAGCAACCGCTCCTAGTCTGGCGCTAAATTTCAGCCCTACACCACGCACGCAAGGACACGGGGGAGTGCCCATGGCCACAGTTGTCCCCTATCTTGAACCATCATCTGCAGGCCCCTGATGGGCACTACGGATTCAAAAATTTGAGATGGCCATGGACTGCAAAGATATTGCCAAGCCTAGAAAAATGCAGACTCACCTATTGCTGTATGTTGGAGATGACACACTACACATCTTTAACTCACTTCCACTTGCTCCAGACATGGACATGGATGACGTTGACAAATCAGCAACATATGCCCTCATACACCACTTGATTCCCCAATAAACCCAGACTACGAAAACCTTAAATTTTTGCATGACAGTCCAAGGGGAGTCAGAAACGCTCGATGCATAGCACACTCGACTGCAGCGTTTGGCCCTGTCATGCGAGTTTGAGAATGTCGATAAAGAAACCAGACAGCAAATCATTAATGGAATGTTCTCAGAAAAACTAAGGAGAATTATACTGAGCTAGATGGGCATTCCTCTTTCCCACATCATAGAATATGGCAGACAGCGAGAACATTCGCACACATTAACACAATGCTCCAAAGGCTACAATTATCACTGGCTCTGGCAATTGCAGCAGTTATGAATCGACCGCCGCCACAGGGAGAAAATCATGGCCCCGCCCGCACTACCAGATAGTGACTCAGCATCCCTGCCCCCAACGACTGCTGGTGGGTGGTGTGGTGGACAACGACATGGAAGGTGCAACTGCCCAGCACACGGCACCACATGCAGAGCGAAGGTCTGCCGATCCTCGGGCAACACTACTGGCCAACGCACTCCCACTGGAAAACCACCCCCCAGGGACAGAAAGCAAACAAAGGCATGCCAAGTCGATGCTGAGAACAATTCCTCATTGGCAGAGTCGGAAGACGAAGAGGACAGGACGATGGCAACCATTGCAGCACACCAGACCGAGAAGAAGAAGGGTAAGGTGTACCTAATCTCGGCTCTAGTGCAAGGAACTCTGTAAGAGAAAAGGAGGAAAAAGAGACCCGATGCAACATTATGGTGGGGGAATGGAAAATCACAATGACAATCGACACCGGAGCCTCAGTGAATGTAATGCCCCTCGATACCCTACGCACAATTGATCCCGACTGACACTAAAACCCACCAACACACAACTCTATGCATATGGAAACATGTACCTCCTCCCAGTAGTTGGGTGGTTCCGCACCACACTCAGCAAGACAGGAGGGCCGACAATCAAATCGAAAATATACGCGTGGATGCAGGAATTGAATGTCTACTTAGCTGGGACTCAGCAGAAGATCTAGGACTGATCAAGTTCATCTGTGACCTCTCAAAAGACAATGAGATCTACAAGCTTTTATCAAAACACCACAAGCTATTTGAAGGGATCGGATGCTCCAAAGGCAGAGTAATAAAGCTACACATTGATCCAACCACACAGCCACAAGCAGTGTGGCACCGGCGTATGCCTTTCCACATGATGGACCTAGTAGCCAAAGAGCTACGCAACCTAGAAAAAGCAGGAATCATAGAGAAAGTGACAGTACCAACACCATGGGAGTCCCCAATGGTAGCGAGGAAGAAATCAAAGCAGCTTGGAAAAATCAGAATCTGCATAGACATGCGCCTCCCCAATGCAGCCATCATCCGGGAGAGACATATCACTCCGACCCTCAACAAGATAATCGCGGACCTCACAGGGTCCAAAATGTTCTCCAAAATAGATCAGAAGGCAGGTCATTACAAATTTAAATTACACAAAGACTTGAGATACATAACCAATTTCTCGATGCACCTGGGGCTAAGGAGGTACAAACGGTTACATTTTGGGATATGATCCGCAGCCGGAGGTCTTCTAACAAACAATACACACTGTCCTGCAAGACCTCCCCAGAGTCCTCAATGTCAGCGATGACATCTTAGTACACATCAAGGACAAAGAAGAACACATGGCTAGGTTGGCAGCAGTTCTAGACAGGCTGGAGAAGGCTGGCCTGACCATACACAGAAACAAATGCAAGTTCCTCAAGGAGGAACTCACGTTTTTTAGATACATATTTAACAGCAAGGGCATGTCAGCAGACCCATTGGAAGTGGTTGGCATCAAAGAAGAAACACCACCCACAGCACCTACTGAAGTACGCTGTTTCTTGGGGATGGCCACCTACTGCAGGAGGTTCATCAACAACCTGGCCACCCGATCAGAGCCACTAATCCCCCTGACCAGATCGGGTACGAAATGGCAAGGGGACATTCGATGGTAAGAGGCATTCGACAACATCAAGAAAGCACTATCGATCAGCACCACAATGGCATACTATGACACTGATCTGCACACAGACCTACATGTGGACGCAACTTCAACGGGGGACTCACAACCCATGGCATATGCATCCAGATCCCGTACCCACACAGAACAATGCTATTCACACATCGAAAAGAAAACCATTCCCGTCCTGTGGGGCTACAGGCATCTATACCTGTATGGGCGGAAGATAAAAACGTTCACTGACCACAAGCCTTTGATCCCCATCCCCCAGCGCAGGTGGGGAAATGGCTAATTCAACTGCAGAAATAAAAGTCTGATCTCGTATACAAGCCAGGTGCAGACAAACCAGCAGATTTCTTATCCAGGCATCCACAAGCGGCCACTGAAGTCGAAATCTCAGAATCAGAAGAATCTGAGGAACACATATGCTCAATCATGGAAGTGGCAAAACCAAAGGCAGTGAGCATATCCAAACTGATCAAAGCCATGTACAATGACCGATGTTGCACCCTGACAAAAACGCTATTTTGGGAGGAGCGTGGAACTCGTTCTTTCAAAACAACCACAACCGCACTGCTGAGGCAAGAGTTTCTGTCAAGCGTTTTCACTGTCAGCCATGAGCTGTCGATCATGGATGATGGCCTCATCCTGAGGTGGGTTCACATCATGATACCACCCGAGCTACAAGGAAGAATAATAGCACTGGCACACGAAGGCCACCAAGGCATGGAAAGGACCAAAGCAAGAATTAGGAACTGAGTATATTTCCCTTGCATTGACTCCAAAGTCAAGGAAGTCGTCACAGCATGCCTCTCGTGTCTGTCCACGGGAGCTCCACCAAGGCCCGAGCCCATACAAAATGCTCTAAGAGGCACATCAGGCTGGGAATCAGTGAGTGTTTATTTCTGCACGGTACAAGAGGGGACCTACCTCTTAGTTGCCATCGACGAACACTCCTGCTACCCTGAAGTCAACATAGTGCACTCAACAGCTGCACAGGTCGTAATACCGGCCCTGGAGAAGATGTTCGAGAAGAGTGACTACAGATCGGCGTTCCAAGGAGTTGATTTTGCAAAATACATGGACGACCTTCAGATTACACACCATTTCATCATGCTGCAATGGCCACAAGCAAATGGTGACGCTGAACGATTCATGAGAACAATAAACGAAGTCCTCAGGATCGCGAAGATCCAAGCAGCCCCATGGGAATTCGAGTTATTTTGATTGTTCCGCAACTATTGACTGACACCTCACGCGACAACCAATACACCCCCAGATGACATCATGTTCCGGACCGTACTACAGTACCTCATACCTCACCACCGCTACAACAAAGCAAAACCAATAGACAAGCAGGGGACACACAACAAGAGAAAAAGGGTGAATGAGCACATGAGCCGCAAGCAACGAGCAAGGAAGTCACACACGAAGTAGGGGACCAAGTGCTAGTTCTCTGCAACCCGTCAAGGACCAAGCTGGCGAGTGTGTTTGAGGCCGAACCCTGGACAGTGACAACATGGAAGGGAACAATGATCACTGCAAGCAGGAATGGAAAACTGATCACCAGACATGTGTCCTAGTTCAAGAAAGTTCCCCGGACATTGTGGAGGGAATGGAACAACCCCATGGATGGCAGAGAAACAACAGAGGGAGAGTCAACAGTGAGGGACCAGGACCAAGAAGGAGACTGGCACCAGGCCGACAGACCAGTCAACATGAGATACCCGGACCAGGAGGGCGGGGGGTGCAGCATAGTCGATACCATTTGAGAGAATCTCTGAAGCCCCCAGACAAGCTAAGTGACTATGTACGCTAATGAGTACTTTAATGAAGCACTGTTTTATATATGTGTGTTTGTTTAAGAGGAAAGAAAAGGAATGTTGTTTAGATGTCACCACACTTGCGTGGTGGCGTGTGATAAACGCTGGGATGCCCTCCGGCAACGGGGAAGCAGTTGTGGGAGAGCTGGCAACGTGTGAGGATGTGCTTTACTGCGCAGCCCAGAAGCGCATGCAACGGCCTGGCCCGAGGCCTCACCACTGCGTGCAGGAGCACTGCCAACGTTGTAACAGGATCCAGGGGAGACGATAAGTAGGGAGTCCTTCCTTGTTTTTGGACGTGCAAGGAAGGACGGGAGACAAGTGGCATGAGATGGCCTGAGAAGGGGGGGAAGAGGTGAAGACCCAAATGTGGGTGGCACACCAGCACATAATGCTGCGTTCAGAGTGAGTGTCCCCGGATGCGGCTTTTCTGGCCGGTGGGGCATCTCCAGTTCCCCACTCCCTTGGACTAATGAAATGTGTCCAAATGCGCCTCTGCCCCTAAATGTAATGGTTCCTTGTGCCCGCGATTACTGCTTTGCCCTAATGCCCCCAAATGGACCAACTGTTGGTGTATGCTTTTATGTGATGTGCTTAATGTTAATGTATGTGGTCGTCGTAGTTTTATTTCATACCCTTGGCATGAGACGTTGTAACCTGAAGCCTGTGCCACAGGGTTCGTGCTGTGTCATGGTGCATGACCAAGTGACACTGTAAATAAAAGGGGTGAGCAGTCTCCATGAGTGACACAGGAAGAGTCTTCAGATAGTCCAGAAGAAGGCCCTGCGGATAGCGTCTGGAGCTCCACTCTTCATAAGGACAGCTGACCTTCACAGAGTCCTGGACATCGAGATGTTGGAGGAACATCTAGCGAAGCTGAGTAAGAACTTCTGCCAAGGACTGGATCAGAACCCGAACCCTCTGATCAGAAGACTCACTGCCACCACTGCCAACCCCTTCGACCGCTACCTGCGGCCCATCACTGCGAAGACCCCTTGAAACCGGCACTACTGTGACAAGACCACACAGACCAAGAAGAATACAAATCCACGACTAGACACTCAACCCAAGAAGATGGAGTAATGAGGCTCAAGCCTCGGTATCCAAAAATCACAGCTGATGGATAAAAATCTATCAGCAAGAAGAAGAAGAAGCGCCGCCGCTCGCCAGTCTACGCCACCAGACCCAGCCTGGCATGTGTTGTGTGTCGGAGGAGGAAGCCCCGTCGAGCAGCTAGAGGACCTGCCTGTAAGCCACCTCAGTAACGTGTGGCCGGACTCGCCGGCCCCATAATACCTGGTCTCTTCATAGCAGGCCCAGGCGGGGATTGAGGGAGGCAGGACTTTAGGAGGTGATGGTGGGTAACGACGTAGGGTAGCATTCTGAAAATGTTTAGCACAGCTGCCCTAAGCATTGTCGGTGGCAGAGGCAGGAATGCACTGGCTGAACACGTGATGTGGATTCAGAATGTAGCCATCTTCATATAATATTTGGTATATCATTAAAAACACCTGGAAGGCACAGCACCTGCTACGTTGCACTCTGGTGTGGTGTTGCTTTAGAAAACGCACTACCTGATTTCTAAATCACAGATTACCTGAACCTCAAAATGTTCCCCGTTCAGTAGCCAAGAAAAACACTCCTAAAACACGTGTTCGAGACTGGTGTGAAATGAATTTCCTCGTGCAGAGATTCCAGATTCGCTGATGACATTTGGGGAGTTTGTGGCAATTGCTTTTAGAATTCTAAATCTCCGTGTGCAAGTTGTTCTGAACATTTTTGACTGCAAGACAGACAAAGAGCACTGGCCAAGCCCCATGGCGCTTCTTTGAGTACAGGGACTTATATGACGCACCTTTCAGCGCAGGGCTTGGTATGGCCAGCAGAAGGGGTTATTTAATGTCACAGTACATTCCAACACGACCCCTGGATTTAGTATAGAGAAAGCCTGGATAAAGGCTTCACTCTGGCAAGCCACAAGGCCTTTGTGAGATTATGAAATCTGCCAACCCGTTTAATTAAGAGCACGTAATCTGTGCCCTCCAATTACTTCCGAGCACTGCTTAAAAGGGGTCTTAATTCGGGCGATTTAACCCCTTCATGGGTTGACGGCTGATGCAGCCAGCATTCTGGGCCTTTCTCTGTCTAAATCTTTGATAATTATACCTATTGATACATATTACTCTCCCAATGGAGAGGAATAGCAATGGGGGACAACCAGGAGAAAATGACAGAGGAGAGAAATAACAGTGGACAAACCCAGTAGCACGTTCAAATGGAGAGAAACGATGATGTTTGTTTATATGTTCAGACATGTTTGAAGCCTTTAAAACAACACGATGCTTCCCGCCCAAGATCGCGGGGTCGCCAGTGGGTCGTCTGCTGTTTGCAGATGATCTATTACTACTGAACCAGACCGAAATAGGCCTGCAACGACAGCTGCGAGCTCTCCAGCTATATGTTCAGGAAAATGCCCTTAGGATGAATCCAATAAAATCAAAAATCCTAACCTTGGGACCAAACAAACAAGTAAACAAGAGTAAGAAATTCAAGTGGTTCCTAAATGGGGAACTAGTTCCAGTTGTTTCATCAATGGTATATCTTGGCATCACACTAAATGATAGTATTAATGATGGACCAGGAGTATTTAGTCTACGAAGCAAAGTTAAAAACTTAGCATCACAAGCTTTGCTCATTAATCAACACTACTGTTCCTTTTCCTGCCTTCCCCTTATAGACTTCTATAAATTAAAAGTCTCTCCAATTTTGACTTATGCAGCGGAGGCAAACTTCTTTATAAATCCTAAGGTTTGGTCCTCCCCGGAGGGACTTTTTTAAAAAGGGTTTTGAGGCTTCCGAAGACCATACCAATTGAATGTGTAAGAAAGGAACTGGGCCTAGCGTCACTGTATACTGCCACGGTATGGAAGTCATTGGCTCTATACAGTAAATGTGTTAACCCGCAGGATAGACGTGGATTTTCCATTATTAAAAAAGCCCTAACAAGTAAACAGGTTCCTGCATTGACAACGTGGCAGAAAACTTGCACATGTATCCTGGAAAACATTGCACTAACCGAAAAATTGCTAACGGAAGATCCAATTAGGGTCAAGAAAAAGCTCCTGGACCACGATTGGATCTTGACCCAAGAGAAGTTGTGGTCATACAAAATTGCTGTCCCAGGGCGCGATGAAATACATGCTAGGGGCACAGTTCTTCCATACTTGGAAAAGTTCCCTTCTAGAGTGGAAAGGCAAAACTTTTTAAGATTTCGGTTGAGCCTTTATCCAACAAGGGAAGTTACAGAAAGAAGAAAAAAGGCCGGGGTGGATCGATTATTATCCTGTCGACTTTGTGGTAATGGGGCGGAAACCCCGTATCACTTGGTTACGAGATGTGACTTATTAGCAGTTCTGAGAGACCAATGGTTGGGAAAATTCCTAGGTGAATTTGAATCAAGAACACTGGAAGAGTGGTGGTCAATTTTAAGATGGGGAAAGAAACTATCTCTGACTCTGGCCCTCTTGAACTTTTTGATGGACATTTTTGTAATCTTAGACAATTAGATCCCTTTGTGTTTTATTAGGAAATTCCTTTTTGAGGTCTTTACCCGGGCCTCGGAAATTTCAGTAGTTTCTTTTTACTTGTAATGTTCTTATTCAATGTGGTGTTTTTTTTTATCTTCCTTTTGATTTTGTTCTTTTGTCTGCATTAAAAGGTTTTAATGTAAACCAATTTATGCTAAATAAATAAAAAAATAAAAAAGAAATGACAGTAGTGGGCTCCCAGCAGCAAGATCCCAATGGAGAGCAATAGCAATGAAGGACTCCAAAGGAGCAAATGACAGTGGAGAGAAATATCAATGGAGGACACCCAGGAGCAAGATCGCAATGGAGATAAATAGCAATGAAGGGCACCCAGGAGCAAATGACAGTGGAGAAGAATATTGATGGAGGACACCCAGGAGTAAGATCCCAATGGAGAGAAATGGCAATGGAGGACTCCCAGTAGCAAGATCCCAATGGAGAGAAATAGAAAGAGGGAACACCTAAGAGCAAATGGCAATGGAGAATAATAACAATGGAGGACACCCAGGAGCAAGATCCCAATTGAGAGCAATATCAATGGAGGACACCCAGGAGCAAATGACAGTGGAGAGAAATATCAATGGAGGACACCCAGGAGCAAAGGACAGTGGAAAGAAATATCAATGGAGGACACCCAGGAGCAAAGGACAGTGGAAAGAAATATCAATGGAGGACACCCAGGAGCAAGATCCCAATTGAGAGAAATAGCAAGAGGGGACACCTAAGAGCAAATGGCGATGGAGAGAAATAACAATAGAGGACACCCACGAGAAAGATCCCAATTGAAAGAAATAGCAATGAAGCACACCCAGGAGCAAATGACAGTGTAGAGAAATAACAATGGACGACGCCCAAGAGCAAAGGACAGTGGGGAGAAATATCAATAGAGGACACCCAGGAGCAAGATCCCATTGGCGAGAAATAACAATGGAGGACAACCAGGGGCAATATCCCAGTGGAATGAAATAGCAATGGAGGACACCCAGAAGGAGAATCCCAGTGGAGAGACATAGCAATTAAGGAAACCCACTAGCAAATGACAGGGGAGAGAAATAACAATGGGAATACCCGGGAGCAAATGACAGTCAAGAGAAATAGAAATGGAGCACACACAGGATCAAATGACAGTTGAGAGAAAGAACAATGGAGGACACCTAGACGACAATGACAGTAGTGATACCTAAGAGCAAATTAAGTACCAGTTAGCAGTGGGAAAGGTCCGCAAGCAAACAGCAGTGAGGACAACCTGGAGCAAAATCATATTGGGAACATCTGGGAAGAAAAAGAGGTGGGGTGCCTGGGAGCACAAACACTGTAGGAACATCCTGGGGCAAATTTCAGTGGCTACAGCAATCTATGTTGGGATACCACCTGGGAGCAAATTAGGGTAACATCTAATGCAGATCACACTATATGTGTATTGTAAAGCCAGCATGTGCTGCACTGTGGTTAAGGTTATATAACATTTTCTATTAAATTTAACAGAAAATACATTCTCCCAATGTTGGCCTCTGAACACAAATCTGCATGAAATGTGTCCCAAAAGTTGTTTTGCCGAACAGACAGTCCGAAATTTCATGTCGCTCCACGCAGGGGCAGTAGGAGTTAATACATTATTACACATGGAAACAATGCGCTTCCAACTAACTTTTCCCGTAGGGCAGGTTTGTCAAGTGTCTCTTGCACTTTCGGCAGAAACCCTCAAACATATTCACTGCAGAAAATTTGAGTTGGGAGGGGCTACAAAGCCACGAGGGCTCTTTGGGCATCAGTGCCTCGATTACATAACATTCAGCAGTGACCACCAGTTTAGCCTGGCAGACAGGGAATGTTGCCCAGCTCACACCCAATCTTGTATTGACATTGGCATCAATTTACCAGTGCTAAAATGGGATTGGAATCAGAAACCAGGAGATAAACATTGGCACTGACTGTCAAGTGCAAAAGCCACATTCTGCACTTTCCTTTTGCAAATGTTGGTGCTAAATAGCCCGTGCCCAATGTATGATTGCATGACGCCTGTGCATTTTATTTCACCCAGCCATTGTTGTATTTCATTTCAGTGGGTAACTTAAACATCTCTGTTTCAATGTACACTACCCCTCCAAGAGATTTGCGTGTGTATATAAATAGCAACACCAGAACATTTATCGTGGGTTTAAAAAGGTTTGAAAAAAAACTTTTATCTGAAATGTGAAAATAGGAAAATCCATTGGAGCCAAGTCACACACTCCAAAGCGCCCTTAGTGGCCATCGCTGGAAGTTCCCCTCCAGTTCTGAGCCGCAAGGCATTGTGGGTATGCAAATTAGTGCAGGTGCAAACCTTTTCTCCAGGAAATTGTTTTTGTCTAAGAGGGCAGTGATACTTAATACATAGCTTAATCAACCCAAGACAGACCTTACAAAACGTCTCTCTTGGGTTGATTAAGCCATGTTTAACTAGCCATGTTTTTCAACGCAAAAATAACATTTTCAAGAGTCGCTACAGTGCAGTATAGGAAAAGATTGGCAGTATTATCACTTCAACTTTACTAACTATTTAGGTAAGTATGAACTAGGTTTTGCATCAGCAAATTCTAAAAATATTTGCCCACAACATCAACAGTTTGTACACCAATAAAGCCATTTCAATAAAATTGAGGAAATATTAAAATGCTGTACAAACATCATTTAATATTAAATAATGACAAATTCAGAGATTAAGGTATGCAATGTTAGCCAGGAAAGCCAGACATACAACCTAATCATGTGTTCAGTTTTACAAATAAATAAACGAAGACATGCCAACAGTGTTAAATTATTTTGAGTATTAATCTTTTTAAAGTACAGTCATAACTACATTTCACATAATAGGTAAACAATAAAAGCGTTTGTGTGTAAACATATTGGCCCTCATTACGACCCTGGAGGAAATCGCGGTGCTAAATGCACCGCGGAGCACGGCGGAAAGCTGCCGATAGCGCCATGGGGGTTGGCGGATTTTCCGCCCCATGCCGACCTTGGCGGGGCGGTAAATCCCCATCCCCCATTTTACCCTTCCCCATTCCCATTTTTGCCCCATAGGGTATAATGGGAGTGGGGAAGGCGTTAATTACGCCACCGTAAAATACGGTGGCGTAATTAACAACAAGGTCCCGTAGCGCCATGGATTTCTCCGCCTGGAAAAACCAGGCGGAGAAAGGCTCCATGGCGCTACGGGAACTCGTAGTAGGGCGGACGGGTCCGCCGCGAATAACGCTGGCGTAAACCCACTCCGCCAGGGTCGTAATGAGGGCCATTAACATTTAGCAAAATCTACACTAATACCCTAACAAAGATAGTTTCCATAAAACCTGTGTGCCTCCTTGGTTTGGCCGCCTTCACACATGGGAAGTAAATAATGACATTCTATACACATATTTAAATTTCTTAAAAACAACTAAGCATTGTTATTTAAACTTCTATTGGCACTGATAGGTGTACGCAGTGTGCAATACTTCTTATACTATATAAATATGCATTCAAAATTATATCTACATTGCCATTTGATAACTTGTTTCATAATTTGGTATGTAACCTTATTTGGCCACCTACACACCTAAGAAGCTATAGAGAATGTTCTTAAACCTACCATATACAATAGAAAAACATGCACAGTTTAATGACTGGATAAATTGGACAACCTTTCTGAAAACTTCACACTGCATACAGAAGTTATTCATACATTTAACAAACGAATCCTTTTAGTAATAAAATAAATAAATAAAGTAACGTATTTTAATTAAAAATAAATAAATAAAGTAAGGTACTTTAACCTTTTAACTGCCATGGGGTTTCCCCCCCAGTGCCAAGGCCTTTTTTGGGTGATTTTGGTATTTCGCCATTCAAATCCTTCTAATGTTTTCTGTTTCATTAACCCCTTAAGTGCCAAGGAGGAAGTATCTCGTCCTTGGCAACAGGGAGGTAATCCCAAGGACGAGATACCTCACCCTTGGCACTAACGGGGTTAATTTTTTATTTCATTTAGAATACATTTTTAAAGACATGGAGGGCATACTTATTTTCACCACCTATACACATAATAAGCAAACACAGTACACCTAAATTGTTCCCTATAAATCTTATCAGTAGTTACATTTTATTTATTTTTCAAACATTGTACTATATGGTTTTTGTATCTACAACCTACTCTTTATGTGTTTCATATGTAAACAGGCATGCCTTTCTACACTCCCTCACACTTAAAATAATGTACATGGAACCATTTATGAAACCTAGCACTTATAGGGAACACTTGTGCATATTAAAATATCATTACGACCCTGGCGGAGTGGGTTACCGCCAGCGGTAATCGTGGCGGACCCGTCCGCCCTACTACGAGTTCCCGTAGCGCCATGGAGCCTTTCTCCGCCTGGTTTTACCGGGCGGAGAAATCCATGGCGCTAAGGGACCTCGTTGTTAATTACGCCACCGTACTTTACGGTGGCGTAATTAACGCCTTCCCCACTCCCATTATACCCTATGGGGCAAGAATGGGAATGGGGAAGGGCAAAATGGGGATTGGGGATTTACCGCTCCGCCAAGGTCGGCATGGGGTGGAAAATCCGCCAACCCCCATGGCGCTATCGGCAGCTTTCCGCCGTGCTCCGCGGTGCATTTAGCACCGCGAATTCCGCCAGGGTCGTAATGAGGGCCACAGTGTTTTACACAATAGAAGAGAAGTAGAAAATTGCAGAATGCTGTTTTCTCCTCTAGTTCATATACTCTTCAGAATATTACCTCGACATGTATTTCATACTATTTGTAAAATACATCCTACTAATGATTAATTTCCAACTTTATATAAAACACTCATTGCCCTCTTCTTCATTTCAAACTTTTATTTTGCATGTTTATATTCACAAAGCATATTACACATATATTTCAAAACGTTGGTTCTAACAACATTAAGTAAGAATTCTTTAAACCCTTTGGCAATCTAGCTTGATGTGTGACTATACAATCATTACATGCAAGCCAATCTACTTCTGTACGCACCTACGTCATGAAATGTCCACATTCAATGGATGCCCCTTCATGAAAAATAATTGCACACGTTTTAAATGTTTCTTTACTAACAGAAACCTGGCCACATTTCAAATTCATTATTGACGTGTTCATTTTCCTACCATCTACACTGTATCTTCGAAACATAATCAATACCTAACGTCATTTAAATCAAAAAGAGACTCGGTCCCTTTTTGTATGTCAGCGACCATGAAAAACCGCTTCCAATTTGGCTGCCGTGATTCGAAAAGGGACCTTCAAACTAATCATTACTGCTGCTACTCAAAAAAACATATCAGTAGTATATCCTCCCTCCACTACCCATCCCCACTATCACTAGAGTTTGAAAGGCCAAGTGCCCTGGACAGTGCCATGAAGCTACCTTCCAAACCTAATCAATAATACAGCAATCCCATATACATTTGTTAATAGTGCACATAAATTCAGAGTACAATTCCCAAACAACTTCTAAAGAGAAGAAATTTTCACTGGAAACAACATGACAATAATTGCTGTCATTTCTTCATTCACATTCATAAAGGTGTTCCAAACTAATATGTATCACATTTTTCCTTTCATATACCAACCAACTATTTGTTCATCTCTGTTGTGTACTCAATGCATAAGTAACGTGATAAGACAACATAGCTCCCAGATAACGCACTGCCACTTAGTTGCTCCACCCGGCTCCAGTTTTCACTCCTTAAAAGCCTCTACTTATCCGTAGGCCAACTCCCGGTGCACACCATTAAGTATACTCCTGGTCACATAACTGTGCCTTGGCACACCATTGCTTCTCCCAACACACGCTTTATTAATCCCCCTTAGCCATCCTCCTCAAAAAACATGCAAAATGAACCAGCTCATCTATTTCTGCCTATTTAAGCATCATCGGCCAATGGCCTGACCCAATATCCGCCTTTCAACTACAAACGAATCGCTACTACTGCTACTCATCAAAACATATCAGAATACGATTGATCCTTTTTATATGAATTTTGTTAAACTAATTTCTTCTATTTTTCTCCAAAGTCTCACATATACAAAAGCCTAAAAACACAGCCAAAATAACAAAATAGTCCCAAATACCTACCAGGTCACTGATCATGGCCTTTGCCATGGCCAGTGAGTTTTTACCCCAACGTCACTATACCTATACAAATAGCTTTGGAAAAGAAATGAAATACTGACACCCCCAAAATATATAGCCGTGGGAGCAGACCTACTCGTACCCGTGGTTGTCTGTAGTCCTTTGTAGCCTCAGATATAGCAACGAATATCGGCAAAACAGAGGGGAATAAAATGCTTTCCTGCCCCTCAGCACCTCACCAAGTGACCCTTTCATCTGTGCCAGCTCCCCCCAGTCCCCAGATGGTCTCTTCACCTCCCTTGCCCTCCCCCTTTGCCCCACAACACATGCTGTTTCTGTGATGCAATTTGCTTTCAGATGTCGGCTATCTGCAGCTATAGCCGAGGCTACTGAAAGCTTTGTGCTATAAACTGAGTCCCTAGACCCCTCCAACTCCAAAATTTGACTTGGTGCCCTCCCCCCACCTCTAGACCGATGGCATTTGCATGTTTTATGCATGTTTTTTAATCTGTAAATAGCTTTTTTTCCTGTGTTTCATTTTCCCATATCCTCAGCTATAGCCGCGCCTATCGCTTGCATCGAGAGAAAAACAAGATGGCGGTCGTTTCATTTCTAAAAATTCTTGGTTTTGGGTAAATCCCCTAAATATATTTTAGAATGAGCACCCCCTTCTCCATCAAATATTTAAATAACTTCTTTTCAGAATAACCCCAAACCATGCATGAATCGCTTCGTACCCAAGTTGTTTTGGACCTGGTTGAAGTCCGACCAGCAGTTTGAGCTGGCGCTTTGGAAAAAATGTACCTTGTTTGTCTATGGGAAAATGAATGGGAAGTAGACCGCACTTTTGATTTTTTATATTTTTACACTTAATAACTTTTTTATTTTTTAACAAATCTTTATGAAGCAGTCTGCATGGGCACAGGTCTTTAAGCACTTTTGAAATTTCGGCCAAAACCGTTATTCGAATCAAAACTTATTAATGATAGAATTTCTATGGGTTGCTATGTGTCTCCGACTCACACTCACAATAGGGCAGCGACCCTCATTGCATACAGCTAAGCAGTCACACAATACGGAGAACGTCCTCAGAACACCCCCATTTTGTTTATTTTCGAACATTTCAGGACACCGCGAGTGTTCTTATAACATATGCAACTTGCCAGCGAACAATACGGACAATGTCCTCAGAACACCCCCATTTTCTTTATGTACGAACATTTCAGGACACCGCGAGTGTTCTTCTGGCTCACTATTTTTTCTTTTGCTGACATATTTAGGCCACATGGTTTTCTTCAGTAACAGTCAGAAACTAAAAATTGTATTTTATTTGTAGACGTATCCTACAAGTAGGTTCTTATAGTAATTCCCTTAGAGTCCAGTCACATCATATGAAACATATACATAGGGGAAGACACAAGCTTTAAAGACAGCATTATTTTCATGCAAATAAATGATGATTTCTCTGTTTCAAAGCTGCTATTTACCCTATGTATATGTATATTGGTATGTGTTCTTGTCTCTTTGTGTTTTCTCTATAGTAATGAAATTATGTAATATATGGGTTTTATTAGGTACTTATTACATATTTCACAGTACACAAAATCTATTAAGAAAACAATTATCATTTCATTATTCAACATATTAACATTACGAATATTATACCTTCATCTTGTACGCTGCACACAATGCTATGTTTCTGCATTAGTAGCTTAGTATACTAGATAGCACCCCATAATAGAATGCTATTTATATCAATGCATCGTTCAAAGCACTAACTAGGGAATGATATTTATTGCAATGATCCTGGACACTTTTTTTGCAACATTATAATAAGAATCCCTTGTACACATATTTCATGAAAAGTACATACACATGTGATGTCATCAGTGATGTCATCAATGACATTTGTGATGTCATCTTTGATGTCGTGGGTGTTAGTCTTAGCATTGCACGGTGGTGGCGCGAGTTATGGTTCCTTAGTTTTCACTGAATTTCATAGGTTTTTAGCAGCGTAACTTAACCATAACGTCCCGTTAACAAAGTTTTTTTATTAGCACGCAAACAATATACAACGATGGAGTGTAAAAAGCAATTTCTCAGAGATGGCTGGACACAGAATGTTGCAAACTAAGAATTTATGGTCGTTTACAGTGAAGGTCAGCTGGTTCCATTTTTTGCTCGCGTGCCAGAGAGGCTCACGACTCGCACTATAAGGTTCTATTGTTTTTTTACCTTGACAGACAGGGATTGTGCTAAAAGACTTCTTTTGAAGGAGTGTTGCAAAAATGTAAGACACGATAAGGATGAAATTTCTGAAACGAAACCACTTTTATAAATTATATCACTATGGGAAAGATTGTTGGCACAGACGGAGTCGTATTTTGGGACTGCACTACGCTTAGACAATGGAAAAAGCCAAAATAATGTAAGTAACCCTTTAGATTATTTTATACCGGAATATAATAACAATAGCGTGGCGTTAAAATCCGGTTAAGTTGTACTTGTTTGTTCAATGTGGCATAGTGTTTTCTACCGCGCACCATTACCGCCGAATTGGTCCCCTGTCGCTTAGAGGGCTCTGAAAAAGGCAGAGGACAGAGGGTGGGTTAATGGGAATAAGTTAACATACTCCGTTGCACTATCCTCGCTAGCAAATAGTTTCACGCCCTAATAAATAAAATGAATATTTTTAATGAAGATCGGCTGGTGAGACTAATTTATGTTTTTTAAAACAGGTACGTCCTTCCGTATTGTCAATGCCACGATTTTCAGACCCCAGCCAATGGTTTCTTTAACTGCCAGGTGCAGCTCCATGTAAGCAACGTCATGACCCTCACCATTTTATGGGACAATCGCCAAGGACCAATATGCCCTTATGCAGTGCTAGCGGCTGGAAGCAGCATACCAACCATTATGGTGGTCTAATGCCTCGTTGTTGGAGCAGCCTTCCGATTATCAGTGCGACCATTTGCTTCTTTTATCATAAACCAACAGCCTGCGTACCCTAATGCCTCGTTGTTGGAGCAGCCTTCCGATTATCAGTGCGATCATTTTCTTCTTTTATCATAAACCAACAGCCTGTGTACCACAAAGGAACAGCGCGTGGCTCAAGATGAACTTTTGCTGATCGACAGCAAAGACAAATGCAAATCGCTGAATATTCTCTAAACATTTGATGTCAAATAAATGTACTTTACGAACTGTACAATCTTGCTATTTGCTTTTAAATCACAGTTTCATATTCCGAATTGTGGCGCGCTGTGTTGTGAGATGATGTGTGTTGTTTTCCGGGTTCTGTGTAAAGTCGCGTAGGACTGGAGACGACTGAGCGCGTTTGGCTATGCAGCCTGTAACGTCACGGAGAGAGGCGGGGAATATGAATGCTTTGATAATGTCAGGTTTAGGGGCGGGACATATGATTTAGTGTCGCAAAAGCAGTTCAGCCAGGTCGATGGCGCAAGTGATAGGTTTATCACATAATGTCGGCGCACAGCAGCCTGATTTATCGTTTCTTTAGTGGACAAAAAGTCGAGTAAGGCCCATAGGAAATTGTACTATCAGCGGACATAAGCAGGGTTCTTAGAACACTTTCAACCTGACAACGAACAATACGAACAGCGTTCTCAGAACACCCCCATTTTGTTTAATTGCAAACACTTCGGGACACCGCGAGTGATCTTAGAACACCTTCAGCTTGCCAGAGTACAATACGGACAGCGTCCTCAGGACACCCCCATTTTGTTTATGTACGAACATTTAAGGACACCACGAGTGTTCTTAGCTCAATTTTAGCTTGCTTGCGAACAAAACGGACGCATACTCCGTCCTCAGAACACCCCACCATTTAGTTTATTTACAAAATTTCAGAACAGCCATGTTGTCCGCAGACAAATCGAACACACCAAAAGCGCCTAGCACATAAAAAAAACAGATCATTGAACCTATCTCATACTCCCCCACCCTCCCCAAACACTCTTACACACCAACACACTCCACTAAATACAATTTTTAATCCAAGTTTCACCACGCTGTCCGCGGTCATCCGCGAATGCAAGATGGCGGGCGCCACAGAAAATCTGATGAGCTTCACGCACCACGCCGTCCAATCAGCGAACACGTCGCATGTCCAAGGACATCACGCAAGCCGCTTGGCCAATCAGGGCACTGTCCGCGGAACGAACCGGGAAGTCCGTCCGCGGAGTGAACGGAGATATCACTCATTTTTTTGCCTTACATTTTGGTCATTTAAAAAAATACTACTGGATGGATTTACACCAAATTTGCAAAAGCACGCTTTCGGGACCAAGCCCCCGCTCCTGCCGCAAATTTGGTATAAATCCGTCCAGCAGTTTGGGCTGTAGGCGTGCGCAAAGTTTTTTCCCATTATGTCTATGGGAAAAAACAAAGTTTTGGGACCCCCCCTATAACTTTGCCCCCCCTGGACCAAACCTCTCCAAACTTTGCAAAAAAAAAATCAGAGTGGGCCATATACTTTTTTTGCAAAGTTTGGTGAGGATTCGTCCAGAGGGAGCGAAGTTATAAGCCACCCAAAAAGTGCTCTTCCTATGGAAACACCAACTTAACCATAACTACATGGACGCTACCGCGTCCATGTAATATGTACATATATATATATATATATATATATATATATATATATATATATATATATATATATATATATGACATTGGGTGTGAGCTTGTTCCTTGCAAACCTGATGACTACAGCTACCAGAAGTCCTTGAGGCAGAATCATCATTGATTGTTAACACCTGTACTTGCACTTGCTGGGAGCTGCAAGCTCCCAGCAAGTGCAAGTACTGCCTCCCTGATGATGTGACTGCCTCCCTGATGATGTGAAGAGCAGCGAAACCGGTAGGAGGAGAACACCACTGGCTGAGTAGGTTTACTGTGCAGGGAAATGGAGGGCGCCCCTCTCCTCTTTTTCGTCAGAGGTATATGGCCCACCCTGAATTTCTTTGCAAAGTTTGGTGAGGTTTGGTCAAGGGGGACAAAGTTATAGGGGGATTCCCAAAATGTCTTTGTTTCCCATAGACTGAATGGAGAACAAATCTTGCTCACTCCTACAGCCCAAACCGCCTGAAAGATTTTCCCCAAATTTACGGCAGGAGCAACGGCTTGGTCCCGAAAGTGTGCTTTTGTAAATTTGGTGAAAATCCGTCCAGTAGTTTTTTTTTAAATGACCAAAAAGTAGGTCTAAAAAATTTAGTGATATTAGTGATGGCTGAAGCGCCATGCACCCAAGACTCTAGGCCTTGGCCATAACCACCGCAGGATAACACACCAATGCTACCAAACATTTTGACTGTGGTATGTGGGCTGCTTAGGGGATATGTTTTAGAAAATGTGAGTACTGATTGGCAGTAGTGTATAGTGTTTATAGGATAGTGAGATGATGTGTGTTAGTTTGTTTGCTGGATTGTGTTCAGAATGTTGGTATTGAAGACTGTAGGCATTTTGGGATTCTATTTATTGGTGAGGTGTATGTTTGCATGGCTCTGTTATGTTTTGGTGTTTGTGAGTCTAATTATTATATACTTACTGTTTCCTTTGTGGAGGCTGTATGTAGAGTTTTGGCCAGGTCATGCAGTCAACATTGTAGTGTTTGGCAACAAGCACTGGAGCATAAGAGACCCATGGAAGCAAACATTTTGGATTGTGGTCTATGGTCAGGTGTTTGCTTGAATGGGTGTGTTATGATGTGGTGTCCAATCATTGTATACTTACTGTTTGACTTTTTGTGGTTGTATGCAGTTTTTTTCATGACATGGGTAGTTGGAGAAGATATTTTTTTTCAATCACTGTGATAAAAGAAAAGATCACATGTTAGTGTAGGTAGTTTATAGTCAGCATTGCATTGCATAGTAGACATTTCTGTATTGTTTCGACCCTCATAGTTAGTACTTTAGAAGTACTATAGTTCAAACCAGTGTACTGTGCAATTTGCTCAGTTCCTGTGTCTGTTTATTAAATCATTGTGTCTGTGGGGAAAAAATCCATGCTGGATTAAAAAAAAACTTTCTACGTTGAAATATTGATTTCAATATGGGGAATTGAATAGGTGTATGGTTTTTGATTTGGAAGTGGTGGTAGTATTGTT
Organism: Ambystoma mexicanum; assembly: GCF_040938575.1. Classification (NCBI taxonomy): domain Eukaryota; kingdom Metazoa; phylum Chordata; class Amphibia; order Caudata; family Ambystomatidae; genus Ambystoma; species Ambystoma mexicanum. The sequence goes on from NC_090936.1 coordinate 1,171,591,433, forward strand.
GTAATTAGATAGCAGTTGGTGTATTCTAATTGTTTATTTCTTTTTCTATTTTAGTGGTATTGATCTATCTGTTTGCTTGTTGCAGATTTTTGGGGCAGTTAGATACCTGTTGGCGTATTCTAACTGTTTCTTTTTTGTTGCTTTTTAGCAGTATTTTTTTTTGTTTTTGCTTGTTGAGAATTCTGGAGCACTTAGATACTTGTTGATGTATTCTAACTGTTTATTTCTTGTTTCATTCTAGTGGTATTCATTTATCTGTTTGCTTGTTGAATAATCTTGGGGCAGTTAGATACCCGTTGGCGTATTCTAACTGCTCATAGTTTTGAAGTTGAAGTTTTGTTTATGTATATACACAGATTAGTTATATAATGTTGGTTTTAAGAATATTAAGTAAGCGTTTATGCGATTTGCTGGTAATCTCTGCTTTAGAGTAATGGTAGTATCATTACATATGAACCATCCACAATTCTTTTTTATATATGCAGTGTAGTGACCTGCATTGGTTGTGGCTCCTGCGTGGTAGATTATACCTACTGTTGTGAAAGTTTTCTTACCAAGTGATACTTGTCCATGTGTGAATCCAGTCAGCTTGCAGTTGTTTTTGGTACCATCTGCATTTTAACATAAAAGCATTACTATTACGTATTTACTATGTGTCTGTATTTGTAAAGTGGGGCATTATCTGAATTGCAGATAATACATAATCTGCCATGGTTTGCATTTTGTACAAGTTGCTGAAATTGAATGGATTCACAGTTAGGTATGGATACATACACGAAGCGTTCATTAGGAACTTCTTCTTGTGCTACATGGCTGCAAAGAGTGCATATATGTTTCCACATGTATGAAATCTGGAAGATTTAATTCATAGTTATGTTTTTGTTTTCTAGTACTTGTAGTAAGTACATTAGACATTCTTGTGGATCTTCTTGTGTGTTTATAGTGAATTGGACCATTCCAGCACAGTAGTCCAATTCCTGCCTTATTCCAGAAACACTGTAAATGTTGTCAGGATTGTTGGTTGCATTTCTATGAAGAACTAACATTTGCAAACACAATTGGTCTGTCCCATGTAAGTAAATGTTGTCAATTATTGGTGGCAATTGGAATAGAATATTGATTGCTACATTTGCGTAGCAATTTACACCAGTTGTATTTGAAAATTTGAATGGACCTGACAGTTCTGTGTCCAAGTCATTTGTTCAGAGTGCGCATTGTTTCTTTGAAGAGGTAGTCGACTTTGTTTATGTAGTAGATTCTTCTTTGGTTGTGGTCCTTGATGAAGTATTAGCTTCTTTTAATTTCTTTGGAGGAATTGCTGTGAGAGCCTGCATAATTTGAGTCTGAAGTAGTTTTCTTTTGCAAAGTTTTGCTTTTTGCGGAACAGGATAGGTTTATAGATGGGCGGTGTAGAGTGAACGCAGTCTATTGTATTCTAGAATGCAAGGAATATCAGCATTTACTTTACTTGCATCAAAGTTGATTAGAAATAGTCCGTCAAGTGTATGTAAGCGTGATAGTGCTACATAGCTCATGCCTTCTTTAAACACTATGCTACCAGTATCTATCAATGCTTTATCTAGGGTAAGACCTTGTGATTTGCGAATGGAGACTGGATATGCTAGAGTTAGAGAAAATTGTTCTCTGCGTATACATACATGTCTTTGAAAAGAAGGAAGCGGGCTGTTGAGCGTCCTATCCTTTTAACTTCTGATAGTTTGTCAAAGAGAATATTGACAAACTTAATGTTGTTGTCACGTGGCAATGTTTGAAAGCCAACAACGGTACCAAATGCTCCATTAACTGGTCCTTGGTCCATGTCAAGGTTACGTTTAAGCATTAATCTACAGTGTAAAGATAATTTTAATATTTTCTCCAAACCAGCTGTGTTAGAGATAGAGTTTTCTAAGGTATTTAGCCTTGTTGTGGATTGTTGACACATGGGTAGTGTCATACCATATATGTCCAATTTGTCTGTGGAGCAAATTTGAAGTATTGGTTGCATTTCTTTTTTAACATTGTTTCATTAAATTCTGAACAGCTTGCAAGAGTTGGCATCAAGGACATACAGTTTACATTTTTGTGTGCTAATTGTTCCATGACATCAGTAGCACATGAGTTATGGCCATAGAGTGCATGGATGTGCCTGGTTTTTAATATAGATTGTGCTTCTTGAGATAATACACCAATTCTAATACTTTTTAAAATGTTGGCATATGTGAGGTCTACAGACTGATGCATGTTTCCAGTTAATTCTTTGTATTGAAAATGTTGCCAAAGGTTGACATTTCCTATGCTGCCAAGAGTTTTATGGCATAGTTTGTGCCTTAAGGTTTTAAAAATAGGTTCATCTTTACCTGGTGTTAATTGAAGAAGATCTCAGAAAACTATAATGTGTTTTCCTCCAAAGAATTCTTTATAGTCTGTTTTCAGGACCTCTTGTAATCTGAGGTGAATGAAGGCTAACATTAGATTGGAGCCATACTTACCCCATCTATTAGCAGCATGTTCATTTGTTTGAAAACTCTATGTAGTTCCATTGCAGCTTCTGGAGAAAGTTTGTAATAGTCTAATTTGTTTTGGTATTCTACTGGAAGGAGTAGTAATTGGTGTAAAGTGACACCGCCTATGTTGTAGGCAGCTAAACCTGTGGGGTCAGTTACAACAGCTGACAGTTTGTTGTTTGTTAATTGTTGGAGGAACTTGCTGATGATTTTTATTAAGAACGTTTTGCCTGAACCAGCCTCACCACTCACGTATAGAAGTATAGGTTTGTAGTCTTGGCAGGTACAATTTTTACTTTCTTGATGCACACCATGTTCAATTTGTTTTGTTTTTTCTTGGAAAATGCTATGCTGCTCATTGTTTATTTGTGCTTTTAGTAAAGCAAAGTGTTCTGTAGATTGCTCATACTGACACATGGTGTTTTCTACTTCTGTCATGGCTAATTCTGCCTCATTTGCTATTAGTGGGTATCCAAGTGGTTCTTGGCTTCCTGTTACAGAAGGTTGACTACTGTCAGGAGTGTCCACATCTAGTTGCGCCTGGAGCTCTTCTTCTTGTTGCTGTTCATTGTGCAACATTGTTTTGTACTGTGTAAAGTTTACGTCTGTTATAGTGCTTTTATTTAATTTGAAAGCGTCTTCATAGGAGTCATAGGTATCTAGTAAATCTAGATCTTCGTTTCTCAATGGTTTAAAAAGTTGTAGCAGGGACATGTAATGCAGCTCTTTATGTTGAGGAGTTTTTAATGACAATTTGATATGATTCTTTAAGCTTCGTTTGGTAAGTTTCACTAAGCTGCCTTCACAATTTTCCACTCTGTATCTACCTTTCTTCTCATCTCGTTTAATAGTTTTTTTGTATGTGTAGTTTTGGGCTATGTGATTACATGGTTTCCAAAGTGGTACTCCTGTTTAGGTAGTATGTGTCTAGTAAATTGTTTTTAAAAATGTCTTGGCTGTTGGGATCATTTTTGGCTATTGTTTCTATGTCTTCATATGATTTGAGAACTCTTTTTTCTAGATTTAGCAGGACCAAGGCTTTGTCATATTATATTTTCAGGTTTTCCATACAAGGCAGTACCGGTTAAACGATCTGCAGCTTCATAGCAGCCACATTCTCTATGGAAGAACATTTTATGCCTAAACTGTACAATTTCTGTGATAGTGTTTTGTCAGATGATATGTCATCCCAGAGGTCTTAGAGCTCTGTTGTTTCTGCTTTGGTTAAGTATTCTGTGACATATTGTGCAACTGCAGTGCAATTGTCTGAAATGTACTGCACATCTATATTTGAATTCCATAGGAGGCCAATGTTTGCATTGTAATCATTGATGTATTTTGATCCTTCTGTTCTTTTTATGTAATATGTGTTCTCAGGTGATTTACCGTTGCACTATGTCTAACTGAAGACATGAAGTTGTTTACTTGACCTGTTGTTGAAACTGGTCTAGGGAAACCAAAGCGGCATTTGGTGTAGTATTTCCCTTTGTTTTTATATTTGTGACAACAATACTTCCTACATTTGTGTCTTTGAAATTGTAAAATTTGTGCATGAAGGTCACTATGTGTCGTTTGTGAAGGGATTTCACAAGTGACATAATTTGGGATGAACTGCAAAACAGTGGCATCACTGTCCTGACCTAATTTAGGAGCATCTTTAATCCACAAAAGCATGTGAATGTGTGGTGCTCCTCTGGCTTGGAATTCCTCTCTCCAAAAGAAGTGTTGTACTTCTCCGAGGGGAGGAACAGTTTTATTACAAATGAAGTGTAGCATAGCAATGAAGCGATGATGGAAATATCTTGATACATTCGCAGGATCTAGAGAGAAGATTTCCCCTGGTGTTTTTATATCTGTATTTGTTTTGTTTTTGTTTGCTATGCGTAGGAAATCGTGTAAATCTTCCCATGCATATGCTGCACAACTTAATGTCACAAACCAAGTGGGTGGGCCAAGGTTTCTTATCATACAGTGTACATCTTACTGATGTCAGAACCAGTATTCTTTTGTACCATGCATGTTTGCTAAAAGATTTGTAATGCTTGACTGTAAAACCTCATCTTTTTCTTGTACCTTTTGTTGTAATTGCGTAGCTCACATATTTTGAACATTGGTACCTGATTTTAAGGTGTGTGCAACTCTGTAGCATAGATTGCTAGTTCACTTTCAAAGAGAAGGTGAAATATGTAGTCCACGTTTTGTCTGAATCTGGGGTCTTCAGAACACATTCGTAAAGAGCGGTATTCTGATTCTGTTATTTGTGTGCGTCTATCATCGTACCTTCCTCCTTTTCCAGTAGGAAGAGTAGAGGAAAGGCATGTGTTTCTATACTATTTTCCCATATGCTAATTGGAGATCCTTTGGCTTGTCGCATTTGGTACGTTTCCAGTGCATCATCTATGGTGTCTTTAGAGTGTAATGGGTGAATTGTATAATGGTCTAAAATATTGGATTCTGTAGCAGGATCTAGAAGTTGAAATTTACCAGTTTCTGATGAGTCTTGAATAATTTCAGTGGTTTCGCCTCAGGTTTTCTTACATATTTATTTCTTTGTAGTATTCATTGTTGTCTTTTAGATATTGCAGGGCTGTCTAACTTTATGTAAGTCCACGAGTTGCTGGCACATTTTTTTGTCTTTTGTATGTATGCCATTTACTAAGATAATTAACGATTGATCTATTGGACGTTGCACTCCCAGAGTCTGTACATTTTCTTTCAGATCTAATGGTAAATAAAGTACTTTGCCACAAATGCCTTTCAGTAATTCAGAGGGAGGTAGTTTTGCTGTTTTTGATTGAAGGTGTATTATTGCTTGAAATGGGTGCACTGTTTGAATTATGATGCTCTCATACAATTAAGTTGTTACAGGGGTTTTGGCAGTGGGAATAATTCCAAGTTATTTGTGATAGCACGTGAAGGTGTTTGGTTGTTGTCAAGTTTTGCAGTACAGTAACTGCAAAGTATTAAGGGATCAATCATTTTGTAATTGTTTTCTGCTATAAGATAGAGAGCTGATTCGAACCACTTTGAATCTTCATTGTCTTCTATTTTGTACATTATGTCTACAGTTTTTGTGCTATTCTTATAAAAAGTCCTGCAGCAACACACACACACATGGTTTGGTACTTTAGCAGATGTACTTTTAAACTTTAGTATTTCTTTTTTGTATGTGTGTAGTAGAAGGTTGCCATCTGTGAAGTTGTTGGTAGCCTGTTATAAAGCTATTGCATTTTGTAAGTGGCTTTCACTTCCAAAATATTTTCTCTGGATATGCTCTATTTCTTTGAGTAGCTCTTTGGCTGTACCATGTAGAACATTGTTATTTAAATTGGTTAGTGCTAAAGCAGGACTTTTGGCATAGTACAGTTTATGAACCATATTTCTTATAGTTGAATGGTGTGATGATATCATTTTGATATGGTGGAAGGTGCTTTTGCAAATAGGTCCAGAAATGCAGGTTAATGAATGTCCTTGTAGTCCTGTGTATTTGAGCACTGGACAGGAGTCCATACCTTGTAATAGTGTTATTTTCAATTTGTCTTTGCCTTTCACATACTGATTGAGGAACTGGCGTAAAGTTCTGAAAGATGTTTTGCCAATGTTACACATTGATGTGCACGGTCATTTGTAGACTGGACACATTAGTTCAGTGGAATCGAGAGTTGATGCTAAGATTTCTGGGGATATTTTTGTCAGCAGCATTTCTTATTCTATAATGGTATTGTTAAGTTTTTCATACCCTTGTCCACTGCTATGTATGGCAATTGGGTTTCTTTGCTTTTGTTTGTAAGCTTCTTCATTGAAATATGGTTCTGTGCTGGTGGTGTGACTCCATTCACCTCCACAGATGTTTGTGAAGCTATCTTTGTTGATATTCCGTTTATTGAGAAGTCTTTTTTGTAGTTTTGTTAGTGGTTTCATTCGGTTTAAAACTAAAATAAAGGATTTCTTTTTAAGAAGGATTACACTGTCTATGAGAGCTTCTAGGATTAATTTTCTACTACAGGTTTTAAGGGTTGTGTGTGATTTCTCTCCTGTTCTTATAAGGTCCTGAAGGACTCTGTGACGGAACATTCTTTGTAAATGAATTTCTTTGGTATGCTTACTTGTGGCTACATCGAGATTTATAGATGCAGTGTTAGCACTAGCGGTAGCTGCAGTCTTGTTAATCAGTGTCTGTTTCGTTTTACATTTTGAAAGAGGAGGCAAAGTTTCTTTAATGGAAGCTGGGTTTGTTTCGCTTAGTGACTGTATTAGCTGTTTTGTTGGAACTTTTTGTACAAATTCTGCTAGAGGTGGATGCTTATGTTGGACACTTTTATTTTGATTTTGTCTACTTCTGCATTGCTTTCTACAGAGTTGCTTTTTGTTAGGCATTTTTGTGGTCTGCTGGAGAAAAAAAGAAAGTGCAGGTGGTGATGTTGTGCAGTGTATGTGTGCTTTGTGCATGAGTGTCTGAGTATGATGGTAAGCATGTATGCAGAGGAATGTGATTGTGCAATGGCCTGTTACTTCAGTTTGGGAGGCTATTCTCATATTTGTGTGTTACTATACTGGTGTTCAGATGACAATACAAAGTATGCACCTGCAGAGGGGTAAGCAGTAATACTGAATCTAATGCTGCACGGTTAATACAATTGTTTGTTCTAAAATACTATAATTCTACAGTGTTTGAGTTCTGGTTCGTACTTCAGACGCTTCTGGCTTTCATGAGAGAGGTCTTCACTGCAATTGTGAAAGAAAGAAGTTAGTAAATATGTGTGTTAGTAGCACTGTTGTTAATGTAAACATGAATTTGTTTGTTTTTGCAGTAGTAGTGCTTTCTGATAACTGTGCATAGCATGTAGATGCATGGCATGTAGATGCAGTTTCCTTTGTCTATGTGCATTCTGTATAATTTACTTAGAATCTGTCAGATGAACTTGCCTTAGAAATTATTACAATAGTAAGCACACAGAGCACACTTGGCTTTTTAAGGCAGTGTTATTGGATGTTAGGAGATAGGAGAAATAACCATATGCTTTTCTTGCTATTTATACAGGGTAAATGGCAGGAACTTTGAGGAAAAGCATGCAATATATGCATTTGTGAAGGTGTGGGAAATAAAGCAGAAGGATTTGATGGGTTCAGCAGCTTATTACTCTCCAGGATAGTTGTAGGGGAGAAGGTTCAAATAAGAAAACCTGGAAAAGTGGCAAAGGGACAAAGCACGTTTACCAGAGTGCAGGTGATTAGGAAACTACTGGGTGATCCCGTGGTGCTTGGAGATGGGAGTGTCTGAAGTAAAGTAAGGATTGGAATGAAGGGTATGGTGCTTGCGTTGCAGACTGAAGGGAAGGAGGGAGATGTTACATGTGTTGGTTTACTACTCTGTTTGTACATAGTTGTACATGATGTGATAGACATGACTGCACCTGTGTATTATTGAATGCTGTTGTAAATTCTAGAACGGAATTGGCAACCAGCTGGAATGGGAGAGCTGTCCAGTTTAAGAGCAGTTGTAGAGGCAGTGATGCTGTTTCAGCTGGGAGCCTTTCCAATGACATTGGCTACCTGTGTGCACAAATAAAGATGTATGTACTCATCCTGGCTGTGTGTAACTTTATAACACCTTACAAACCCTTTTCCTACAACTATGTGTTGTGTCTGATTACTATTATAATCAATCGTAAAGGAAGTTCAAATGATAGATTGTATGTAATATATCCAGAATGTATAGAAAGGAAATTGTATGTACATCCTATGCACTATAATGCATTAAATACTATTATGGTTGACATGTGGATAAATAGGTGGCATTGGTTACACAAATGACAGTATGAATGAAGAGAATACAAGTTTGCACATTACATTTAGTAATATGGGTAAATACAAATTTGGAGAGCAGACAGCTTTGCAACTGACACTTGATCATAGCAAATGGGAGAAATGACAGTAAGCTTTTTTTACAGGTTATAGAGGGTAAGTGGCAGTTACCCTGTTTATATGCATTTATACAAGAGCTGTACATGTACAGTGCAGAATATATTCATACCTGTAGTTTGTGTTCATGCATGTGGATGTGCATGAATCTGCAAGCAGAAATCTTGGAGAGTTTTACAGTAGTTGTTGCTGTTGGTGCTTTGCAATCACAGCCCAATTGTACTTAGACTGATCAACAATACATCTAAAGTGCTGAACTATGATGATGGAGTTAGATCACCCAACCAATCATCATCCTGCTTACTTAATACCAGGAAGCTGCATCCACTGTAGCTCACGCGCTTCTCGAGAACCCCGTCTTAGAAGCTCAGGCCGAACCCGGCATCGGTAAGTCCTTGAAACTGACGCCATCTCACTCGCTCCACAGCGGGGACTTAACAACCATGCTGGATACTCCTGCACAACCCCACTTTTGTAGGCCACCGCCGCTTCAGCTCCACGCGCTGTCTCGTAACCCAGACGCAGATCCGCGTGCTCCACCCAGCACCAAGGGTTAAATGCCCCCCTCATGTAGACCCCACCTCCCAGGGCGTCCCTGCCACGGTCTGACCACCAAACTTCTCCACCCCCTTGTGTGCCTGTTAATGCCTGCGTGCAGAGGCCATACCTGACTCCTCCACCCGGACTCTCTCAGATCTGTCAACGACCAGTCAAATTCCACTCTCATAGATGTCCTCTAAACGCCAATCTTCCCACCAGCAACAACGCTGGCATCAAACACATGCACCATATGCACATCCAGTGCCTAATTCCCGCTCCATAGGATTCCCTTCTCTAACTGTTACCCTTCACCTATTCTTAGAGTCTGGCTATCGAGCCACCCTGACGCCCTTACCTGGGAGGATCAGCCCTCAACTTTTCGGAAATTCACCTTCAAACTTGATTGGGTAAGATCCATATTCTGTTTTCAATCACAAATGCCATCTTAAATTTCTTGGCCTCAATACTCAACTAACCGCTCTCCCTCTTTCTTTTTTCTCCCTTGGTACATCGTCTCTGCTTTCCTTCCCTTGTTACAATTGTCAATATGTCAATATACTTACATACTTTTATTTTACTGTTTTATGAATCATGTTTTTCCTGTATCACTTTCACCACCATCACTCATCACCACGGATATGCAAACTACCACCTTGCTAAAAATGTGTTCCAACAACTTTATGACCAAATACATTCATGTATGCATATTGGAATAAACACAACTGTTTATGTTTCGTATATCCACCAAATATGTCACTTCATAACGTGTATCACAATCTCACTGAACCAACTCACACATCACAGCCTTGAAAAAGACTAAGGTTGAAACGTGCGTCGGCTGTGTTGTTGTTTTTTCTCACCATGTCAAAAAATGGTCATTCATTTATGCAATGATGTTCTCTTTGGTGCCAACCAACCAAGAAATAAAGAACGCTTGTAATGACAAAACAATAAGACGTGATCATTGATTTTACCAACTCGCACAAACTGTGAGACTATGGATTAACATATCCAACCAGCGCCAAACCGATCCATGGATTTGTCATCCCCACAAAGCATCTAACCAAACAGGAACCTTGGAGTTGGTCCCTAGACAAACCAGGATTAAGGCTGCAGGTAGATCTTGTAAAAAGCAACAAGCAGGTGCGCAGGAGAGTGGGAGTCCCGACACCTTAACTCCAACCCTTGTTAAAGTGTTTGGTGGATGGTTGTGTGACTTGTCAACAGTAGCCAATGAGTGAATGGTGCAGAGGGTGAAGTGCAAAGGGTAGAAGGGCTGCCCCAGTGTTACGTGCTCTGCAGACACTGCGGGTGTTCGCGGACAGGGTGTGCCACATCCGGGGCTTCTGAGCATGAAATGGCAGTGTATTTTGGGGATTAGCCAATCAGGTGGTGAGGTTCTGCTTTGTATTGAGAGAGGCTGTGTGTAGTGAAGATGGCAGAGGTGGAGAAAGTCAGGGTGTTCGTGGTTGGAGATATATTTGTGAATGGTTTGGAGAAGTATGCAAAATCTAGGAATGTGCCTAACAATTTTGATACAAAAGGAGTCGAGGTGGTGTGGTGCCCTGTGCCTGGTTTTAATTTGCAGGGAGTGCTGGAAGTTTGTCAGGATATGGCTAGGTTCAATAGTCCAGATGTAGTTGTCCTGCACTGTGGTGCTCTGCATTTGGGCTATGTCAGTGCTCCTAATTTGTTGCAAGATCTGCAAAACTTGGTTCAGGCAGTCATGAAAGTCCTTCCAAATGCCAAAGTTATGTTTTCTGCTTTGTTACTTAGGGCAGTATTGGACAATCGTTATGTTTTCTTTTCTCAGCAAAATGTTCCTGGGTGTTTAATTAACCAAGGCATGTTGGTTTTATGATTAGAGCTGGGATGTTCTTTTGTAATAATGACAACATTGAATCTGGTAATGTTGTTTACTTTATAGCAGATGGCATATCTTTATCTTTCATGGGAAATGTCATGCTGTTTTGGAATATAAGGATTCTTTTGGAGAAGCTAATGTGAAGATATTTGGAGGAAAATAAGGAAAAAAAAAGAAAAAAGTACAAAATAAAAGGTGTTTCTGAAGCACCTTAAAAAAAGGCTCTTTTCAGAGCTAACCTCTAAGGGGAAATGGGGCACACTATTTAAATGTTCATACCGCACTGTCAGATTTTACGATTTGTCCACGTATTACATACTTGGATTTTGAGGCTGAGAGGCATGCAAATGAGAGTTAGCAGAGCAAGGGATTGGTCAATAAGGTTTACTTGGTGTGATATGTAAGGGGAGACTTTGTCAGAAAATCTTTTTCCTGAAAGGAGAGCAGATAGCTATGGCTGTTTATTTCAGAAGGCAGATTGTCTGGATTTTGGGAGACTCGTGGATAAATTGGTTGGAGGTGCATGCAGATCGCTGTGGAGTGGCTGCGCATCTTGGATTCCCTCATGTGGAAGTGCACTGGCATGGAGTGCGTGGAATGAAGTGCTGGATTTGGTACCCCTTTGTGCTACTTTGGTGACACAGCGTCATCCAGACATTATTATTATCCATTGTGGAGGGAACAGTTTAGGACATGTCTATGGAATCTCTTTGCAATTTTCAACGAAAGAAGGACTTGGGAAAGTCATGGACATGTTTCCAAAGTCCAGAGTAATTTTTTCTCGTATTGCGCAGAGACAAATGTGGCTGCGTTCTTCTTCATTTGGGCCAATAATGGAGAAAGCGAGGCGCAATGTCAACAAGGCTGTTTGTGCCTTTTTGAGAGATGTTAGCATGTCCTCTTTTCACAATGAAAACATTATGTTTCGTAGTACACACATTTTACGCAGAGATGAAGTACATCTCACTTATGCTGGTGATCTGATTTTCCTGTGAAATATACAAAATGTATTGCAACCCTTTTAGGAATTATAACAATCCTTTTTCCAGTAGGTGTTGACCACATTAAGTTTTTGAAACACAGAAAAATCACCACAAAAAGGCTGTTTTCAGAGCCACCACTTCCTTCCAGAGAAGAGTGCAATGGTTTTGATAGGGCAGCACCCCAAAAATGTTAAATGTCTGCGGACTGTCCGCGGACTTCTATAAAATGTACAGGGCCCTGCAGCATTTCATTGGCATTTCTATTTTGAAATGTGTAAAGCCTTTTTTGGGGTTTTTTGTTGTTTTGTATTTTTTTTGTGGTTTTTCAGACATGACACATAAGGAAAGGAAGGTTAGGGAGGGTAAGGAAGGGGCACCAACCATGGGGACAAGAAAGGGCAGGTGGAGAGAGGAAGATGTAGGGTGGGCCTTAATCAGGTAGGTGGCAGTCCTTCTCATGCTCCCGGTGATGTCACCAATGACATTTGTGATGTCATCTTTGATGTCCTGGGTGTTAGTCTTAGCAGTGCACGGTGGTGGCGCGAGTTGTGGTTGCTTAGCTTCCATAAATGGCGAATTTCAGGGGGTTTTCGGTTTTACTTGTAACCATAACGTCCCTTTAGGAAAGTTTTTTCACTGAATTACATATGTTTTTAGTAGCACACCTTAACCATAATGTCCCATTAACAAAGTTTTTCATTAAATATATATATATATATATATATAAATATATATATATATATATTATATATATATACACACAGACAAACATGGGCCCTAGCACTTGTAGCGTACTTGAAAAAATCACTTTTATTACATGAATTGCATCAATACACAATAAAAAAGAGATGACAAAGTCACTCTTTACGGACTTACAGACCAGGAAAACAACACTCACCCAGCAGGGTTAAAAAAACGTCGTTTTTAACCCTGCTGGGTGAGTATTGCTTTCACTTGTGGGGGAGACTGAGTGTGTTTTTGTGGAGAGTCTTGCCAACTGAGCCCTAGAGCACCAGCTATGTAATGAGGAATAGTGCTACATGATTGGCTAATACCGTTGGTATATGTACATACCAACGGAATATATATATAGTGCTTTAAATGGAAAAAAAGAAGTGCAGGTACTCACCAAGCTACGAAGCTGGACATTCCGTTTTGGTGCGACACCTTGGGCATAGGTCTCTTTTATGCACACCCTGTTGCTTGCAGGCACTGTCCGGTGACATTACATTATGAGCCATGGAGCACCGACACGGTAAAGCAGTGTATACGAGATCCTTACACACAAACCTCCAGTTTGTTATTATGCATTGTGTTTGTGTTAAGAAACTTTGAATTATCTATATTAAGTGACACTTTCTTTTTTGCGTATGAAACTAGCACATATAATAGCTGTAAACTAAGCTTTAGAAAGGGAGTTCTATCACTGCTCGTTTGCATTGCCTAATAAGATATTCGTTAGGTAACTGGAGCTGTGAGCGAGTTCTCAGTTGAAAACGTTCGATCACAACTCCAACTACTTAAACATTTACATATTAGAATAGGCACCGCTAATAAGGAAACATCTTTAAAAAGTAATTTCCCAGGCTTTCCAAATCAATCCCTGCTCCAGCAAAGGACACCAATGATAACAGGTGAAGCCCACTTAGTGAAACAGTGTCCCACGCCTGGTGTGCTGAGATCACGGTAGATGTGTGTTTGTCTTTCCTTTTGTTCTGCAGGATGGGCCCTGAAGGAAACATTATGGGCACTACCGGTGGAGGAGAGAGGAGGGGGGGCGGATGCTGCTTGCCCAAGCAAAAGCTGCAGAAGCGTAGTCCTTAAGTTGCGGTAAAGTGAAATGAAAAGCTTTCATTTTCACCTCGCAACCTAGTTGAGTACCGGTACTCTCTTTCTGGCGTTGAGAAGTGCAGTTACTCAAATACTGAAAAATAAGAAGTGCAGGTACTGAGGGCCGGGAAGGACCGGCCCATTTAAAGCACTTTATTATTCATGGGGAACCAGGTGATCAAGCGGTCAGAGTACCACGAAACGCGGTGTCCTGTTTTTAGGTTTTTCCCGTCCAGCACTGTACTAAATACATTTTAGTGCAAAGTGGATCACGGTGTGCTGCCTGTTTTTGAATTCGCTGAAGAAGATTTTCATTCTTTGGCTGCTCTGGGAGTGCAGTCCGTTTTGGCTTCATGTACATGTTACTAGCGGCTCTTCTTTTCAAAATATATATATATATATATATATATATATATATATATATATATATATATATATATATATATATATATATATATATATATATATATATATATATATATATATGTGTGTATCTAGGGGCTCTGGGCTTTAAGTCCCAGTGTTGCACCGGGGTTTCTCGATCATCGGGTTCTCCTTGTCTGTTGGGACTCAAGATGCAATTTTTATATTGTATACTCAGCATAACATGTCCCTTGGGACTTTGGACTTCAAATCTCAAAGTGCACTGTTCCGTTGTTTACTCAGCTCTGAACCACAAGTCCCAGCATTCAGCACTTCTGTTGATCCTATGTTTCTAAATGGCCCTAGGAACTTGGACCTCAGGTTCCAGAATGCAACTCTTATAGGTACACTGGGTTTCTCAATGGTTCTAGTAGCGGACCTCCATTGCATTCAAACCCTTCTCTCTGTCAGATTCCTTAGTAGGATTTGCCTTGTGTATCTCCCCACTGGGCTGCTACCTTTTCGCCAATTCTCCTGTGCATTGTCCGCCATCCAAAAGCCTCTCTCTCTCGGTGGGTTCATACTTTCCTTTAATCTCTCAACTCCCTGAGAAGACCTTTATGGTGACTCTGCAGAGCTGCAGCAACTACCTTCCCTGCAGTCCCTCTCGTGCTCGGCCCTTCTCTGCGACGTCCTCGCCGCCTCCTCGTTATAGCAGCTCTGAGTTGCACCGGGATTCTGTGTCAGACATCCAGCATTTTGCTCTCTCACAGCAGCCTGGTTTGGTAACCACAGCGTTCTTCCTCTGGTACGCAGGACAGCATTGTCAAGACTTCCCTGCACCGCTTGCACTTTTCCTCCAACTACTCACATAACTGTCCTTCCTCCAGGGGTGTCCAGCTCCAGGCTTCAAAGGCCAGATCCATGTTGGGTTTTCAGGATACCTCTCGTTAATATTGATGAGATAAATTTACATACAATGATTCTAAATGTATGCACACTTTTCCTCATGAATATTAATGAGGGATATCCTTAAAACCAGTCAGGATC
Source organism: Ambystoma mexicanum (assembly GCF_040938575.1). NCBI lineage: Eukaryota > Metazoa > Chordata > Amphibia > Caudata > Ambystomatidae > Ambystoma > Ambystoma mexicanum. Next base: position 1,171,606,489 of record NC_090936.1, read on the forward strand.
CTGGCCCTTGAAACATGGAGTTGGGCAACCCTGCGTGACCGAAAGCTCCATCACTTGGCCATGAACAGGACAGAAATGCTCATCATTCTAGGTTGCTCCCAGCATTGTGAAGTGTACGTCATCACTCACCCACTGCCCTGCCTTTCCAAAACCCCTCTTAAGACTCGAAGTGAATGTGGAAGCAAGATGCTGGTGGACCTGCCAAATCAGGGTTTTGAGGACTGGTTGTTGATTGGCTGATGATGGGGGTAAAGCTGTATCTAACACTGATCATTCCTTTAATCATGCTGGCTATGGCCTCAAAACTGTATGGGGTATCTCTAGGGTCTCGGAAAAACCTAACTTGATTTTCACTTTGTATTGGCTCTTCTGGAATAGTTCTGGAGACTGGGGAAAATCCCTTCCTAAGCAATATAACCCGAGCAGTGGGGGGCGGGGGGCATTGCCAGTGAGATAATGCCCCGCGCCAGTTGAAGCCAGAATGAAGCCCTGGTAATGCCCCCCCCCCAAAAGGGTTCAATTGCTATTAATACCCTGGCACATTGTACTGGGGTACTAAAAATGTATTTCTTTTTATTGAGAAAGCGTGTTCAGCGTTTCTCAACTTCAGAAACTACACAAAAAGATGGTTGCCATCGGTCAGGGATAAGGGAACTACACATAGTCCCTTCTCACTTTCCATGGTGGCTATTCATACGTCGGGGATGTGCCCGGATCAATACTGTGCCGGGTGCCGGCGAGGGTCAAGGCAGCACTATTTTAAGTTGGTCCCAGTCACTAATAATTGATAATAAGTTATCAATAACAAAATGAAGTAAGTAACACCAAGTGCAAGAGGAATCCCAGCTTTATTCAAATATAAACGGTCAGGAGTTCATGCAACACAGCATTCTCTCAATAGTATAATACAGAACACAAGCTATTAAATCAAGGACACATCACAAATGACATCATGGTTACTGATAAGAAACCATTTTCATTTCCTTATCCTATTGGTTAATAAGATATACCACCTATCTATTCTTTATGTGAGGGCTACTACTATTGGGTATTTTTAACTGATGGCTCCTCCTAGGTTAGTCCTACTAAAAATGTTTTACTTCATTCTACCATATCATTGGTTGGCACTATACTACGTTAGCCAACATAGTGGACAGAATTCTAATTGGTTAATAGTTTGCTCATCCGACCGTGGCACTTTAATGTGATGCCAGGGTACATGGTGAGGAAGTGGAGATGAACGGACCGCTACGATTAAGTTTGAAGAAGTCAATCCCTTCTCGTTCCCAGGATGGAGGCCTTATCTACCAATGTGTTTGTGGCATGTTGTTGGTGTATGGATGTATTAAGGGAGTGGCAGGTGCTCTATCTAGTTAGGCCTGGAATAAATGATAACAGTTCCGATCACATGATCGAGGACCACTGTTCAGAGCTCATTTTCATCTATTTATTGAAATGTTCTGCTATTGTAGCCTGTGTGCCTGCTGCAGTATGCGTTTATTCATTAGGAGGTTGTTTGGCATGGTGACTATTCGCACTGAGAGATCGATGCTACCTTTACTTTCTTACTGCTGCCAATATAAACTAATTAACTTTAGTTGCCTGCTTTGTGCTTCTGAAGAATGTGATCTAGTGTGGTTTCCATTTCCTGTTGGGTCCCCTTTCCTATCTGACCTTGATGCCTGAGCGTCTGTCTGAACATTGTGGGGCTCAGGATTAAGTGCAAAGCAGTTTTAATGTCAGGATTCAGTATTTTTATTTAATTATTTAATATTTATTGGGTATTTACACAAGGTGTTTCAAGGCACAACAAGATAGGAGGGAGGTGAAAAAGGGGATGAAGAAAATTAAAACAATCCTACTATGCCTTGTGACATTCGGATCATGCAAGTGCAGTAACGAGAAGTTTGGGGAGAGGGAAGGGGGAAGTACTGGTCAGGGTGGAAGGGGCAGTGGGTTAAGCGAGTGCCAGGGGAGGCCAGGTGGACAGTGCCAGAGGAATGCAGAGAGTGCAGGGGGAAGATGGTCCATGTGCTAAGTGTGATCGACAGGGCTTGATGGGCTCAAGGGGTGCAGGCACAGCCAGACTAGTGCGGGGAGGAAGCCCAGAGGGTAAGTGCAGGTTGGGGGGGGGTCAGGGTAGACCAAGCACAGGGTAGACTGCTCGAGGAGGGCCTGGTGCCCTGTAAGAGTCTGAAGGAACCAGGCACCCAGTCAAGAGGCAGAGGGGTACATTAGCAGAGGAGAGGGAAAGAGGAAGAGAAAAGGAGGGTCTTGAGACGTTTCTGGAACCTAAGGTGATCTGGCGCAAGTCTGAGAGGGGCAGGGAGCCCATTCCAGAGGAGGCACCTGTGAAGGAGAGAGAGCTACCCCTCACTCTCTGCTTGGAAAGTGTCTGATTTGCAGAGAGTTGGAGCTAGGAGACCGAAGGAGGTATTTTGGGAAAGAGAGTTGGATATAGTGGGGTCTCAGGCCCCAGAACGCCTTGGGGATGATGCAGAGGATCTTGAACCTGATCCTCGCAGCAACCGTGAGCCAGTGGAGAGATTTTAGGGCTGGAGAGATGCGGTCCCTGGGCTTGAGGCCAAGGATAAGTCTTGCAGTCCTATTCTGGGTTAGTTGAAGGGGGTGAAGGCCTTTCAAAGTTCTGTCTGCAAAATGGCGGTACTCATTCATTCCTTGTCATGTTCTTTGTGTCTTGTGCATGGGATGCTGCCATACATTATTCCCTGCCCCTGTATTGTGAAACCTATCCCTACCTATGTCCATCTTTATGCTAAGTGTGTGTAACCCTATCTGTGTATTCTGCAACCTTTCCCTAAAATAGTGAGTGCACTCTACTTCTCACCCTACTTTTGTAGCGCAATCTATTCTGTTCTGTATGGCAGTTGCATTACCTCTAATGTTTGCACTGGTTGTTTACAGATCACTTCTCAGCTTGTACCTTTGTTTGCTTCTTGGAAAAGGTTGGACCGGGGGCCAGATCTCATGGTGATCTTATCTGCATCATCACACTCCCCCCTCTGGTCAATTTATAGACCAAACACCCATTGTTCTTCATCACTTCATATCCACCTTTAGGGACCCACACCTTAAAGACCCCTCTCATGTTACCTCTTTGCTCCACATATTCTTCTGAACCACGTGTCATGAAACAGCAGTCCCCATCTCCGTCACAGTCCACCCAATGGTGGGTATCATTTTCAGGAGGCAATAGGAGTTTATATTTCCTTCTCCCACTCGCTGGAAAGCGCTTATAAATTTAAAAACACAATACAAAAATTGGCTAAAGGGCCATAAAGCGCTGATGTTCCAACATGATAGCGAAACAATGTTACAGTCACTTGCCAACAAAAACTCAGCCCAAATGTGGCATTTGTTACAAAATCATGCATGCAATAGAGATGCTGATGCACAATTAAATGCAGTCAATGAATCACAATGGATTCAATATTTCACAGATCTGTATGCTGATGCCAATTTTGATCCCGCCACCTTTGGCTCTGCTAGACCGGTCGCCTGGAATCTGGCATTCACAATTAATGACATTGTTTCAATCATTAAAAATGCTAGTTCTTCTCGAGCCGCTGGGCCAGATGGCATCTCCAATGCCATCCTAAAATCAAACCCTGACACTTGGGCTCGCATACTGTATCGCATTTTTCAAGAAATACTGTACTCAGGCACTATACCACTCTCCTGGAAATCTTCTATTATTATTCCAATTTTTAAAAAAGGCGATAGGTGTCTACCCCAGAACTATCGCCCAATTGCACTTTTAGACTCGCCGAGTAAAATTTTTACTAAACTTGTATTAATTGAATTTAACAAGTGGACACTCCAGAACTCCCTTAGAGATCCGTTTCAGACTGGTTTCATTGCAGGGATGGGTACTCAGATCAACCTTCTCACACTAACTTCTATTAAGGCATGTTGTCAAGAGTCGAAACAGTCACTATTCCTGGCTTTCATCGACCTCCACTCAGCATTTGATTCCATTTCTCGTACTCTTCTTTTCATCCAAATTAAAACGTGACTGCTGTCCGTACACATTGTTTGAAATCATCTTGGCTCTTCATTCCAACACATGCATCAGTGTACGACTCACCCTTGATGGCACCTTGTCCTCTTCCATCCCCACGGCTCGTGGGTTGAAACAAGGCTGTCTGCTTGCGTCATCTATTTTCAACTATTTCATTCATGACTTAGCCTATGCATTTCAAAACCTTAACTCCGACTCTCCGAAGATTAACAATCACCTTGTCCAAAGTTTAATGTACGCTGATGACATGGTTCTACTTTCGAAAACCCAAATTGGTTTACAAAAATTGCTGACAGCTTTCAATGCCTACATCACCCAGAATGACTTAAGGATTAATACCAACAAGTCCCAGATAATGTTGTATCACCCAGCCAAAAAGAACAAATCGTTTGTGTGGAACATTAGCCAGACAAACCTACTGATTGTCCCCAAATATACCTACTTGGGTATGATATTTGAGCTGCGTGGAACCTTCATTGCACATTTAGATGGGGTTCAAAAAAAGGTGACAACGGCCACATCTCAAGCTAGGCTGATCATGTCCAGATATGGCAAATTCTCCATTGTTCCAGCTCTCGTCTACTGGAATCAAAAAGCAGTTCCATCAATATTGTATGGTCTTGAAACCCTCACCTGTCAGTCTAAAATTGCCTTTTACAAATGGGAAAGCCAGTATTGGAAAAAGATTCTCAATTTACCAGCTTGCGTCCCAATTTCATGGATTAGATATGAGTTGGGTTTAATCTCATTAGAGGCTTTATACATTTGGCGCCTGTGTGCGCTGTTCAGAAAATGCATCATAGCTTCTAAAAATCATACTTTACTATCCGAACTGTCACAACACATGTTTAATACAAAACAAAACATTTTTGCCTCATGGTCCACTACCGCATATTTTGCTTTAAGCAATGCAAATGTTTCCTTGGACACTTTAATTAATAACCCTGATAAGGCAAAAACACAGCTGTATGAGTTTGATTGGATCAAGACAGGTGAAACCTGCCGAACCTACTGTGATGGCAATGTTTTCCGGTTTCCTCCAAAAAAGATGCGCACACTCCCTCTATATCTAGTTAAATCACCAGCGGCCAACATTCGAGGTGCAATTATGCGCTTACGTTTTAACATCTGGCCCACCAAAGCCATACTTTATAGACGCAAAATAATATCGGAGAATGAAAATGTCTGCCGCTTCTGTAAGAACGGCCTGCAACCAGAGACATTGGAGCATCTCATCATTGAGTGCCCTGCACTAATCGCTTGTAGATCCAGGCTTTTGGGACGCCATTGTCGGTATTTAGGGTTTCTTGAATACGAGGAATGTTGGCAAACCATTCTGAATTCTGTGTATTTGCCAATCCAAATTGCTGTTATCAAATTCTTGGAAAGTCTTTTGTTGGTAAACCCAGATTTAAGTTCACAAAATTCAGATGAAGCAGCTCTTGTTCAGCTCCATTGAGGCCTAGCTGCTGGCCGTTGAGTTTGAGTTTGAATATGCCCTATCAACCACACTATGATTTAAAGTAACAACTGGATTGTTAGAGGCAGCCAGACATCATGTTTCAGTATTGTTCTGTGTGCGTAACCCATTTGAAAGTTCTGTTTTAATGTTGAATAGATATTTTGTCCTGTTTTACATTATTTGATTGTGGGGGAAAAAAAAAAAAATGCTTGTAATCATATTGTGTTATGATGCTCTTATCTTTTATTTTCTGTATCTTTCTTATCTCCTTTTTTTTGAAAGGTTGATTTGTTTCAACCAAACAATAAAAAAATAAAAAAAAAAAAAATAGGAGTTTATATTTAGCACTGGGGGGCCAATTGGTCTATCTATGACATGCATGCAGTGTGGTCCATCTGTCTGAGTGTGAGCATGTGCCATGTTATCTTTACCCAAAACTATTGTCAGCATGTGTTTCTCCACTATTTTCTTCCCTGCTTTTTTACATTATCTCAGGATGATTTGCAGGACACAGATGCCAGTCAGTGCTAATAATAGTGTTGCGTTTAGTATTTTAAATGCATCTGCTAACCAGTTAAGCACCCATAAGAATACAGAATCGAACCATTCCTCATCTTCTGTTTCCTCTGTCTCCTGCACCATTTTTGGATGTAATTCTTGCAGGGACATTATAGGACATTATAGCTTCTGTCAAGCTCCCATTCTGCTCATTGTGTGCTGGTTTGAATGTACAGCAACATGGGCCTATCTTTGCCCACACTGTCCCCTCCATGGCGGTGAGGAGATCAAGGCATACCAATTTTGAAGGGTCATCAATCTGACAGTTCTTAGCTCCACCTTAATAGCATTAAGTCCCTTTGGTGTGGCATTGAATGTTTGCAGTAACTCCCATCTTGTTATCTGCAATCACTCAGCATTGGCAGCTGTTTGTAAGCCAGGGACTTTTAACCACATTGATGCTTTACTGGACAGCCTGTGTTCAAGTGGTATCTTATCCAGTGAATCTATATTTTACTTTGAGGCGTAATTGTCTCTTTTTGTATGCTGTAATGTTACAGATGTGCCTTTTTTAATACCCTGTAGATCTATGATGTGACGGCATCCCTCGTTTTTTCCCACTTTCACAGGGAAGGGTTTACCATCTTTGTAATGTGTATTGGCCCCTTTGCATCTTCCACCAAGTCAGCAAGTAGGCAGTATGTGTCCATTGCTCATAACAAACTTTATTGGCATTTTCCAAAATCCCCCACCATACTCCTATTAGCCCTTCTACTCCACATACCATAATCCATTCGGAGGTGTACACATCCCCTAATATATGCACCTGAGGCCTATCTCAGCAAAAGGGTATTTCTTTCCCCTGTAAATCTGTGCAACTTCAACAATGGATGTTCAATCATTGTCACCTCACCTCTGCGTGCCCCAGACAATATATACTTCATTACCATTTAATTTGCCCCTTTCACTTCATTCTGTTTCATAGAATTATCCTTATACACAGAATCTGCTCCAGTAACCCATTTTATGTAAGCCCGCCTCCCCTGAAATTGTCCTCTTGTTTTGCACAATGCAAGATTAGTTAGGTAATGTGCTGTGTGTGCTGCTATTTCCTTGGCCATAGAAACTTTGGAGGCACTCAACGCATACGGAATGAGAGAGAAGACGAAACAGTTCTTATCTGATTTCTCCCTCCCCACCTTGGTCATATGTAATTACCTCACGTTGTTAATTCTTTGGTGGTAACCTTCAAAATGTCTTCTCAATAAATGTTCATCTTCAATCGCATCCCTCCTAACTCTAGTCATACTTTCACTTATATTGGCAGCTATATTAATACCATCATTACTAAAACATCTTACTGCCAAAATATATGCAAGCCAAAAAAAACAAAAGGAAAAGAAAAAGGCAGCAATCATTATACTTATAAGTCAATTGTCTCTAAATATCGTCTTTTTATACCCATGTTAGGGCAATAACGAAAAAGTGTCCCTTGTCCTTGAAAAATACATCCATTCTGATGAATGAAATTTACAACGTGTTCATGCAAATTAGGAACAAACCATTCTTCTTAAAGGGTTGCTGCATAATATTCCCTTGTGGTTTGTGCTGGGTAGTGCAATTGCTCTAACGCTACTGTAAGTAACTCAAGAGGCATTCCAGGCTTTCCCGTACTGTCTTGTCACCACACCAGGTCAGTGGGGGACAATGAACACCCTTTCTATACCCATACATTCTGTTCTTCGTGTGGTGTGCGTCCCTGTAGCTCAATTAACTGTGTCAATGGTAATGCATTGTAGCTCTCTCTCATCATCAAGTTGTGCTCAATTTTATGTGTAGTATATGTTATTTCTACAATTTGGAAAAATATGCTTTTTTTTTGCTTCTGAATCTGCTATTTCATTTTCATGCAAAATGTAATTTGTGCCATTAGTATGGGCTGCACATTTCACCACGGCAGCCGCCATTGGGTATTCCAGCACCTCGATCAATCTTTCCAATAATGCGGAATGCTGTACTGGAATGCCATCTGTGCACTGAAAACCCCTCCTTTTTCACTGTGGTAGTCCTGAATGTACTGTGGACATCACATAGGCCGAATCTGAATATATCATCACTACCTGGTACTCGTGTTGTTCAAATGCAACTATCATTGCCAATAACTCTGCCACCTGGTCTGAAAACCTTCCTGGTAACCTCACACTTTGCACTATTTCAAAAACCTCACCTTAACTTTTTACCACCAATGCACCTGGATGCCTCAATCCTATTCTCTGATCTATTGTCGATGACCCGTCAACAAACACCACCTCTCCCTCCCCTAGTGCAATCTCCTTAATATGGAGGATGTCATTGTATATGTAAACATATGTTGTACAATCATGGACCGAATCTCCTTCCTCCACTGGTTCAGCAATCAATGTTGGAGGGTTCATTGTGCAGCACCTAACAATTTTAATCAATGGGTTGGACAGTATAACCTCATATCCAGATGCCTGTGAGTGTGAATTTTGGCTTTTCAAGAATGGCAAAAAGGGCATGATCCACGTACATTGTGACAGAGTAGCCCATTGTTATTGTGGAGCACTTTTCTATTGCAAAGGCTGCTGCAGCTAGCACTTGCTCACATGGGTAATGTCCTCTCATCACTGGTTCCAGAATCTCACTGTAATATGTTAATGGTTTGTGTCCCATTGAAGTCTTCTGTGTGAGGACAGCCATCATCACATACCCATTTCAATGGGAGAACAAGTAAAACTCTTCTTTGTAATCTGGTATTCCCATCACGGGAGCTGTACTTATTGCTTTTTTTCAGTTAGTCAAATACATCTATCCCCTCACCTATCCACAATATGGTGCTGTTTTTTTCTGTGCCTGCTTTAGTCCTTCCAGTAGGGGCCGAACATATGTGCTATAGTCAAAAACCTAAACACATCAGCAATTACATAGCTGCAAAAATGTCTGCAATTCTTTCACTGTCTCTGGTTGCGGCATATTACTTATTGCTTCTTCTCCTTCAGGTGTCAACTTTCTCGCTTTTTTTTATATTAACTGGCCCAAATAAAGTTCTTCTTCCTGACAATACTGCAATTTCTCCTTGTCCACTTTGTATCCATTTCCAGTCAATAACGTCACTGAGTCGGTCCTGTACTCTTATTTTGCTGAGCTACAGACTAACAGGTCATCTGCATATTTTATGATGGCACTGGGGGTCTACAAGTTGCCAAAGTCCATTTGCAGCACCCTATTAAACAAACTCAGGGAGTCACGTTACGCCTGTGGGAGTCTTGTGTGGTATAGTCTGGTTGACCTGTGGGTAAATGCTGTCAAAGACTGGGAGTCTTTGTGTAAAGGGATGGAAAAGAAAGCATTCTATAAATCAATGACTGTAAAATGTGTGCCAGTAGGTGGCATGTTAGTCCAAATGGTAGCCGGATTGGGCACAACTGGAAATTCTGCCTCCACAATGTTATTTAAAGGGTGCAGAAACTGTATAAATCTCCAAACCCCACTTTCACTTTTTTCACAGGGTACACTGCTGTGTTACTTGGGGATTGAGACGGACTATTATCCCGTTTCATCAGGGTGACAATGGTTTCATAGATGCCTTTGTCTACCTCTCTAGACATGGGGTACTGTCATACCCAGAGCAAAATTGCTCCTTTCTTTAATCTTATTTTCACTGCTCCAATCCCTTTCAATATTCCTACATCATAGGGGATGCTAGTCCATAATTTCACTAGGTACTTTAGCCAAGTCTTCTTGTAAAAAGGATGGTACCTTTTTAACCAGTGATATTATCTTAGACATTTTCCTGTATTTTACCTGCAACTAGCATAGAATGCAGATGTCTAAAATAACTTCATCATCTGTGTCACTGTCTTTAAATAAGTCATCATCTCTCAAGTCACTTAGTCTCTGTGCTGAGTCAAGTACTATCGCTGTGTGCCAATTAACACCTTTGTCATTTGACCCATGTAGTAGTACTGTGTCTTCTTGCACCAGTGCTGCTTCTAGCTGTATCGTAATAATCTCTCCTTCTGCTACATCCGTGGCCACTTCTGCTGTGAATAGAAACTCAGAAGGCAAGCGCAACAATTTTTCTTTTATCTGCAGGAGCCATCCTAACAACACCTGTACTCCGTAAAATAATACTGCACTTAACGGTACTCCTCTCAGTTCCCTTTTGGAAATAGCATTCTTGTATGAATTCCTTTGCATTTACATAATGAATGACACAAAAACTGGCCACTGGCACTCCAACCCACTACTTAAGTCATCAATACAAATCTGTTTGATCAGATAATCCAAACACCACTACTCATAAGAAGGTACTTTGAGTTTTATTGGAGAGCCAGCATGTGTTTCGACAATCTTAAGGCAGTCCTCAGGGCTGTGTACCATATTCGTGAACACATATGTACCGTCAATTATTAAACAATACAAACATTTTAAACACATGTTCAAGGACATTATAATGCAAAGATATAAATAGAAAAAATAGTTCTCAATCAATGCCAGAAATGTAATAAAAAGAACCAACAGTTACACACTCCAATTGTCATTCATACCCACAATGTTCAACACCAATTATTCACAATTCCACGATTTCAACCAGAATGTGAATATCAATTAAAATGCATTGAAATTGAACCCAAATCATATTTGGGATATGCACGGGAAAGAGGGGATGGAAAGAAAGAGAAAGAGAGAGAGAGAGAGAGAGAGAGAGAGAGAGAGAGAGAGAGAGAGAGAGAGAGAGAGAGAGAGAAAGACACCATTTTAATTGCCATCAAAATGTGGTTGTCGACTATACCACAACCTTGTTTAAATCAAATTAAATTGCTTACTTCTATCATCCGCTACTTAGATAATGTGACCACATCTCTTAAATAACACCTCATGTGCCAATACCATACTATAAAAAAACCTTTTCTATGAAGTACTGATACATCACCATACCATCTAATTTACATAATGAATACCTGGTGTCGAACATATTATTCCTTCCTCAGTAAATTAGACCATCATATGCAGCTTGCTCATTAAATCCTTCCCCAATATGTTCACTGGTGTCTTTCAGGAATACAACCATGGTGCAGCTAACGTATGCGCACCTACTGTTATGGACAATGCTTCTGTAAATGGAACCCTTGTCATAGTCCCAGAGAATCCTTGTGTGTCCATCACATTTTCTGACAGTGAAAACCTCTCTTCCTTGACATCTCATTGCCTCGGGTGTCTACCAAAAAGGAAAATGTTCTGTCTCCTATTTTCACCCACACCTGGGGTTCCTCATCCGGGTTGGGAGTTGCTGATAGTACTGAACACATCAAGCACCTTTGGGGCTGTCCTGTTGTGGGTACATGCTCATCCCTGTTCTCGTAAAACGATTCCCTCCTACAACGGTCTCTCCCCCGACTATGGGCACCTGTGTTTGCGGCAATATGTGCCTATCCCACTGTCCAAACTGTTGTGTTTGCATTTGTAATGTGTTCAATGGCTGTTGTTGTGTTTTTGGCTGCTGTATCAGGGAAATCGATACATGTGGCTGTTGCTGCGATATCTGCTGTTGTAGTTGTGGTGTGTATTGTGTTATTGTGCCTGTGACTGCTCATTACCATTTTGAAATGATTGTTGTGTGTGATGAAATGTGCTATGATCTTGCTGCAATTGTGGTGAGTCATAATTGTGGTATGATGGGTTATATAGGCCCCCCTCCTTGGCCATACTGTTGCCATGCCTGCTGCACTGCACCTCTGCTCTTGCATGTTCATGAACAATGCCCCATTCTTTAACATGTCCAACATTGCCCCCGCCAAATACTCTGAGACCCCCAAATCATGGTCTCATGCCATCTAATCCGGCTCCAAATCCAGTTCCAAATACATACCCTCTTCCTCTAGGTGCAAAACCCTTCTCTCTAGGATAATATTTATGTTGCCCTCTCCTTGCAAAATATCTGCTGGTACCTGGATGTAGACCTTCCTGCTCATGCTGCTCTCCTCCAACATTTGTGATCATTGCTCCATCTACTGATATCTTTGACAATTTCTTTTACACTAATTTCACTTCCTCTCTCTGTCTCTCTTCAATTTGATTCATTTCCTTATCCTGTTTCATTCGAGAAAAATTAACTATGTTCAATTATGTTTCGGGACATGGTTTTACTTCAATACCCACAATTGTCTTTAATTGCTTTTGCACATCTTCAGGGAGACACTGACATAAGATGTATTAAAACACGGTTCTAGGTCATTTGGTCGAAAATAAATGGTCGACAGGACAAATGGTCGACACCAAAAGGTCGACAGGTCAAATGGTCGAATTTCTTTTTATTTATTTTTTCAATTTTTTTTTTTTGGGGGGGGTCCCCCATCCCCCTTTTTTTTGCTAAAAAACCCTTTTTTCCCTAAACGAAAACCTAAAAAATATATATATATAAATAAAATAAAGAATCGTCCATTTGACCTGTCGACCAAATTGTGTCGACCATTTGTCTGTCAACCATTTGGCTGTTGACCATTTGACTGGACATCTTAAAACACAGGTACATTTTTGTTTCAGTTCACTCTCATCTCCAATCGCTACTTCTCCTTTATCTCCTGTATGTAGGCGACTGAGTCCACATTTATCCCCATATTTTTGTGTGTCACAATCACATTCATGTCTGATGTGTCTGGGAATTGTACCCTCAATGCCCTCCAAACGTCTGCTCAGCAATTGTTAAATGGTGACATTTTACACTTTTACCCAAGGGTAGCCTGCCCTTTTCCACATGTCTTCTGATTGCTCCCCAATATATAAGCAAATAAGCTCTTCATATCCCTTTTGCCAATGCCATCCCTGACATTTGCTTTCCAACTCATGAATCTACTTCCCTGCTCCTGCTGTAAGCGATGGAAATTTAGTCATTCAGTTGTCGTTGTCTTTCTGTGGCTATGGTATATACTGAGCCAGCTCCCTGGCCTTCTGGGGCAAAGATAATTGTGTCAGCTCTGCCTTTTGAAAGGGCGCTATCGCACACTACTTTCCTTTTAATGTTACTGCTATGCTATTTGTTTGATGGCCTGGCAAGATCCTTAATCTGTTTACATATGGCGTTTTTCTTCCTGAATTTACTGGGAAAAGCTCTTGGAGCGATGGGGCCATGCTCTGTTGTAACTCACTATCCTGCAGATCTATTAGTGGATAATCTTCTGGTGTTCCAGGCACAGCTACATGAGAGGCTTGTGCCGCCTCTTCATCTCCTTCCTCTTCTTCCTCTTCCCAATCTTCTTCCTCTCCCTCACTTTCTTCTATCATCTTATTGCCGACCCTTCCAAAACCTTCCCTTACATACACCCCTTTTTTATCTTCCCTATTATTTCTCTGATGATGCTGTCATAAACCTTGCTTGTATTCTCTTCTCTTTCCCTGTCTTCTGTCACATTTCTACTAATGCTAGCATTAACATCCCTCCTGTACTCGTCTCTCCTTCTCTCTTGCTTGTCCCCTCTTTCCAATACCTCTACATTGTCATTTTCAGTATTTCTCCCATCTATTTTAAATACTATTTGCCTTCCCATCCATTGATCTGGTGTGATTACTTGCTGTTGCCCTCCCCTCCTTGTATTTTGTGTCTTCTTCAATTCTTCCTTTGCTTCTTAAATGTTGCTTCTATACTATGCTGCACATCCTTTTCTGCTTGCAATATTAACGCGCTTCTTGTATCGCCCTGCCTGTCTTGTATCATCTTGTTCTTCCGGGGGTGAGAATTTAGGATTTTTTATATCCTACTGCTGCTTGTAATGGGTCTAGCCCTGGCACAGTTGAAAACGAAACACCTTGTTGATTAAGGGGAGGCACAGTTGGTTGCACACAGCCTTCGTCGTGTGAGTTACCTGCATACTTCTTTCTAACCTGCTCCTCTTCCTCAAACATTTTCAGTAGTTCAAGTATACTTAATCTGTTTTGCAATGCTTTTCCCTTGCATGTGACATTTATGTATGCGTGCATGTGCTGCAGCAAGCTTTTCAAATGTGTCCCTTCTTGAGGCCATGGCTGATACATTTTGCCATCTGTCTCTTTTACCCATTGCATATGGTATTTGACAATCCTCTCCTCATATTGGGCTAGTGACTTGCACAGATGGGCAATGAGGGTGTCTATCATTATAGCAATAAAGACAAATCAACTTACCCTCAAAAATCAACAATCGCCACAACAATACACCTTCACACCTCCTTCCCTTTCAACACCCCTCTCCTTCAGTTGTTTACAATGTCACCACAAAGACATATCTGTTGGAATGACGTCAAAATACAACAAAATCCTCCTACACCACACAAATAACACACACACCATCTCAGTCTACTCCATACTTACCTCCAAACGGACCTAGCTGTTATGATATGATATAATATGAAATGCCATTTATAATGCGCCTATACACAAGTGTTTCAAGGCGTGACGAGGCAAGGGAGGGGGAACAGAGGGAAGACAAAGACAGCGATCCCACTAGGCCAGCTGACATTCAAATCGCGCAAGTGCATGGGAAAGTGCAGGGGAGAATGGGGAGGGGATAGTGCAGTACATGGGATAGTAGAATAAATAATAGTACGTAAAGGTATGGTCAGCTGGTGGCAAGTGCAGTACATGGGATAGTAGAATAAATAACAATAAGTAAAAGTACAGGCAGCTGGTGGCAAGTGCAGGGGTAAGTTCAGACATCCAGTGTCAAGTGCTGGTAGTGGGACTGTAGGGATACAGAAACCATCCCCAAGTTCAGGGGTTGCCAGGAAGGCAGTGCAGGCATGCGACTGGTGGCGGAAGGGACCTGGGCCCGAGATCAGAGGGTGGCCAAGTAACCAGTGCAGTTTCAGCCAGGAATTCAGCAGTGGAGAGGAAGAGAAAAAGCAGAAGCAAAGAGAAAGGTTTTGAGGTGCTTCCGGAACCGCAGATGATTCTCCTCAAGTTTCAGTGAGGCAGGGAGGTTGTTCCAGAGGGAGGCCTGGACTTGAGGCCAAGGACAAGTCTCGCAGTCCTGTCCTGGATGAGTTGCAGAGGGCGGAGAGTAGAAGCAGGCATATTTACAAAGAGGCTGTTGGAGTAGTCCACCCTCGAGAGAACCAGAGCCCTGGAGACAGTGAGCTACTGGGGGAAAGAGAGGAAAGGAAGAATACCTCTTAGGAGGTGCAGCTGGTAGTGTGACTTCTTAGGGACATCAGAGATCTGATGAGAGAAGGAGAGTGTGAAGTCGAAGTGTGGAGTCGAAGATGACCCCGAGGTTTTTAGCCTCAGAGGTGGGAGCATTAAGAGGGCCAAGAGAGGCCGGCCAGAGAGTGACAGGAAAGGAGGGAGCGGGTGTGCCAATGAGAAGAATATCAGTCTTACTGGCATTAAGGCAGAGATCATGGGCGGCACACCACTCCTGGATGGCGGACAGACAGTCAGAGATGAGAGAGGGAGAAGAGGTGGCAAAAAATGAACTGAGTGTCATCCGCATAGCACTGGAAGTTGGGGCAGAGCGCAGCATTGCATTGAGCAAGAAGTGCCAAGTATTGGTTGAACAGCCAGCGAGAGAGGTTTGACCCCTGGGGAACACCACAGGTAGAGATAGAGATAGAGATAGAGGAGAGGAAGGACCAAAGTTGAACCTGGGAGGGTCGATCATAGACGAAAGAAGTCAGCCACGCCAGGGCCTGACCGGTGATACCCAGGTTATCACGGAGATGATTGAGCAGAATGGCATGGTGGACTGTGTCAAAGACAGAAGAGAGATCAAGTAAGATGAGGACACAGGGGGTGTTGGAATCAAGGTTAGAGAGCAGGTCTTCACGAATGTTCAGGAGAGCAGTTTCCGTGCTTCTGGCAGCTCTGAAGCCAGACTGATGATCATGCAGGCAACCAACAGATTCAGTGTGAAGATTGAGCTGGGAGATGGCCAGCTTTTCCCGGAGTTTGCCCAGGAAAGGAGTGATGGAAATTGGGTGATAGTTATCCAGGCAAGACGGGTCGGCAGAAAGTTTCTTAAGAAGAGCGTGCACAAGGGAGGGCTTCAGTGGCCAGAGCAGGAGCCAGGAAGTCAATGTTGTCCTTGATGGTTTTGGAGGAGCAGGGATGAACTTGTTTTGATGAGACTTTCATAGATCAGACTTGTCTAGAAACCTTGTCTGGGGAGAGCAGGGGAAAGGCAGAGAAGGAGGGAGGAGAGGTGGCCGAAGAAAGGCCAGAGGAAGCGCAGGGAGTAGCGGGAGGAAGGGGAGAGGAGGAGAGAGAGGACAGGATGTCCTGAGTTTTAGAGATGAAATGAGAAGCCAGAGCAGTGCAGAGGGCCTGGGTAGGGACAGGAGAGGAAGAGACTGTGGAAGGATTGGCCAGGTGCTTGCAGATTTTAAAGAGATCAGCGAGTTGTTAGATGCCGCAGAGACGCTGGCTTGGATGTGGGCTCTCTTCTTGGTGAGGATAGAGAGTCAGTATTGCCTTTGGAGCAGGCGGCAGGCCAGTTTGTCAGAGGATGTACCGGAAGCACGCCATTTCCTCTCAGCCACCCTGCACTTGTGTTTGAGGGTGACGAGGTCTGAGTCGTACCAAGAGTTGCACTTGGCTTTGGGCTTCAGGCAGATCCTCATGACAGGGGCAAGAACATCGAGAGTATCAGATATAGCAGAGTGGAGCATGGAAAGGGCTGTGTCAGTGTGTGAGTCAGCCAAAGGAGGGGGGGGGGGTGAGAAAGTGGCGGTGAAAGCCTCAACTGACACCCGCTTCATGGGTCAGATGACCAAGAAGGTGGGTGGCAGTGCTGGAGTTGGCTTGGCCTGGGGGGTAGAGAGGATGAGCAGGGAGGAAAGGAGAAAGTGATCACTCCAGGAGAGAGGAGGGGTGAGAGGGATGAAAAGGGGGTTATGCTACCAACACACAAAAACAGCTCTGCTGCCCTTTTGTATGCTAGCAAATAATCAAGATAAACCAAAACCCTATTCAACACAACTGTTTTCCCTTTATACAGGGTATCTCCCCTTTATCTCTTTCTCAATGTCCCCCGTAGGAGGCTGGGCTTTACGCCCTACCCCACGTTCTTGCCCGTTACTATCGGAAGAATCTTCTTTTTCGATCTCCAATACTCTTTTCAAATTAAAACAACATCAGCGCTCCCTTCCTTGCAGGTATTTTTATTCACAGGTATACTCACAATCTTAGGATCCCGATGTCCGTTGACATCAGGTCACCTCTATCTGCCTGCTCTGCCCTCTGTGCCCAGTGTGCCACCTGAGAGACTGGGCAGGACTTTGCAAGAAATGGGGCTCTGATGCCCAAGGGAGGCGCTACGAGGAGTCACTGGGTATGTCAGCAGTGCCTCCAAGTGTTAAGGAGCTCCCAGTCACTGATAATCGATAATAAGTTATCAATTACAAAATGATTTTAGTTACACCAAGTGCAAGAGAAAAAACTGCTTTATTTGGATATAAACAGCTGGGAGCACATGCAACACAGCATTCTCTCAACAGGTATAATATAGAACACAAGCTTTGAAATCAAATACACGTCACGAATGACGTCATGGTTAGTGATAAGAAAACATTTGTATTTACCTATCCCATTTGTTAATAAGATATAACACTGATACATTCTTTATGTGAGGGCTACTACTATTGGGTATTCTTTAACTGATGGCTCCTCCTAAGTTAGTCCTACAAAAATTACTTCATTCTACCATATTAATGGTTGGCACTACACTGCATTAGCCAACATAGTGGACAGAATTCTAATTGGTTAATAGTTTTCTCATCTGACCTTGGCACTTTAATGTGATGCCAGGGTGCATGGTGAGGAAGGGGAGATGAACGGACCACTACAATTCAGTTTGAAGAAGTCATTGCCTTCTTTGTTCCCAGGCCCGAGGCCTTATCTGCCACTGTGATTGCGATATGTCGTTGGTGTATGGATGTGTTGAGGGAGTAGCAGGTGCTCTATTTAGTAAGGCCTTGAATACATTATCACTGTTCTGATCACGTGGTAGGAGACCACTGTTCAGAACTCATTTTCATCTATTTATTAAGGTTTTCTGCTATTTTAGCCCATGTGTGCTCTGCTATGCGTTTATTCATTAGGAGGTTTTTTGGCATGTTGACTATTCGCACCTGGGTATCACGGCTAGCTGTACTTTCTCACTGCTACCAATAGAAACTAATTAACTTTAGTTGCTTGCTGTGTGCGTTTGAACAAGGTTATCTAGTGTGGTCTCGATTCGCTGTGGGGGCTGCCTTCCTATCTGTCCTTGATGCCTGAGCGTCTGTCTGAACATTGTGGGGCCCGGGATTGTGTGCAAAGCAGTTTCAATGCGAGGATTTTTTTGGGCCCTCCGCATGTTCAAGTGCTCCTCCCAAATTGCATGCGGAGAGGGCTGTGCGTAGCTGCGACATGCAACAAAGCTAGCTGCACCCCGGCCACTGGTTGCTTTGCAATCAAAACAAAACAAAGAAGGTTTAGAATTCATCTTAACCTCTGGAACAGTTCTGGGCAACCCTCCAAATGATTGCTCTTTAGCCTGGCCAGCCTTTCTAGAAAGTTGGAAGACCGTATGAAAATCAGGCTTGGTCCCACCCGCAAAGGGGCAGTTCGGTCCAAAGTGCTATGTCACATCCTTTCTGCATGCGACCACAAGCATCCCAGACATGTTTCGGCCTCATTGGGCGTCATCAGTGAGGAGTAGTTCGGGTCTCTAGGCCCAGCAGGCTCGAGACCCACGTCTCGGCATAGCCGTCCAACTCGGGGTGACTTAGTCACATCGTAGAGGTGATGGCTGGAAGGTTTAGAATGTATCCCAACCTCTGGCACTGCTCTGGACAACCCTCCAGAGCATCGCAACCAAAATCAGATTCCCACCAGGGCCCACCAAGCATTCACACGGTTGACTACCTCTCCCACAATTTATCCTGTAGGCCCACCCAGCCCTGGACTGGTGGGGAGAGCACAAGTAAAGGTACGTTTACTATTAAATACATGTATGTGTGAATTCGTATATACATGTAATACTGTGCATTTCACAAGCAAATCTGTGTGCATGCTGTGCTACCAAGGTTCCTGGATCAGGTTAAACAAGAAGTGACCTCTGCTCAAGCAACACAACCAATGCTGAAGCTGTCCAAAATATATGGAGCGAGTTTACAGATATTTTACTATTAGGTTGAATGTTGTCACAAATGAAATGAGCACCAAGCCCACTAAGCGTTGCGTGAGCAGAAGGGGTGTATGCTTGAATTACTGTTGCATACATATTTGTCAAACAGAAAAATATGTGGTCATTCTTATAGTCCCAAAATGCTCTTCGACTTTATGCAAACCAGCCAAGGATTCACAATGGTGCTCTTTGTCCCCCTCCTCTTTCTTATAGGTGACATTTGTACAGAATTAGGGTGATTAAGTCACTGGTTGAATTATCTTTATACTAAGGGAGAGAGTTATATATTTTCAAACAGCAATTAATTTACAAACTGAGCCAGAGAGAGAGGTAAATACAAAATGCAGACTGGATGCAAACAACCACCCAAGACCATGCTGAGTGACTCCAAATACATGTTTGCGAGGTCTGATTTGTGACAGGCATCCTTTGCCCAAGCAGTCAACCTCTCTTTTTATGTCAAGCCCGGCACTCTTTAGGCCACTTACGCCTTCTTTGTCATAGCCCACCCCCCCTTGTTTCCTCATCCCACTTAAAGCAATCAGTCTGTGTGCATTTTTGTTTGTCTGACTGACTGATTAGTAGGAGTGTGGGTGTGAGGGTGTCAGTGAGTGAGTGAGTGTGTGTGTGTGTGTGGGTGTGTGTGTGTGTGCGTGTGAATGTGTGTGTGTTTGTGCACACGCCAAATGGGATTGATGCATGTATGTGTTGTAAGTGGAAGGGGCTGAGCAGAGATAAACAAAACAGTGATGAAAATTGACACATTCTCTGGGATTCCACCTGCCAGTTGATAGGCGATAGGGGCAGGGCTTATTAAAATAAAGTGTACAAATCAGGACTGTAATAATTCTGAGATTTAGAGAGGTTACAAGAAATACAACAAATAGCATATTAAATCAACCTGACGAAACAGTTGAGTAAAAAATGTAATAATTAATTTTCCCCCATACTGAATGAAAGCCCACAGTAACCAACATGCAGTTGGATGTAAACCTAACAAACACATCTGGAAAGAAACAGACTGTATCATTGTTCACCTGTTTGGAGCGCTTCAAATGCCGGTAATAGCCCAGGGCCCAAGTTATAGACCCAAGCGAAACAAGGGCCTTAACAGTGGGCCACGCTGCTGGTGAAGCCCACCAAACGGGTGATTATTGCTAGTAGCACACCAAGGCAAATACGCAAGGTGCTAATAGTAATTTTAAAAACATAGCTGAGCTGCTTCGTACACCACTGCCGGTGAGATGGTTGTCATGGAAATAGAAGGCAGGGCTCCGCTCGAAGCCCCTCTTCCCTTTCCATGGCTGAAGAAGGAAGCCGAGCAGGCCTGGCAGGGGCCGCATTAAGGTAAGGAGAAGGGGTAGAGGGAGTTGAGGGGCTTGAGCTGGGTGCAAGGCAGTAGAGGAGGGGGAACAGGCAGCAACGAGTGCAGCATGGGTTTGCCAAGCAATCAGATAGTTCGGAAGCCAGGCTTGAATTGTTAGATTCAGCCTGGGTTTGGAGCAGCCTGATTGGCTAACATACCCCCCAAGGGTTCTAATAAAAGGAACTGCACCTGATTGTATTCTTATGTCACACAGGATGCAGTGTTATGCATCCCTCCTATTTGTAATCAGCACCATTCATTGGTACATCTTACGAGACAATTGCTACCTATTATTTCATGGCTGCTGGGTCTGCTGCATCTAACATGAATTGAACTTTAATTTAAGTTCAAAATATAACAAAATATAGACAAGCCACAGCAGGGCTCTCATCAGTCCAGGTGCATTGTATTATGGCAGCTCAGGCATGGGTTTGGGCCTTTGATTTCCCCAGATTCGGGATCCGTGGGTCAATTTTTGGTGGATCTCAAATCTCGGTAAATCTGGCCCAACACCTGCTCTCCATCAAAGTGACTTACACTTTATGATACATAAAAAGTCTGGCACCTCAGGCAATACCATGGCATAAGCCACATCAGAGCAATGCTGGCTTATATTATGTCAGCAACATAATGAATGTAACTTACAATGGGAATGCTGACTTATTTTCTGTGCATGACATCATCACATTGATTTACAGTGGCATTGCTGGCTTAAGGTGTAGGCACAGCTTGATGAAAGTGATTTACAGTGTCAGTGTTGACATACACTGTGGGTATGACATCATCAAAGTGAGTTACAGTGGAAACGCTGGCATACACTGTGGGTACAGCATTATGAAAGTGATTAACAGTGTCAATGCTGGCACATGCTGTAGGCGCAGCATCATGAATGTGTTTTGCAGTGACACTTCTGGCATGTTTTGTGGGCGCAGCATCATGAAATGTTTAGAATGGCAATCCTAGCATATATTGTGGATGCAGGCATCATGGAGATGTGAAAGGATTCTTTGTCATCTGGTGGTTGGTGGCCTGGCCTCTATTGGATATTTTCATATGTTACTCTGGAGAACTAATTGTAAACTGGATGACTTTTTACTCTTTTACTCCATTTTCCCCGAAATGTGTGTTGTAAAATTAATTTTTCAAAATGTTGTGTTGGTGAATGTTAGGACAGTTTTTCTGAAGTCCAACTAAGGGCTTAGTAAAACCATTCAACTGAGACAGTATAAGACTCCACTCTTAGTATACGGCTGTACCACCTGAGTATATAGTAGCGTAGACAGAGCAGCCAGGCTTATCTTAGGAGGGAGAGAGGGCTGAGGGTACAAATAACTTGTAGTATACCAAAGGTTCAAGAGAAACACTTACAACCAGAAGTATTATAATAAATAAAGGTTTATTATAAATAGAGTAAGCCAAGTTAAGTCTTGGGGTAAGTACTTTGCCATAGAGTCATAAACACATAATAAAAACACAACACAATGCTTGCAGGTAAACAGCCCAAAGCATAAAACCTTCTTTAGAAAATGAACAGTATGTCTAGGCAAGTCAGACCTTATCAAAAACATTTAGTATAGGATACACCTATTCTTGGGGAGTAAGACTATGAGTTACTTTCTGATTACTTTCAGTAATGCAAGGGTAGTAGACCCTAGGGGTGCGGCGGCTTCCTGGGCGGATGCCCATGGTGTGTCTTTACAGGAGATCTGTACGTTTGCTACGTTGGCCGACCACGGCATGTTTATCAACCATTAGTGGCTGAATGTGTCTCACCCCATGGATGGCTCCTTTGGGGTTGGTGTTTTGTCGGTTGGTTTTTACATTTCTGGGGGATTAAAGGGGTGTGTGCGTTGCAGCACTTCTGTCTCTCTGTATCTCATGGGGACCTCTCCCCTTTGGCTGTGCTTTGGTATACCTCTGAGGTAAGTACTGAGACAAGGAAGGGCGACATGGAGGTAATGCTATGAATACTTACCAGTAATCTTCATTACTCCTGGTGCTGCTCTTCCTCGTCATAGTACTGATGACTCTCCTCTCCCTTCCTCCGGGGAGGGTCTCATGCGCTGGCTTGGATAGTGTTAACTGGGGCTTATGGGAAAGTAGGAGGTATTATGCCTTAGAAGAAGAGAAGTGAAGAAGGGTTCATGGAATGGAGGTGGGGCCTCAGAGCTAAGTACTGTGACGAGGAAGAGTAGGACTGTGAGTAATGATGATTACCAGTAAGTAATCATAGCATTATTGCCTCACTCAGTTGATAGCAAGGCACTCAGTGTCCCACTGAGGTTGCTGCTGGTAATGATAACTCTGCACACCTGCAACCTCATGCAAGTGGGCAGGAGGAAAGTGAAGCAGTCACTATGAAAAAAGCAGCCAAAAGC
This sequence comes from Ambystoma mexicanum, assembly GCF_040938575.1. Taxonomy (NCBI): domain Eukaryota; kingdom Metazoa; phylum Chordata; class Amphibia; order Caudata; family Ambystomatidae; genus Ambystoma; species Ambystoma mexicanum. Next base: position 1,171,629,397 of record NC_090936.1, read on the forward strand.
GAGGTGAGGTGAAAATAAGGTTGTGGTCAGTTGCTAAAAACGAAATGGAAATGAGTGTCATGTTAGCATATGAGGCCTGTTAACCTCATTGTGTGGGAGGGACCTAGTTGGGGTGTGTGGTGGAGAAGGCAAGTAACGGGGTTGGAAGGGAAGTAGTCAGTTGTATAGAATAAAGAAGGGCAAACAGTTGGGCCGTGTCTGTCTCCTCATTTCCTGAAGGCCCGACCCGTAACACGGGCGGTGGGCCACACAACATTTGGTGCGAGAGCGGGTGCTGTGCAAGGCTACCGGCACTGACGACCCAGGAAGTGGGAGAGACTTTGGACAATTTTGTCATGAGATTACGCATTTGCTTGAAACACTGTGCTGTTCACCGATACTTCAATGATGAGGTACTCAGAGTCCAAGTGATATCCGGATGTGAGTCCCCCGCGTTTCGGAAGAAATTACTACAAAAACAAAGGTCACTAGACGAGATTCTGGCGATGGCCCGCTCTGACTCCATCATCTCCCTACAAGTTAAAAACATGGGCAAACTGAAAATACTCTTGTCGACCAAAGAGTGGTCTGTTCAAAACTTTCACCTATGCAAGGGGAGAGTGCCAGGAAAACAAATCTGATGTGGTATAGGTGTGTGTATGAACGCTATTGGACGGAAGTGAGCAGCTTGTGGAGGGGAGGACCATTTCCGAGCAGTATGTAAGAATGCCTCTCAAGCCAAACCCCATTGGCTCCCTGCCCTCCAGCGGCAGTCAAACGAAAAAAATCACAGGGGGGAATGCAAGAACATCCGTGACCCCAAGAGAAACTAGCCCACTAAGAGGAATATGATAAATACCATGACCGGAAACCACACAGATCGCCAGAAGGAAGGACGCCACGTCGGGTGAGACGGAACCTCCGATATGTGGCGGCAGGCTCACAGTCCGAGGGCGACTTGTCAGACTCGTCTGCAGATCAAAGGAAAAGAGGTTATGTATGGGCAATACAAAATGCAACAGCCAAGGAGCACAGCCCCATGCTCACTCTTGCAGTCCTCAACGCATCCACCAAATTCCTCATCGAAACAGGGGCCACTGTGAACGTCATGAGTGAAGAGACCTACAATAAACTGCCACGGGCCCCAAAATTGAAACCATCAAAGGTGGACATCTACCCATACGGGTCTGACACCCCACTCTCCTGCAAGGGCATATTTACCACTGTGTGCGCACACAAGTCACACATGGCCTGCATACAGCTGCATGTCCTGTACACAGCAGCCAATAGTGGATGGATTGTGAGCTTTAGAACAGCGCTGTACATTGGCCTGGCTCACATCCTCTATCGCATCATGGTACAAGTACATAGCCCCAGATGTAGACATGGTCAAAATGTTCTCGAAATTATTCAAAGGCCTGGAGAAACTCAAAACTGCGAGGTCCATTTACACATCGACCCCATGGTCAAGCCAGTCGACCAGCACTATAGCGGAATCCCCATCAACATCCAGAAACAAGTTGAAGACGAGCTCTGTCGGCTGCTATATCTCAATATCATTGAACAAGCAATTGGCCAAACGCCATGGGTCTCCCCAACAGTCCTGGCACCAAAGAAATCGGCGGAAGGTGCCATCCGCCTGCGTGTAGACATGCACAGGAACGAACGAGCCCATTCAAATGGAACGACACCAAGGACCACGGACCTCAACAATGGCTACCATCAACTAGAACTAGTGCCTAAATCACAGTACATCACTACGTTTGTCACACACATGGGTCTATTTCGTTACAAATGACTTAATTTTGGCATATAATCGGCGGCATAAATATTTCAGGAGGGGATACATCAGATCATAAAACACATTACAAATTGTTTGAACTAAATCCCCAAGTGAACACAATGACACGCTCCACCGCATCTGCCTGGTGCCGGAGGCTGCAAGAGTAACATTAAACAAGGACAAATGTGAATTCGAAAACACACAGATGTTTTGGTTACATCTTTTTGAAAAAAAACTATGAGACCAGACCTGGAAAAAGTGGTGGTCCTGACCGAGACTTCCAGGCCAGCCACCATTTCGGACCTGGGATCCTTACTAGGGCTGGCCAGCTACTGCTCCAGATACCTGTAAAACTACGCCACGGTCAGCGCACCCATTTGTGAACTCATTAATGAAGGTCATTCATTTTTCTGGTGGCCTGAGTGCCAGGTCAGTTTTGAGGAAATTCGATCAAAGATTGCAACAGCTGCGGACATGGCTTACTTCAGCTCCATGAAAGACACGGAGGTGACAGTAGACTCCAGTGCAGTGGGACTTGGAGCCATTTTGTCGCAGTTTGATCCGAAAACACCCCACAACAAACAGGTAGTTGCATATGCGAGCTGCAGCCTCACAGACACGGAGCAGCGATACTGACATGCCGAGAAGGTGAGCCTGGCAGTGGTCTGGGCTTGCGAGTACTTCCACCTCTTCCTGTACAGCAAAGCATTTACTGTCATCACTCACCACCAAGCCCTGCTCACGATTTATGGCAACCCTAAGGCGAGGATGCCCCCACGAATTGCCCGATGGGGTCTTCATCTGCATGACTACAAGTTTACCATACAACACAGCCCCGGAAAGGATAGAAACCCAGCAGACTACATGTCATGCCACCCGAGGGGGGCGATCCGACAGGAACAATCAAGAGTGTAGGAGTACCTGAACTATGTACCTGAACTATGTCATACACCAAATGAAGCCATCCCTGATCACGTGGGCGACACTACAACAGGAATCAGAAGCGGATCCCGCACTCTTCACAATAGTACAGTGCATCAGGGCTGGTAGGAAGAAACAAACATGCTAAAGACATGGCCAAACACTTGGAGCAGCCCACCCAAGATGATGTACAGAGCCTGTGTCTTGTCCAGGAGGAACTCACTGTCACGGACGACCACTTCGTTCTCAAAGGATGCAAAATTGTGCTAGCCAGATTGCTCTGTCAGAGGGTCATTGACCTTGCACATGAGGGCCATCGCGATTGCATCTACAAAGAAACTGGTCTGTCAGAAGGTCTGGTTCCCTCAACTAGATAGCAGAGTGGAGGAGGCACTGCGGAACTGAACCATCTGCAATGTGGTGGTCCCTCCAACCAGGCCTCACCCATTGCAAATGCCGTGCCTGCCAGATGGTGTGTGGGAAGTGCTGGAAACTGACTTTTTCGGGCCCATGAGAGATGGCTCCTATGTGCTTGTACTAATCGAATATTCAAGATTCCTGGAGGCTCAAATCATACCCTCCAAAGCCGCTACAGCAGCCATCCTGGAGCTGGACAAGATCTTCACAGCCTACTGCATCCCAAAGACCATTAAATCGGACAACGGTCCACCGTTCACGAGCAATGATTTTGCAAACTTCGTAAATTATATGTGATTCAAAGATTGCAAAATAACACCCCTCTGGCCTCAACCTAATGGTATGTCCCAGCAGTGCATATTCAGTATTAAGAGGACTCTACAGGTAGCAAACTTCACGGGCAAGCCTTTTGAACAAGTACTATATCAGTTTCTAAGAAAATACCAAATAACCCACATTGCTCCACAGGGGAGTGTCCAGCCGACCTCATGTTTGGCTAATGAGTAAGAACACAGCTCCCTCAAGCCCCAGTGGAAGGTGAAGAGCGCAACAACGATGATGACGTGAGGACACGGGATGCAGCTGCCAAGCAAACTATGAAGGAAGCGGCTGATACCTAGAGAGGGGCTAAAGAGAGAGTGATAGACATCGAAGACCGGGTGTGGATGAAGCAGGTGAAACAGAGGAAGGAAGACCCACATTCGCTCTCCGGACTCTCACAGTATCTCAGAAAAAGGGCACAATGGTAACTGGTAGTGATGATACTGGATGGAGCATCACAAGGTACGTCTCTCACTTCACAAAGCCGGGGGAGGAACCCCTCCGGGAGAGGGACAAGGAGGAGGACGCTTACGCGGACTCAGTTGAGTCATAGCTGGGAGACAGTGAGGCATCCAAAGAAGATTGGGACGAAAGAGAGATGTTGCGACAATATGTGCCAAGGGCTGATCCGGACTGCTGGACAGCCGGACGCCCAGTGAGGGTCAAGATCAAACCGTTGAGACTCATAGAAGAAATGGACTGTGCCCCCTTCCCTTTATGTACAAGAAGGGAGGAGGTGTAATGTTAGCATATGAAGCATGTTAGCCTCATTGTGTGGGAGGGACCTAGTTGGGGTGTGGAGTGGAGAAGAGAAGTGACGGGGTCGGAAGGGAAGTAGTCAATTGTATAGAATAAAGAGGCGTGAACAGTTTGGCCGTGTCAGTCTCCTCTTTTCCTGAAGGCCCAACCCGTAAAACGGGCGGCGGGACACACAGCATTTGGTGCGAGAGCGGGTGCCGTGCACGGCTGCGCGGCACTGACCACTGATAGCGCGGACACTACAATGAGGAGGTGGAGCCACGATGCAACGGGCTGACCAGAGACACATTTTGCATCAGGCATCAACTGGTTGACACCATGGACGTTCCAGATAATCCTCCAAGAGCTCTGGCAGAGTGCTAAAGCTCTCTCTGACCAGACCTATGAAATAAGGTAGCAACAGTATTTAATGACCAGTCTGACATTAAAGGGGACATTGTTTTGTGTTGAGGTACAAGAACGAAACGCAAAATAAAAGCCTAGGGTTTAGAAGGTCTGTTTGATACAAGGCACACTGCCGACCTATTGAATACGTTTGGCCTTCAGAGAAGGGTGAATGTTTAAGTAGCTTCCTTTTAATATCAGCCATATCAGAAATGATATGGCTTGGGTGTCGTTGCTTCGTGGCACCCTTGCAACTGATATGCACCCATTTGAGAAACATTCCTTCCAGGTGGCATGGAAAAAAGTCGATTTCCCACCTGTGTCAGGGTGTGTGCCGGTCGGGTTGACTGAAGGCCGGATAGCCGATGGTGCTAGGCAACCTTTTCTATTTGTAATCAACAATCCAAGGCACTTGAGCCTATTTCAGCTGAATGTAAGGTATTTAAGGTCAACCAAGCAGCTAATTATTTGGAAGAAAACAGTATGCTTGTCCGTATTGCCAGCAAAAGGTCATGACCTGCATATTGTAATGCTATTGCTTCAGATGTTTTGCTTTGATCATTTCTACTTTGGCGAGCCTTCTGTAGGACCTTAAATTAGGAGACACCAACCTGCCTAGGTTCCTTTAAAGAAAAGCAGAATTATTCACTTTATTTGTGGAAACCTCGCCTCTGTGCCTACGGACAAATGAGGGGCAATAGAGGGGCCATGAAGCCTGCAACACTCCAACAACAGTTGGCGCACTGCGAGTGATCGGGTCCGGAAAGAATCCTGGTAAAATGGCCGGTACTACCGGCTCTGCCCTTTTTTCCGGACCAGATTACTGACATTCTGCCGGTAGAGGCAATGAACTACGGACAGGCCCGACCTGCCGGGAGTTCAGGCCCCTAACGGCAGAAAAATCACTGAAGTGCCTCTGTGGCTCCTTCCATGGAATGGGAACGTACCGCTGTTGCCGGCGCTAGTAATATCCCGATAACACCAGGATATCGGGCACCGGTAACGGTAAGAGGAGTATGCTAGGACCAACAGGGGTTACCGGCAAACTCCTAATGAGTTCCATCTCTGTCTCTTTCCCCGGGTGTGGGGGTCCGGGTTTCTTAATTGTTTGAATGGTCGCTTGTTTTTGTTTATTTTATTTTATTTATTTATTTATTTGTGTATGGTTTGTTTAAACCTTTACAAAAAGAGATCACATAGAAAACGTAGAAAAACACAATAAATATTACATAAGCAATCATTTTAAAACTACGGTAATACATTGTCATCTGATTTTTCTAAAAACAAACCTAATATCATAATTTTATGAATTTATGAATTTAAAACTTCATAGTATAACATATCATGAAAGTGCACAAAAATTCTTTAAAAAGGCAATAATTCTTAATTTCAGGGCCGTTGAGTTGTTATGTTGAATCTGGAACCATAACAACTCAGTATCTACACAATGTAAGTAACTTATAAATTGCTCAAAATATCGTATTCGTTCTTTCAGGAGTGCTGGACAAAACAAAATAAGGTGCTTCAAAGTTTCTTCCACCTCTTCTTTTTTACAGTATTTACACCAGCGCCATTCATCTTTTAGCATATTCCATCTTTTTAAGACATAGCTAGTTTTAAGCACATCAAAGCGGATTCTCATATAAGTATTTCTAAAATTTCTTGACAGGTATTTTTCCAAGTAATACTACAACCGGGGTTTAAATTTCCAGCATGAATAGGCTTGATTCGCAGTTTTAGATTGCGCTACTGCGTCCAAAGTCTATTGCCAATCATTACATTTCAAGATGTTTTTTACTTTCAGAGGATTATTGGCGAGCAGTTCAAGAGATATACCTGCATCCCCTAGGATTTCTTCAATTTCTTCTTTCAAATTTGTACAAAACACATTTGTTGTATCTTTCCCTGCTAGCGTATAGAGTGAATTTATATTGATCAATGAACATTTCCTCCATAATAGTATTTTCTTCCACACAATAATAGATTTCAACGACTGTAAGCCAAATTCGTATCTGATTATTTCAATCGATATACACTTGGGAATTAAGTATAACACCCCTTTCCAAATTACACTTTCTAATTTTTTCATCAGGTCAGTTTTTTCCAGGTCATAGAATTCTAGACCATATACTAATTTAGGAATACCAGACATGGTGTAAATCTCCCAAATTTCACGTCAAATTTACGCATCTGTCTTAAAATCATGTCAGCTTTAGTTCTTAACTGTCTTTTCACAATTGCCATGGAACCGTTGCCTGTAAAATGGTATCCTAAGTATTTAAAAGACTTTTGACAAGTAATTTTTTCCCTTGACAATACCAAGATAAACGTGAAAGATTTTTACAACACTTACCTAGACACATAATCATTGTTTTATCCGCATTGATTTTTAACCGAATGCTAGCGATAAACAGCACAAAAGCATTTATGAGTCTCTGCAAACCGACCTTAGTGCAATCGAGAAGTAAAAAATCATCAGCATAAACTAGCCATTCTACAGTGATACCACCTAATTTGGGTGCTATCAAACCTTTCCCTTTCATTTCATAACCCGCTCTGCAAACATAAAGGTTAAATAAAGTGGCAGCGAGTTTACATCCCTGTCTCAGCCCATTTGGAATTACCTGTTCAGAAGATAACTTCCCTTCTGAATTTAGTCTGATTTTAATTTTAGTGTTAGAGTATAGCTCTATAATCATTTCAAGGAGATGTGCAGGAATCGCTAAATCTCTTAACATTTCCCATAGCGTGTGTCGGTCCACCAGGGCGAACGCTTTAGAGAGGTCCATTGCCGCCACAAAAATTGTGGCACCTTGTGTTTTGAGAGCTTTAGAATGCAGACTTTTCAATACCAAACCGCCACAATCTGTGCCCAATTTCTTTCTGAAACCGATTTGTTTAATATCAAGGACTTTACATCTGCTAATCCAATCGTCCAATTCTTTTAATATAATGGATGTAAAAATCTTATAGTCAGGGTCGGATATTGCTATAGGCCAGGGGTGCACAACTGATTTTGACAGAGGGCCGAAAGTACCTTACATGAGGGCTATAGTGGGCCGAAAAGTAAAAGTGGGCGGGGCGGTAGACGGGACATGTCAGGAGGCTTTTTCAACCCCCAATTTGTATTAAACACATGGAAAAAGATATGTTTTTGAGGGGTAACGATTTTTATTGCATTTCAAACTTACATTTTGTACTACACATTTTCCATTGCTATCATTTATTTCGATTTAGTTATTGTATATCGTCTGTTTAATTAAATTATATATATTTTATTGACCCTTGATTGGACATTCCGTTATTTTGGACTGCTATAGTTTGCTGTTTGGGTTACCCAAGAGGAGTATGGCCTTCGTTGAGTCAGGTTTCCTCAAAAAAGCAAAGGATGTACATCTCCTAACTGTGCCTGTTTTAGCTTTATTATTGAGTTCACTCTTGAAGTGCAACACTATGCCCCATGGCTCCCATCCCCAACCAAACACTATGCCCCATGGTCCCCTCACCCCCAACCAAACACTATGCCCCATGGCTCCCATCCCCAACCAAACACTATGCCCCATGGCCCCCTGACCCCCAACCAAACACTATGCCCCATGGCCCCTTCACCCCCAACCAAACACTATGCCCCCTGTCCCTCACCCCCCAAGCAAACACTATGCCCCCTGTCCCTCACCCCCAACCAAACACTATGCCCCATGGCCTCCTCACCCCCAACCAAACACTATGCCCCATGGACCCCTCACCCCGAACCAAACACTATGCCCCATGGCCCCCTCACCCCCAACCAAACACTATGCCCCCTGTCCCTCACCCCCCAAGCAAACACTATGCCCCCTGTCCCTCACCCCCCAAGCAAACACTATGGCCCATGACCCCCTCACCCCCAACCAAACACTATGCCCCATGGCCCCCTCACCCCCAACCAAACACTATGCCCCATGTCCCCCTCACCCCCCTAACCCCCAACCAAACACTATTCCCCATGGGCCCCTCACCCCCAACCAAACACTATGCCCCAAACACACTCAAGCATGCACCCATACAGACCTGAACCCCCCACCCCCAAATCAACACACACACAAACATGCACCCATACAGACCCGAACCCCCCACCCCCCAAATCAACACACACACAAACATGGACCCATACAGACCCGAACCCCCCACCCCAACTCAGCACACACACACACTCAAGCATGCACCCATACAGACCTGAACCCCCCACCCCCCAAATCAACACACACACAAACATGCACCCATACAGACCCGAACCCCCCACCCCCCAAATCAACACACACACAAACATGCACCCATACAGACCCGAACCCCCACCCCCCAAATCAACACACACAAACATGCACCCATACAGACCCGAACCCCCCACCCCCAACTCAGCACACACACACTCAAGCATGCACCCATACAGACCCGAACCCCCCACCCCCCAACTCAGCACACACACAAACATGCACCCATACAGACCCAAACCCCACACCACCCCAAATCAGCTAAATCTCAAACAAGCACCCATACAGACCTGAACCCCCACCCCCAACTCAGCACACACACAAACATGCACCCATACAGACCCCAACCCCCACCCCCAACTCAGCACACACACACACTCAAGCATGCACCCATACAGACCCGAACCCCCCACCCCCCCAACTCAGCACACACACAAACATGCACCCATACAGACCCGAACCCCCACCCCCCAACTCAGCACACACACAAACATGCACCCATACAGACGCGAACCCCCCACCCCCCAACTCCAAACCCCCACCCCCAACTCAGCACACACACACTCAAGCATGCACCCATACAGACCCGAACCCCCCACCCCCCCAACTCAGCACACACACACAAACATGCACCCATACTGACCCGAACCCCCCAACCCCCAAATCAGCAAACTCTCAAACAAGCACCCATACAGACCCGAACCCCCACCCCCCAACTCAGCACACAAAAAACATTCAAATCAAAACATTCATACACATCCGACACACCCCCCAACCCACGCATCTCAACATACACACAAAATACATTCAAACACAAACATTCATACACATCCGACACACACCCCCACCCCCGCATCTCAACATACACTCAAAATACATTCAAATACAAACATTCATACACATCCGACACACCCCCCCACCCCCGCATCTCAACATACTCAAAATACATTCTAACACAAACATTCATACACATCCGACACACACCCCCACCCCCGCATCTCAACATACACTCAAAATATATTCAAACACAAACATTCATACACATCCGACACACCCCCCACCCCGCATCTCAACATACACTCAAAATACATTCAAACACAAACATTCATACACATCCGACACACCCCCTCACCCCCGCATCTCAACATATACACAAAATACATTCAAACACAAACATTCATACACATCCGACACACCCCCCCACCCCCGCATCTCAACATACACACAAAATACATTCAAACACAAACATTCATACACATCCGACACACCCCCTCACCTCAACATATACACAAAATACATTCAAACACAAACATTCATACACATCCGACACACCCCCCCGCCCCGCATCTCAACATACACTCAAATACATTCAAATACAAACATTCATACACATCCGACACACCCCCCACCCCCGCATCTCAACATACACTCAAATACATTCAAACACAAACATTCATACACATCTGACACACCCCCCACCCCCGCATCTCAACATACACTCAAAATACATTCAAACACAAACATTCATACACATCCGACACACCCCCTCACCCCCGCATCTCAACATACACTCAAATACATTCAAACACAAACATTCATACACATCCGACACACCCCTCCACCCCCGCATCTCAACATACACTCAAATACAAACATTCATACACATCCAACACCCCCTCCACCCCCGCATCTCAACATACACACAAAATACATTCAAATACAAACATTCACACAAATCCGACACACCCCCCCACCCCCGCATCTCAACATACACTCAAATACATTCAAACACAAACATTCATACACATCCGACACACCCCCCCACCCCCGCATCTCAACATATACACAAAATACATTCAAACACAAACATTCATACACACAAACATAAAGCAAAACAAACCCGACACACAAACACAAACAGACCACTTACCGGAGACGTGCTGGAAGGCAGGCAGGCAGGTAAGCTGGAAGTCGCTGGAATCGCACTACGGCTGGCGTGGTCCAAGGCTGAAATGCCTTCCGGCATCAAGCCTTATGGACCACGCCAGCCGTAGTGCTGGCCCTCCATTGGTGCAGCACACACGCATTACGTGGCTCGTAGGAGCGACGTGATGCGTATGTGTGCTGAGCCAATGAGGGCCAGTGTTTTCACCGGCCCGGAAGAAAACAAAGGCTTTCCTAATGGAGGGCGGCCGCGGGCCGCCCTCCATTAGGAAAGTCTTTGTGCCTCGCGGGCCGGTCAAAAGGGCATGGCGGGCCGCAACTGGCCCGCGGGCCGTATGTTGTGCACCCATGCTATAGGCCTATAACTTTCAGGAGCAGACCTCAGGCCTTTTTTATATATAGGAATCACTATGGCGAGCTTCCATGATTCTGGTATTAATTTGTTAGTAATTATGTCAGTAAACAGTATATATAAAATTTCTCCCCACAGGTGAATATCAGTTTTCATTATCAAACTTGATAAATTATTTGGCCCCGGGGCTCCCAATTTTTTAGCTTTCCCAATCAACTTCGATATATTGTGAGGCGAGATATCCAAATCCCATTTAACCGTTTCCTTTTTTCGTATAGTGTTGGTGTTCAGTATATTTTCATCACAGGATACCTCATATAAAGCTACAAAGTGCCTTTTCCACATATCTTCGCTGATTTGCGCAAACAGGATCTCTTTTTGCGTAATCAAAGTGTCATTTAGCAATAACCAGAAATTGGAAGTATTTTTACTTTTACATATCGCCAACATTTTTTCGCCATCCATTTGATCTCTGTACACTTTACGAGCAATTTGCCAGTTTTTGTATGCTTGTTTCAATTTTTTAATTTGAATACTTTTCTTTGCTATTGGGTCGGATCCATTTTTTAGCTTACGAATTTCTTGTCTCAACTCTTTTTTTTAGATAAGGTCTGATTGTCAAACACATGTATGTGTGTCTTTTTCTTAGAGTTGCTTATTTTGTTTATACATGATTTTTGTGTAATTGTATTTATATAATGAGTAAACCCATTAGCTGACAGATTTATTATTTTCTCTTCATTCGACATGTATCCCCAGTCTTTATACAATGCCGAAGTGAATTTTTTTGTTTTATTGTAAGACCATCGAATCCTCGTACCTTTGATATTGGTAAGTATTTCTTCATCATAAACTGAATATTTATTTAAATTTTCAGTGTGTGGAATTTCAATTGCAAGTAAGTTATGGTCACTTGTAGGCATTTCTTCCACAGTTAGCTGTGACATAAAGCATTCCAAACCTTGAGTTACAAAAAGGTAATCTACTATAGAGCCAAAACCCCTCGCATGCCATGTCTGTTTGTCGTTGTGTATTTTGGTTACACCCATAATTTTCAAAAAGTTCAACCAAATCGCACCTCTTTGTTTACTGCTAGGTAACATGGATCTTGATTTATTGTCTGCCGCGTCTATATCCCTTAACAACTCATCAATCTCCACCTTGTTGAGATTGCAATCAGCATTTAGGTCCCCAGCAAGTAACACAAAATTATTCGACATAGTTTCCCTCCATACATCAATTTTGTTTGTAAGAGTGTTAATTTCTTTCAAAAATTGAATTTCAGTGTATTTAAGAGGGTTCCAGTAAATATTAATAGTACATACATTAGTACGAGTATTTCCTAATCTGATGTTACACGTAACAGCAAGGAAGATTTCTAGTTCTGCCCATACATCTACATTCACCGGATCCAAAGTGAATTTACACGCAGTAAGTAGGCCACCCATAGGTCTTCCTTTATCGCCTTTTACCGCGTGTATCTGCCAAGTGTAATAGTTCTCCCAGGACAGTTGTGTGGATGGCCAAGTTTCTTGAAAGAACACAACATCAAAGTTACTCAAAAAATCTGTTACTTCTGTGTTATGTAACAGCTGTGAATGACCTCTTGAATTCCAGGATGCTATCGAGGCTTTACCATTATCGCTAAAGTGGCTTCGCCAGAGTCTTTAGGGATTCAATTGCATTTTTTAAAGCAAGGGTCAAGCCTCTTAGTTCCACCTTGTCAGAGCGTACATCAACCATTTCCGATGTTTTATTTATTTCTGAGTTGGAATAAGCGTTTCTCCCCTGAGTCGAATTATTACAACCTTGCTTACGGTGAGGACAATTATATTGATATATGTCAAAGCCTTTGCATTGCAAAGTTTCGGCTTCTTTCAGCAACTGCATTCTGACTAACGCTGATGGAATTACCAATCGAACGTAGTCAAATCTTTTTCTATGAATGAAGTCTACCAAAACAATTTCAGCATGGGATATCATCTCCAGTGTCGGGATCATAGCAAATAAGGACATGATATAGGGGCGGTTCAAGGTTAACATTCTACCCCCTGGAAATAATGTAGTGAGTATTAGACTTGGTAAATCAGCCTTAGCTGGGTTTTTTAAATCTAATACTTCATCGTTGTCTTCGTAATTTTCATACAACTTTTGTGTATTTCTCACTTCTAAGTAAGGTTTAATATCTTCAACTGGATTTTTGTTATAATTTAGTTCTTCGAGAATTTTTCTTACTATCTTATTAATATCTTGTTGATTAAGAGTCTTATCAGCCTCATTTTCACCTTTACCATTAGCACATTCGATCTTCGGTTCTAGATTGTCATTGATATCTTCTAATAGTGCGTTCAGGATTTCACTATCAGAAATTCGCGTTTCATTTTGCATCAAGGTATTGTCCTCGCTAGTTCTGTCATTGCTAGTGGTTTGTTTCGTGCTAATATTTTCTTGTATATTTTTTTGCTGTTGCATACGTCCAGAATTGGCCGAAATAATTGGGCCAGACGGTTTAATCTTGAGCCTTAGATTCGAGTTTGAGACTTGTTTGACGTTATGGTCTTCTAAAATCGTGATTGGGCCTACAGCAATGCCTCCCAGAGAATCATGAGTCTCAGTTGTCATGTTTTTAGATTTCGACATTGCTATTGGTTTTGTGGCATTGGCTTTAAGCATTTCAAAGATGTCGGTTATGCCAGATTTTAATGAGGACAACTGTGAAGCGATAACTTAGGATTCCTTTTTTCTTTTCATCGTTTCAGAGATGGTTTTTTCAGAGGCGTAGTATTTTTCCTGCTGCCCATCCTGGGTAGCATTAAACTCATCACCCCTTACATTTGTGGCCTCTTCCATATCTGTTTGTTTTTTTGTGTGTTCCGTCTTGTCCGGTCTGGTTAGATCTTGCCGTTCCGTTTCAATCATATTTTTAAAGTTCACATCTCTTAGGAATTTACACGATGTCTTAGCAAAATGCTTGTTTTTGTTTTACATCTGTAGTAGCTTTTTTTTTTCTTTTTTCGATATATTAGGTTTTTCTCCTAGTTTTTCACCGTTTGACGGTAAGCCATGTTCCTGAGTCTGGACCAATGTCTTGGTCCCTGGTAAGTTTATTTCGATTGGATTACCTTGTGTCTGCGAGTCTTCTATGACAATTGCTATGGGAATAGATATTTTTTCTGAATTCCTAGGATTCTCCTCTGATTTATTATCATTTAATGGTATCACTGCGGGTTTTACTACAGGTTTGGCTAGGATTTCATTAAGCTTAGACGGTACCTGCTGTACCGATATGTTAATTTGTAATAATAGATCTGTTTGTCTTTTTAATTCACTCAAGATTAGGCGGTTGAAAATCCCCATCAAAGTGCAGATATCTGTATTATCTGTTTTATCCAAAAATAGCTCATTATTAGCGTCTCTTCCATTGGAGGTTTCTGAGACAGAGGTATCAGTCGGTTGAAAGGTGTCCAATTCAGCTGTTCTGAATACATTGGGGGTGTCGTCATACTGTTGTTCAATTGTATCTACTTCCCTTTGTGTGTTGGCTAACTCGTTCCACAAACCTTTCAAAGCCTCTTTTTGAGGAAGGTCCGTTAGTTCTTCAGCAAATAGGGACTGCGAGTTAACATTCAATTGTAACTCTTCAATTCCCTTATCTTTGCTTGCTTTCAGATTATTTGAACAGTTAATCGCACATTCTATTAATGCCTCTTCCTCATCAGATTGTTGCGGAGGGAGTGGTAAGGCAGCAGCTCGCGCTAAACTGGCTCTGCGCGTGGATACTGCCGCAAAGAAGTCCGCCCGTGGGTCTTTCATGACAGTTGGGAGTTTAGAACTTTTGTGTTTCATGATTACAATTCCCTTTTTTGTCAAAAGGGGTCAACTTTTAACACCCGTAATCCGTAGTTCCCTCTTTATTACCTGTGCTAGCCTAGATCTATGTTCCTTGAAAAGATGTTCAGCTGAAAAATGGCTATCGTGGTGTAGCTAACTGTTAACAGTGAACAGTAAACAGTCCTTTGTCGTCCTTCGAAGTGCGCGCGCAGGTGCACTGCACCTTGGGTAGTTATAGAGTGTGGGTGGGGTTAAAGGGGGGTGTCACACAACACCAGACCAATGGGAACTGCCTAGAAAAAAGGAAAAGACCCTTTTGAAGTAGTTATAGAAACACAGGCAGTTTGTAAACAGGCTTGTAAACAGGCAGTCCATTAAATGTCCATTAACTAACACACTCTATGCAGGCAGTCTCTAACCAGCTTTCATCAGTCACCTCCAGGCAGCTTCCTGTGTTGCACGATGAGACGTCCTCCTCCTATTATTCGTGGAAGCTACACGCTGAGTTCTAAGCGGCGCTGTCGCATTCACACGAACGGCAATTCACTCCAACGGCAATTCCCCACAGTAAACAGTCTTTGTCGTCCTTCGAGGTGCGCGCGCAGGTGCGCTGCACTTTGGGTAGTTATAGAGAGTGGGTGGGGTTAAAGGGGGGGTGTCACACAACACCAGACCAATGAGAACTGCCTCCAGGCAGCTTCCTGTGTTGCACGATGAGACGTCCTCCTTCTATTATTCGTGGAAGATGCACGCTGAGTTCTAAGCGGCGCTGTCACATTCACACGAACGGCAATTCACTCCAATGGCAATTCCCCACAGTAAACAGTCCTTTGTCGTCCTTCGAGGTGCGCGCGCAGGTGCCCTGCACCTTGGGTAGTTATAGAGTGTGAGTGGGGTTAAAGGGGGGGTGTCACACAACACAAGACCAATGGGAACTGCTTCCAGGCAGCTTCCTGTGTTGCACGATGAGACGTCCTCCTTCTATTATTCGTGGAAACTGCACGCTGAGTTCTAAGCGGCGCTGTCGCATTCACATGAACGGCAATTCACTCCAACGGCAATTCCCCACAGTAAACAGTCCTTTGTCGTCCTTCGAGCTGCGTTTTTGTTTTCAGATTCTGATTTCCGGCATCCTCATGGTTGCCAGGTATAGAATTGGAAGAGGCGGGCAGTGCCAACCTGTGTCCCGTTCCCCATTTAAGAGGTGAGCTGGGCCTAGGGATGCAGGACAGGGCTCCTAGAAGACCTATAAGGAGCCTGCTGAGAGGTTTGAATAGCACTAACGGCACGTGGGTGTTATGCTGAGCATATGTGTCTAGCAATCTCCCCGATTCACATTCCGAGGTTTCCCTGAAGCATGTGTGCTATCTCACCAGTGCAGAAAGGACCTGGTCCAGATTACAGAAACCTTGCACCGGTGCAGGGGCAAACATGCACGGTATTAGCACTATGGCAAAGTTTGCCTTATTTTTAAAAACACTGGGACATATTAGAAAACCATCGCACCACCACAAGTGCAGTTTACCAGGGTATTAGCACCAGGGGCAAAATACAATTTTGAGTGGGTCCCTGAAATGTGTCCACTGCCCATGCTTCCTGGCAAGAGGTTATCACACTGGGAGGGTCCTCATAACAGCACGTGGATGCCCCTTCCCCTCCATCCCCCAGACATCGCTTATCTCTGGTTCTTTTCAGTTTGTGCAACATGAGTGGCTCTTTCTCTTAAAGGCATTTTCTCTGGTGACTATTGTGCTGAGACATGGCATTGAAAGAAAGCCAAACGCCTGTTCATCTGGCAATCGGCACCACCTCAATTAGCCCCTGGGTTCATTCTCATCGGAGTACAAAGTGAAATATGGCTATAATGCATGCCAGCCTGCAATTCCTGTATGCAAGTCTGTAAATAAAGGTCTTATAGCACATGGCAGCCTGCAATATCCATATATAAGCCTGTAAATAATATCCTTATAATACATGGCAGCCTGCAATACCTGTATGCAAGTCTGTAAATAAAGGTCTTATAGCACATGGCAGCCTGCAATATCCCTTTAAAAGCCTGTAAATAATGTCCTTATAATACATGGCAGCCTGCAATATCTGTATAAAAGCCTGTAAATAATGTTCTTATAGCACATGGCAGCCTGCAATATCCCTTTAAAAGCCTGTAAATAATGTCCTTATAATACATGGCAGCCTGCAATATCTGTATAAAAGCCTGTAAATAATGTTCTTATAGCACATGGCAGCCTGCAATATCCCTTTAAAAGCCTGTAAATAATGTCCTTATAATACATGGCAGCCTGCAATATCTGTATGCAAGTCTGTAAATAAAGTTCTTATAGCACATGGCAGCCTGCAATATCCGTATAAAAGCCTGTAAGTAATGTCCTTATAATACATGGCAGCCTGCAATATCCGTGTAAAAGCCTGTAAATAATTGCCTTATCACAGGCTAGTTGGGACATTACTGCTGACCTGTAATAAGAAAATAGCATCACTAAAGCACTGTAATCAGTTATTACAATGCCTGCTGCCAGCAGAGAGAATGTCAGCTGTTGATGCAACAGTTATTTAAAGCTGTGACCAGCTTTTCAAAGTCCTTTCTTTGAAATAGCATTGTGTGACTCTTTCCCTTTATTAATTGATGGCTCAGTCTTTGACCTCGTTCGTCTATTTGGTCACGGACGTCCTTGGTGACTTGCAACAGCAGCAGGTACGTCATCCCATATATCTTTCACGCCACTGGTTATCATTCCATCCAAAAAACATCTACCAATCCGAGCATTTAGAACTCCGTGGCCTGATTAAGAGGTTGCTTCTGATTGGTCGGCTCACAGAGCATGCGCCACCTGGCCAAAAATACCTGGTCAGAAACGTAGCCTCACAATTCAACTGCTGACCAGCTGAGCAACAGTCAATTGGCAAAAAACTAAAATTTCATTTTCTTTGAATGCTTGCCTTCCAGGTACTTCCCAGAAATAATGACTACAGTCAAAGGAAAATGGCAGTCCTTAAGGGAAAACAGTATTTTCACCTGTCCCAAGGTGATCTGAGTTTTCTCGAAAATATTTCTGCTGATGTATTTCAACAGACGGCCAATAGCATTTCTTTGGCGCCACAAACACTACACGTTACAATTCAAAATGATCAGTAAAAACAAGTAAAGAATATGGTGTTACTATCTTTAAGATCCTGCCCTTCACATGCCAATGCTAATGTCCCACATCTATAAACCTTTGAACTTTGCAATCATGGTCCTCAGACATGGAAATGCTTGTCCCAGGGCTGCTTCAATGGGAACTTACCATTAAAGCAATAGTACCCAAGGAGGGGGGGCATTACCGAATGGTAATGCCCCCCCTCCTTGGGTTCTATTGCTATTGCTACCCCGGCACGTTGTCCCAGGGTACTAATAGTATTTTTTCTCGAGTTGGGAAACGGCGATGTAACCGTTTTGCAACTTGCGAAAAAATAAATATGGCTGCCATGGATCGGGAGAAGGGACAACATGTAGTCCTTTTTCCATTTCCATGACGGGCAAGAAAAAAATATTTAAAAAGTAAACAAAAGAAAATGGCTGACATGGAACAGAGCGAAGGGACTACATGAAGTCCCTTCTCCGTTTCCATGGCGGCAATGAAAAATAACTTTTAAAAAGTAAACATAGAAAATGGCCACCATGGAACGGCGCAAAGAGACTATGTGTAGTCCCTTCTCACTTTCCATGGTGGCCCGTCGCAGATCGGGAACGATCATCAATGCACACGGCGCATGTAACAAGAGCAGGTGAGTCTTTGTCGGGCTGGTAATGACTGGCCGAGTGCCAATCAGATCGACTGTTACAATCTAGATTGAACAAGGGCACTCCCTTTTCTAGAGCCGGTCGTCATTTTATACTAACAGAGGTCGAAGGTTTTCCAACCATGGAACATGAACCCAATGCTCCTTACGTGAAGCAGTCTGGTGCTATGCCAATAGGCACAGTTTCAGAAGGGCATAGATGGCATGGTGTCCGAGGCTGGAGAGGGGGCGAGGTGGGATGATGTGTTACCGCACAGATGACCCCCAAGCTCATTGGGCCTCATTACGACCCTGGCGCTAAGCGAAAAACGATGGCGGTAAATGATTACCGCCATCGTTTTCCGCTAGGTCCGATTATGACCCTTGACCGTTAACTACGATGCCATTAGCGGTATCGTAGTCAACGCTGCCGCTATCTGCGCCAAGGACGCGCGCATGCGACCTCCCACACCGTACTTAGCGCCATGGCGGAAAGGTACGCAAATGCTGACCCAAGCGGACATGCACCTAACGCCATCACCCAGCCCGTTAAGTACCTTACCGTCATGGCGCTAAGTACGCCATCACGAACCAACCGTAAATGGCCATGTAAAGTGAATCCAGCTGCCACAGGTGCACAGAAACAGCACAGGTGGAGGCAATACAGACTCAGGAAGTACAAAAAGAGCACACCCCACCCCTTCCCACACCCAGTCACACTCCACAATGATACCAATACGACTTACAATGTTGGGGCTGGAGGACCTGATAGCAATGCAAGTGCTACCACAACAACAACAACAACAACAGGCAGCACAGAGGAGACGCAGGAGGAGAAGGAGGGCAAGGCAGGGCCAGCAAGCCCCACCAGCACAGCCAGTGCCACCACGCAGGCAGCCCCCAATCCCACGCATCAGAGCCAGTCCATTCAACCTCACTGCTGAGCAGATCCACACCCTGTACCGTTTGGACTGGGACACCATCAACGCCATCGTAGACATGACACACAACGACATCGTCAGCATTATAGAAAGTCCAACCGCCATCCCATCCCTACTGAAGGTAGTGTCTGTACTTCACTTCCTGTCCACAGGCACCTACCAGCACACAGTGGGGCACTTGCATGCCATTTCACAACCATTATTCTCACGTACACTTATCCAAGTGCTTGATGCCCTTCTCAAGCACACAGACGACCACATCTCATTACCACGGACTGCCCAGGAGATTGCAAACACCAAAGTGGGTTTCCATGCACTAGCCGGCATACCTGGTTGCATTGGTGCCATCGACTGCACCCATGTGGAATTGGTGGTTCCACGTACCATGGAGGTGCCGTACCGCAACCGGAAACAATTCCACTCAATCAACGTGCAAATGGTCTGTGACTCCAACAAGATCATCACACATTGATGTGCCCGATTCCCCGGATCAACCCATGATTCAATGGTCCTGAGGAACTCCACAATACCACGCTACATGGAGCGACATGCAGGCCCAAGATCCAGGCTACTCGGTGAGTCTAATGTCATGACCATGGAAATGTGAAGTGGGTAGGTGAACGACGTACCAATGCATACTCCACCTGGCTGACAGGGGGGGGAATGATGCATACTCCACCTGGCTGAAAGGGGGGGGGGGAATGATGCATACTCCACCTGGCTGAAAGGGGGGGGAATGATGCATACTCCACCTGGCTGAAAGGGGGGGAATGATGCATACTCCACCTGGCTGAAAGGGGGGGGAATGATGCATACTCCACCTGGCTGTGAGTAGCAGAGAGAACGGAGACAGATGATACCCTAAAGCAACCCAAACTCCACCCAACACCAGTAAAGCCAATACCCAATGTATGCAGCCCTACCATGTGAATGAGGTTGTGTCCCAACCATGACACAACCATCTGCAAGTGCATTCTACCAATTCAGACCACATTGTCAACAATGAAATGCACCTATATGCACGTCACCAAACACCATCAACCGAAAGGCCTGTCCCCCATAACTGCCCACGAAGGAGGCACATGACGGACAGAAACATGAACACACCATTACACAGACAGCAGGGCCCCCAAAATGTCCCTATCAACATCAGCATTGCTCACTGGGGTCATGATGAGGCCCACAGCAATGTTGCAATGATGTGCGCATTGACATCACAGGACACGTGCCAGGCCAACAAAACAAACGGCATGAACGGACACAGTGGATGGGCACTCACAATGCACTCCACCCCTCTGCATACATTGGGTGATGGCATGCAAAACAGGCCATGAGAGCCATGAGCATATACTGATTGCATTGTGTGAATCAATTAGTGCATTTAGAAGTGGTCCAAAGTAACAGTTGGATGCAAGCCATGGTGGCACATCATGTTCTTGATCAGACGTCATGACTGACACATACATTCTCGCCTACATACAGGTGATGCAGGCTATCCCCTGAAGAGGTGGCTCCTTACACCAGTCCGGAACCCGCAGAACCAGCACGAGGAGGACTTCAACCGTGCACATACACGTACCCGTGTGGTCATTGAGCAGACATTCGGCCTATTGAAGGCACGGTTCCGATGCCTCAGCAAGTCTGGTGGGGCACTCCTGTACCGCCATGAGAACGTGGCAAAGATGGTCATGGCATGTATCATGCTACACAATATGTGCGTCAGACGAAATGTGCCCCTGCCCCCTGACGCAGAACTGCAACCACCTGACGATGAGGATGAGGAGGGTGCAGATGGGGCCGCACCTCATGGAGGAGGCGATGCACAGGAGGGGCGTGAAATGCGTCAAAATATCATCGACCAATGCTTCTAGCACACACGGCTGGTGTGTATCACATGGAGACGGCACTTGGGGCACTGTGTGTCTCTGGGACATGCACACTGTGGACTGTACACCAATAAAGCACACATATGCAATGAAAATGTCCACGCATTTCATTTCGGAAGAAGGAAAAAGTGTATTTTAATCATAAATTGTCGTGACACACACCCTCCCCCCTCCCCCTACCCCCTGCACACCCCAACACACCCCCTCCCCCCTGCACACCCCAACACAGCCCCTCCTCCCTCCCTCCTCCCCCTGCACACCCCAACACACCCCCTCCACCATCCCCCCTGCACACCCCAACACACCCCCTGTGAGTGTCTACAGATGCCTGTAACAGTGGGCACAGGCTATTACAAGCCCCCTCTCCCGGCCCCCGGGGCACCCCTGCCTGTGGAGCGCAGGTTCCATCCTGAACGTCGGACGGGGCTGCTCTGGGCAGAACTGGCAGCGGAGGATGTCCCTGCCTGCTCCCGTGCATGCATGTCCTGTAGGGTGTGGGAGAGCTCTGAGAGCACACGGCGCACCCCGGCAAGTTTGCCACAAAAGTCCCTTGACGTGGACTGCATTGCATCCCTCAGGGTATCAGTGCACCACGCAATTTCGGCCCTTAGGGTCTCCGTAGCCTGTTCGATGGCTGCCCTAGCCCCCACACATTCCGCAGCATGCTCGGTGAGTAGCGTGGACAGCTGTTGCTGCCGTTGAATGATGTCCTCAAGGGACTGTTGCCCCTGCTGGGCCATGCCCATTGCCGGTGGTGTGATGGAGGGGCTGCTCCCCTCCTGTGGACTTAGAGCTGAGCATGGGGTAGATGGCCACTCCTCTTCCTCTGTGTGCCCCTGTGTGGGATCCTCATGGGGGCTGACATGGGACAAACAGGGGGAATGTGGAAGGTCAGTGGGGCGTCTGACGTCGTGCTCCTCAATGTCGGAGTCTGAGCATGCTGCAATGGCAGCTGATTCTCCAATGGTGCTGCTGGCCGCAGAACCAGTGCCTTCTGTGGCAGGCAATGTTGGAACAGGTGGTGCTGCTGCTGCTGGCCTGCTGCCTACTGGGGTGCTTGCCGGTGGGCCGTCCTGTTTGCTGGCAGTGGATTGTGCTTGCTGTGGGGTCTGGTTCACTGCAGGTGAGGTTGAGGGTGCGTGAATGGTTGTCTTGGCCTTCTTGGCTCTTTTTGTCGCAGGGGTGTCCTCGTCCTCGGGGTGTGATTCTGAGCCTGTGGTGGAGCAAAGGAGGGAGAGCGTTATTGATGGGTCTGCAGACATTGGAATGACAATGATTGACATGATTTTGGTCAGTAGATGAGGCACATTTGAGGCAGGGGCATGCAGGTTGTCTCCTTTTTGTGTGGAATGAGGATGGAGGTTTGTGGGTGCCGGCAGTTAGGGTGTGCATGCTACATGTATACAGGGTGGAGCTCGCATGTGGCTGTGGGCAGTGTCCAGCTAATGTGTTGCATTTACACTCTAGGGCAACATTGTGCTACACATGAATGGACTTCAGTGACTATGGCATGTCTTGATTTGAGGCACCTACCTTCATCGCCTGATGTCGGTACTCCTCTTTCCATCCCTCCGACGCCTTCAATGCCTTCCATGCCTATGGTGCTGGCACATATTTCCTCCCACGGTTGGAGTTTCAGTGGGGATTCAGAACCTCCACCGGTAGCCAGGGCAAGGTTGCGGTTGGCAGAGATGATGCTTCTTACACGTAGCCTAAGGTCATCCCACTGCTTCCTGCACTGCTGTGGGGTGCAGGGTACGGTCCCCACCGCGCTGACACGCTCTGCCACCAGGTCCCATATGGCCTTCTTTTTAGCTATCGCCGGCCTGGTCATTTGCGTCGAAAAAACTACGGCTGCATTGTCTTGTAGAGTCTCAGCGAGCATGCTCAGTTCCTCCCTGGAGAATCTGTCCTGGCGCTGGCGGTCGCATGCCTTCTTGACAACTTTGGGCATTTTTGGGTGGTTAAGTGGGTGGGTGATGGATTGGGACAGGTGTCAGGGTTGGATCTGGTGTTGTTGGGAAGGATGGCTTTTTTGAAGATGGCCGCCGTGCTGTTTCCCGTTCCGCCGCAATGACGCTATTTCCTGTTCCGCTTTTTACGGTGACCGCTAATTACGGCCACCGCTGATTACAGTGGCCGCTAATTACGGTGGCCGCTGAGATGGGTGGCGGTAGTGCACCTTGCGCGGCCTACGATGCCGGTAGGGGCCCTTTCCGCCATGGCGTTATTTACATTACTGCCATGGCGTAATGCTCGCGCACGATGGGTCGGAATGTGGCGCTCTTTCCGCCATCGGTCCACGGCGTAAACATTCATTACGCCATGGCGGTAATGTCGGCTACTTACCGCCAGGGTCGTAATGAGGCCCATTGTCAAACTTTGCCATCTTTCAGCCGCACACAGATTTGAGTGTAAAAGCAGAAAAGCTTATGAAACCTAATTTTCCCACGTTCTTCCGCCTCTGGCTGTTTCCACTCATAAATACAAACAGGCAGATAGTTAGTACCCTTTGATTAATAATGGGCAAAGACTGATCAGTCGGGACCCAATTCTGAGGTGCATGCAATAATAGAAAAGTGTTCCTCCATGAAGGAAGAATACTTTTCCTAAACGCACCATATTCTGACAAAGAAAGAATGTAGTGCAAGGACCTACAAAGCCTGGCTTTTGCACGTGCCTGATTTACGGCCTGATAACGGACCTGGTAGCCATCAGGAATGCAGGGCAGGGACTGCGAGGGGATTCTCCTGGCAGAGCCCTGCTTTTGCATGTCAAAAAATAGTTCAAATATGGCACCTGTGAGGTGTCCTTAACATCTACTGCACACGTTTCCCCTTGTTAATGAAGATTCCCCCTGCTAATAGCGCAGGGAGCTCTTGATTCTATTAAAGACAAGGAGGCGAGCATTATGCATTATGCTTCATCTTCTTATTTATTTGCTCTCCAGCAGTTTCAACACATCAAACAAAATGTCCATCTTTCCGATGGCCCAAACATTTTTTTTTTTTTTCAAAAACTTCATTTCCCATCAGCCTAGGCCCTGAACCCAGTGTCCTGGTCATGTGACCTAGTCCTTCCTCTTCCTGTAAAACCTCCTCTTCTTTGACTGCATTACAACTGCTATCGTAAACATCTCCTGAACTGGCAACTCGATCCGGGAGGTCTCTGCACTGTGGAACTGTAAAAACGATCTCTCGCATCCAAACTTGCGATCTCGATCAATGCTTTCAGATCCTCTCTCGTGCTCACTCAGCCGTTCTTCTGATCTTCTCCTAAGACGGAAACAACAGTACATGTTAGGGCGGCGGATACACACCCTATTCTTGGGAAAGAACGAACTTGTTATTCACTCCGTACATATCTGTCCATTATCACGTCATCTCTTATCATTTTCCCGTGTATCTCGGGTGGGAAATTAATGCTCGCCTCCTTGTCTTTAATAGAAAAGAGCTCCCTGCGCTATTAGCAGGGGGAATCTTCATTCTATGTCAAGACGGAGGCGAGCATTATGCTTGTTCAAAGCTTCTTACCATAGCTTCTGCCAGTGTATTAATTGGTTTAAAATAAAACGTTCTAAACGTGCTATCACTCGCCCAATCGGCTGCTTTCAGAATATCTTGTAATGTCGCTCCTTGGCGGAGTGCCTTGGATGCCCCCGCTCCTCGCACGGAGTGTGCTCCAAACCTCGCCATGTCAATCCCTGCCAGGCTCATGACTTCTCTAACCCATCTCGCTATAGTGGCTGTTGCTACGCCCTTATGCGGTTTCCTGCGCGCTATCAGCAATTGCGTCGTCCCCGACGGTCTCAGCTCAGCCGTCTTATTTATATATTCTCTAATGCATGCGGCCACGCACCATTTAGGATGATCTTGCATATATGGATACATTATCGATGAGGAGTCTATCTTTGTTCTCCTGGCCAGATGAAAAGTCACTCCGTCTGGCCCGTATATCATTCTGTCTACCTCCAATGCTCTGACGTCTGCTACTCTCCTGCATGAGATCATGCATAGAAGCATTGCTAATTTCTCCGACAGTCTTCCTAGCGATAGGTACCTATTACTGGGCCACTCGGCTAATAGTCGAAGCACGACTGTCACGTCCCATAGAGATTTATACCTCGGCTGCGGTGGCTTCCTGCATCTTATCCCTTTCAGGAGTCTAATTACTGCCACATTCTCACCTACTGGTACTCCCTCAATAGGCATATGGCCTGCCGATATTGCGGATCTATATACCCCTATCGTGCGGTAGGCTTTACCGTCCTGTAGAAGTTCCGCTAGGAAGTTCACGATCTCTACTAGAGGGGCAGAAACGGGATGAAAACCTCTTGTCTTGCGCCATCTAGCCCATCTGTTCCAAGCTGCATCGTAGCTCCTTCTAGTCGAGGGGGCCTATGATTCTGCGATGAGGCTCGCAGCTTGTGGCGAAATTCCCGGGAGATTCCAACGTCTCCTGCTATCTTGCACGCCATTAGCGGCATCGTCCCCTTCACTCTCAGAGGGTGATACGACCCAACTGGGTCCGTGAGGAGGCCTTTCTCTTGCGGCAACACTCGTGGATAGTCCGCCATCAGTTCCATCAATGCTGGAAACCAGACTTGGGACTTCCATATCGGCACTACTATGATCAGATTCACTGCCTCCTTGCGGACTTTCGTTAGAACTCTGCTTATCATTATAAAGGGAGGAAAAGCATATAGCGTCTGACCTCTCCAATCTTGCAGAAAAGCATCTGTCCATGCTGCTGCTGGGTCTAGTCTCCAACTAAAAAACCTGCTCATTTGAGCGTTCAGTCTGGACGCAAATAGATCTGCGTGAAACGGTCCCCAGAGCTTATCTATACGCTGAAAGGTCGCTCTGTGCAGTTTCCAGTCGCTGGAGTCCGTGAGATGTCTGGAGTTCCAGTCTGCCACTACGTTCTGGGCGCCTGGTAGATATTCTGCCGTCACTGCTGTTCCCGACTCCAGACAGGAGTGCCAGAAGTCCTTGGCTATCTCCGCTAACAATCTGGACTTCGTCCCACCTAAATGATTTATGCATTTGACTGCTGAGATGTTGTCCATCTTCAGCAGTATACATGAGTTCACTTTGTCCTTGGTGAAAGCCTTGATAGCAAAAGAGCCGGCCAGGAGCTCCAGGCAGTTTATATGAAGCCTGAGCTCCTTCGAGCTCCATCTGCCTCCCGTTTGGAGTTCTGCGCATCGGGCACCCCAGCCCGCTCTGCTGGCATCCGATTCTACTACCATGTCTGGGCGGTCGCCGAAAATGGCTCTGCCGTTCCATGCCTCCATGTTCTGGAGCCACCACTCTAGCTCCGTTCGGGCTTCTTGGTCTAGCTGCACTAGCTGGTGGTAGCCGAGCCCTTGCTGAAGGTGTCTGATTTTCAACCTCTGGAGCGCTCGGTAATGTAGGGGCCCTGGGAATATCGCTTGAATTGACGCTGCGAGCAGGCCCACAATTCTTGCGATTGTTCGCAGCGATGCGGTCGGACTGGCGAGGCAGGTCCTTATTTCCCTTCGAATATCCCGGATCTTCCTGTTCGGCAGCTCCAGGGTCGCAGACCTGGTATCTATAATGAAACCTAGGAATTCTATCCTCCTGACTGGTACCGTTTCCGATTTCTCTCTGTTCACTAGGAATCCCAGCGAGGTCAGCAGGTTCGTAACCCATCTGGTCTGATATCGCAGCGCCTCTTCGCTGCTCGCCATTACCAGGATATCGTCTAGGTAGATGATGATTCGAATACCTTTCTCTCTGATTGCTGCTGCTACTGGTCTCATCATCTTCGTGAATGCCCAGGGAGCGGACGCTAGTCCGAACGGCATCGTGGCAAACTGCCATAATCGCCCGTCCCAGTTGAAAGCCAGGAAGGGTCGGTATTCCTGGTCTACTGGGATCGTAAGATACGCGTCCTTCAGGTCTATTCTTGTGAGCCAGTTGCCCTGCCTGAGCGTATCTCTCAGTTGGTGAGTCCCTTCCATCTTGAAGTGGTTGTAGACTACCCACTCGTTCAGGCCTTTCAGATTTATCACTGGCCTCACTTTCTCTTTCCTGTGCACCAGGAACATATTGCTTATAAATTTTGGAGCTACGCAAGGCTCGATGGCCCGTTTCTCCGCTAAACTCTGCAGTTCTGTTCGCAACAAGTCTGCTTCTGCTCGCGCTGTTACTATCAACCTGGGGGTTTTGTACTGGATTGGGGTCTGCGTAAATTGTATGTGTAGGCCCCTGACTGACTGAAGCACCCAAGCGTCGCAGGAAAGCGCACGCCAGTTCTCCCAGTACATCGCAGTCCTCCCCCCTACCGCAGGATAAGCGGATGGTCTCACCTGTGGGAACGTATTGTCCTCTTCCCTGTCCTCTGCCTCGTTTTCCCCTGGGGAAACGGCCTCCGGGTTGGAAGAAGGTGTCTGGCTTCTTATCCTCCCAGTACTGCGCTCTGTTCGATTGAGGCCTTCTGGCTGTCTGATAGCGACCGGTCGCTCGGCCTCTGAAGCGACCGGTCCCTCCAAAAACCCTTCCGGGGAAGATGTTCCTAATGGAGGCTTGCGCTTTCTCCAGAGAGGTGTAGGTCCCTACGAACCTCCCCATCTCCTTTCCGAAAGTCTCGCCGAACAGCAATCCTTGCGCGGCCTCTCCTGCTTCGTAGGAGGACAGGTCTCTTAGCTTTTGATCTATCTTCAATAGCAGTCCTCTTCTGCGCTCTGAGGATATGGCGCAGTTCGCGTTACCTAACAGGCATACAGCTCTTTGGGCCCAGTTCGCTAACACGTCCGGGTCAATTTCTTCTTCTGTATCTTTCGCTCGTTCTGCCAGGTCCATGATCTTGGCCAGGGGACCTGCCAGATCCAGGACCTTCTCCTGGCAACTCCTCCAG
Source organism: Ambystoma mexicanum (assembly GCF_040938575.1). NCBI lineage: Eukaryota > Metazoa > Chordata > Amphibia > Caudata > Ambystomatidae > Ambystoma > Ambystoma mexicanum. The sequence continues at coordinate 1,171,657,827 of NC_090936.1, forward strand.
GAGTGATCGATCCCTTTCCTAGGGTCTCTATTCGATTTCGCCACGAACGCCAACATTTTAGGGTCCAATTCTGGCGCTTCTGCTACCTTTCCTGGGAGTTCCGGCCTGGGGCATTCCGCCCTCATTCTTTGCCTCACTTCCTTTTCTAAGGCCTTGCGCAGCCGCTGCGTCATGTATCGTGCCACTCTCGGGGAAGGCACCCATTCTGACGATCTTGGGTTCCTAATCTCCTCGGGCTGAAACATATCTGAGGTTTCCTCCTCTAAATGGTTCAGTTTTCTCAGTCTCTTTTTTGGAGGCGGTAAGCTCCCTTCGTCTCCGTCTCTATCTTCATCCTCCTGCGAGGATGTTGGAGATTCTACGGGTTCCTCCTCTTGAGGGACCTCCTCTCCGGTGTCTCCCATATTCTCTTCCCCTGGGTAGGGGGTCATGAGGCTCGGCACCTCCGACTTGGCCATAAATGCTTCTCTGAGCCTATTGAAAGCATCGGATGCCTCCGGGGCCTTTGGATTCGCCCCTTCAAATTGGCCCGGGGGGTCAGAAAAGTTTGCGCTCTTCCGGGCCTTCATACACCCCTGAGGGCTCTCTGGCGTGGCCCTGGTGGACGTGCTTGTCGTCGGTGCGGTGCATCTGTCCTTTTGGCTTAGGAAAGTCTCAATTGTTAGCAGGCGGTCCTGCAGGGGTTTGACTCCTAGAGCCACTGCCTCTATGAGTGAATTACCCAGCACGTCTTTGAAGCTCTGAGCCAGATCTTCCGATTGCGTAGCTTCTTGCTCCTCCTCACTCCACTCAAAATCGGCCATGCTATGTGCTGGTAGGTGCCTGATAGTACCTGAACAGGTGTAAGGGCACGTCCACTTCTCACTCCTCTTTCTTGAGGCTGCACCTGGCTGCCAAGCAGCTTCTTTATCCCTCAGTGGAGGCACTGAGTCCACAATTCGCTCGTATGAGCGGTCTCCGGTAAGGAATATTGATCTGACTCTGTCGGGAGATCGGGTCGCAATGCCCGCGCAGCGGTTAGCCCCTCCTTCCCAAGAGAGGGGGGCCTCGCGCTCCCTCGCTCTATGCGCTGAGATCTTCGGCTAAGCCCCGCCCCCGCGAGGGTGGGGGCTGGGAAAAGAAACGTATCTCCCCTTAGCGTCGATCGCGTTTGGGCGCTAACTCTGTCTCTCGCTCCTCCTTCACGAGGGTGGGGGCCTCGCTCCCTCGCTGTCGACGCGAGTGCGGTGCCCCGGCCTCGGGCCGGCCCCCGAAGTGCTGATACTGCAGCACGGGGCTCTGGCTAAAACAAATTAAAGTAACGGATTGTCAAATCCTCCCTACGCTGCGCGATCCCTGCGCGCTGTCCTAATGACTGGTCATGAGAAACGCTATCAAATATCACTACAACTGGTAACCCAATACAAAAAAGCTGACAGAAATGCGCAGCTAAGTGAAGGGTACTTATCTCTTGGAGAGCAGGAAAAGAAGAGGAGGTTTTACAGGAAGAGGAAGGACTAGGTCACATGACCAGGACACTGGGTTCAGGGCCTAGGCTGATGGGAAATGAAGTTTTTGAAAAGAAAAAAAAAATGTTTGGGCCATCGGAAAGATGGACATTTTGTTTGATGTGTTGAAACTGCTGGAGAGCAAATAAATAAGAAGATGAAGCATAATGCATAATGCTCGCCTCCGTCTTGACATAGAATTAAGGCGTTTCCCAGACTGCAGCACCACTTTTCCAATTTACTGAAAGTCTAAGGACATGTTTGTAAATTAGAAAGGTGGCAGTTTTTTAGAAAATCTGAAGTAATGGGGTACCCAGGCTCACACACCACGCCGGAGCCAGCAGGTACGTTTCAAGGAAAGTTTATTCCAAGTGTCTTACATAGTACAGAGACACTGGCACATCCCATCCAGCCAGCTTCCAATCTCAACTGGCACACTTGGAGCTCTCATAGCCACTCACACATCAACACTGCACTCTGACATAGGTACATTCCACACACCCTGCGGTCCATGACATCATGACCCATAACTCACATTATGGCTAAATGCTTGCAGTGCCACTGGAGCACATGTTCCTCCCACAACGAGAGGATTTAGGGGCTTTTGGTGCTGGAAAGCACGGCATCTCCCGGCCAATCCTTCCACCCGCTTCAGAATGGTGGTGCCGGAAACCGGAGTGGAGAATGTTGGCGTTCCACATAACTTTCATCACAAGCTCAGAATCGGCCCTTCAGTCGTGTATGCCTTTGGAAAAATAACATGCATAATCTGTGCTGAAAATCCAACTGCTCAGCAAAACCGCCGGGAGGAATGTATGCATAGAAAATCTGCATGCCGCATCGGGATGCATGCGGAAACCTCCTAACTGACTCAAACATGTTATTTGTTATGTTATGTTATCTGGCATTTATATAGCGCTCTGTATATCCTTGGTATGACCTCAAAGCGCTTGTGGGTTCAACGTCCTCAGGGACCGTAGTCCAGGTCAGTCAAGACAGCAGGGTAGCATAGGGTGCTTGGGTGCACTCAATATGTGAGCATCTGATGTGATTGCCTGATGGTAGCAGCATCCTAACATTAGGTGTTTTGGCATTGAGAGATCAGTTGAATGTGTGCAGGCTGGAGGTTTGGTCTGCGAGGCTGCATTCTGGCGGCATTAGGCCTGTGTAGGACACTTATGTGTGCAGCTAGGCCGATTTTTCGTGGGTATAGCTGCACTCTAGCAGGATGTTGAGGTGTTCATGGAGTATTGTTCGTATGTAAGCAGCTAGTCCGAAATTGATCGAGGGGTGTAGCTGCGCTTTATTGTGTGTTGGTGTAGAGAGTGAGCATAGTGATAGGAGAGGGCAGTGTCTGGAGTGGATGTTTTATTCTTACGGGCCCACTGTTCCGGATTACATTTACGCGTTTCGCGATAGCAGCACTCAGAGGGAGATGGCACAGGAGGCTGCTAGGCCTGTGTAGTAGACTCAGGAAGTGGATAGTCAGCAGTCATATATCTAGCGCCTGCAGGACGCTAAGGTTGTCATCTATGGTAACCAGTTCCTGATTCTGTCTTGGTGACTTATTAGTCACTTTCAGTGGTGTCATTGCTCGGTATCCCCGTCAAACATTTGTCCGCAGGTTGTGATTACTTTCCAATGTGATGTCATTGAAGTCGTCCTCCTCTTCTTATAGCAGGGAAGAATCAGGGGTAGGGCGCACGACAGCAGTACAACAACTACGTCAACAGCTGAAGACACTTCATGAAATGAGTCCCACCTGAACCCTGACACAAATCAGAGGGGTTGGGGGGACACTATGAAGTCAACAAAGCGGCTATAGTCACTGCAACACAGCACCATGGAGCGGGCAGCAGCACCCACATGATTGCATCTTCCCTGCTGGCACCCCTCAACCTGCCTGGAACCCCACTGAGGGATTGAGCAGCAGCACCTCCACTGTTGAAGCTGCTCACGGTGTTGCATTTACATGAATGTGGCACATGCCAGGGACTACTGGCACTTGCACATGCCATTACCCTACCAGACCTCTGCAAAATCCTAACCGATGTCCTCGCCGTCCTTATGCAGTACAAGGAGCAGTGCATCATTTTTCCAAAGACCCACCGCTATAAATGCCATGAAAGCCACATTCTGCTCCACTGCCGGCTTTCCCAACATGCTGGGACGCTGGACTTCACTGCCCAAGCTTGGGGGTTAGGCCTTCATTTGGGATTTTTAGAGAGCTCCAATAACCCAAGGCCTTCAGGCACTAATACTGATAGTAGCCCCTCCAGAGCTGTGCTAAGGCCGGGATAGAAAGTGGCACTGCGTTCCAAAGGTGGTGGCCTCCACCGAAAAAGCCATGTCACCTGAACTCTAGGGATCTGGAGAAGACTGGTGCTGGAAAAGGAAACAGGTGTTTGGGCAACAGTGATATAATGAGTTATTAAGAGCAGGCCCTGGCAACAACAGGAATTTTGGTTAGTTAGTGTCTAAAAAAATAACCTTGGACATATATGGAGCCAGTGATTTGTGTACTAATAGGAACTGAAAATGGTCTGTGATGCAGAACTGCTCTTCACCCATGTATGTGCACGCTTCAGAGGGTCAACCCACAGCGTGATGATCCGGGGGAACGGCTGCGTGTTACGCCTCTTGGAGAAAGAGCCGCAATGTCAGTCATGGCTGCAAGGCCTGTATCCGACTCAATATTTCTCCATCGATGCATGTCAGTATGAAACCATCAACATTGATTCCTTGTCTGCAAGCACACCGTGCGTCCTGTGTTTTCATGAAAGGACACATGGGGGTGGTGGAGCATCACTGGAGGCGAGAAGATCCCAGCAGGGTTGTCCAACTCCAGGGATCGAGGGCCGGACCCATGCCGGGTTTTCAGGATACCTCTCATTAATATTCATGAGATACAATGATTCTAAATGTATGCAAAGCTTTCCTCGTGAATATTAATGAGGAATATCCTGAAAACCCGTCAGGATTCCGGGCCTCGAGGCCCAGTTTTGAACAACCCTGAACAGAACCTTCCAGCATCCCTGACTCGCTCAAAGTGGGCTCTCCTGCCTCGCCTTTTATACTTCCTGGGAGTAATGGTTGGATTCGGGTGTGCATGGTTGTGAAAGGAGGCCTCACTTTGCCTGGCCTTGTTAGTAGGACAGTCTGATCCAGTCTGTCCAATGAGCTACTAAGCACCAGCCACGTGCCTTTGGGTACGCCCCCCTCCCCACCCCTCTACATGAAGGTACACAGAACAATACTGCTATGTGAATATCCCAGGGTATGCCTAACCAACATTTCTCTTTTTTTTTTTTTTTTTTTTTTTTTTTTTTTTTTTTTTTTTTGAAATTTTTATTTTAATTTTCAAAATTACAATAAGATGAACAAAAACATATTAGATGATTACAACAAAAACCTACATTCACTAATCTACATATTCCACTATATACAAACCCCCCAGAGTCAAATCAGATCTAAAATCAGGCCTAATACAATAAGAGAAATTTATTCCATATCTTATTGAACAATGCACTCTTTTTCTCCCTCAGGTATAGCACTCTTTCGATATCAGCCAAAATATGCATCTCTGCAATCCACATTTCAATTGTAACAGGAGTAGATGTTTTCCAGTTTCTCAATATCAATTTCTTTCCCACCATTGCTCCCCGAAAGATCCACTTTCTCTGGGAGGTGCTCAAATCTTCCAGCACATCAGTGCTGCCCAGCACAATGGTTTTAAAATCTAAGTGGATTCTCTCTTCGAGAACTCTCTCACAAATCTGATCAAATTCGAACCACATACCCCTCACTCTTGGACATTCCCACAACATATGTTCAAAGGTGCCCCTCTCCTGAACACACGCCCAACAATCAGAGTTATCACTCATTCCTCTTTCCATCAAACGCTCTGGTGTCCAATAAGTTCTATGTAGAATCTTAATCTGCCGCGATCTTTCAACCAGACTCAAAGAACACAGTTTCACATTCTCACAGATTCGAGACCAATGCTCTTCCGCAATGTCCTCACCAATCCTTTGGTTCCAATCTTGTCTCACAGCATCATTTATCTTGTAGTTGGACATAATTTGTTTATACACATAGCTGACCAAGCCACAACCACTCACCCCAGGTATCCAACCAAGCAAATCCAAATTGACTCCTTTCTCCATATCTACATCTCCTACTGCTCTCCGGATCTTCCGATAGTCCGCCATACAAAAGGTAGGGATATCAAACTTCAACTTGACTTCTCTGGCAGTCATCCATGTCATACCATTAAAAAGGTCCCCAATCCACTGAACCCCAGCAAGGAACCATTCATGCCAGAATATAACTTTCCCTTCATATGTAACACTTGGATTCAGCCAAAGTGAAGCATTCGGGTCTCTCAATGCATCGAAACCCAAACACTCATTCAAAGTCAACCACGAAGTCCGTAGACTCTTAGTCAACGGATTCTCCAACCTCCGTCTGCATGGCTGACTCGTTAATAAAGCCCGGGGTGACAACGGACTCACCTGGCTAGATTCCGCACCAAACCAATCCGTACCATCCGATTTAATACATGCAAATAAGGTACGGGCCATGAAGGCCAGATGATATGCCCTGAAGTCCGGCACCCCTAGCCCGCCTTTCGACAAGGGCAATTGTAGTTTACTTATCCTCAGGCGCGGAGGTTTATGATCCCACAAGAAACCCTGCATAAGTCTATCCAGTTCCCGCCAATACCTTTTCTCAATTTCCAATGGAACCATACTTAAAACATAGTTCACTCTGGGAGTTGACACCATCTTTAAAGCATTCACCTTCCCCCAAAGGGAAAGATGAAGCAAGGACCATCTATCTAGATCTGATTTGAAAGCAGCACAGACCACATTCATATTCACTCTCACAAAATCTGCAATTGTTGGCAAAATCCAAACACCCAGGTACATTAACCTCTCAGCACACCACTTGAAGCCCAACCCAGTAACCAACTGTTTGTCACATAGTGGGACAAGGGGTAGAACTTCCGATTTCGCCCAATTAATCTTGTACCCAGAGCACCGATGAAAGACCCCCAGAATATCCATAAGCACAGGCAATGATTCAGCAAGATTCCTAAGGACCAATAGCAAGTCATCAGCATATAGCCAAGCTTTTTGTTTCAACCCCCCACCATCAATACCCTGCAGGCCCTCCTCCGTCCTCAGCTTAATGGCCAAAGGTTCAACACTGAGTACAAACAAAAGAGGAGACAACGGACATCCTTGTCTCGTTCCACGTTCCAAATCAAAAAATTGGGACCTCCAACCATTAGTTTTGACATCCGCCGTGGGCTTGGTATATAATAGTCTGACCCAAGAACAAAAATGATGACCAAAACCCATTTTTTCCAGAACACTAAACATAAATTGCCAATTGACCCTATCGAATGCTTTTTCGGCATCCAATGAGAGAACCGCCGAGTCTTCTGAAAGTTCTGACGCTCTAGCGATGGTACACAGTAAAGTCCTCATATTGCTGGACGTCGTCCTACCCTTAATAAAACCCGACTGATTCTGATCTATCAATTTCGGTAGAAGATTTTCCAGCCTTAATGCCAGAACCTTGGCTAGGATTTTGTTGTCCACATTAATTAAACTTATAGGTCTGTAACTGGACGCCAAAGTTTCGTCTTTGCCCTTCTTTAGAAATACCGAAATCGTTGCATGTCTAGTCGTATCTGGAAGCAGTCCCCGAGCCTTAGAAGTCACATACATATCCTTTAACAGTTCCAATGCAGAATTAGGCAACCATCTATAAAACTCCACCGGCAGTCCATCAGGGCCCGGAGACCTGCCTACATTTAACTTAGAAATTGCATTCCCGACCTCATCCACAGTTACCGGTTCTTCCAACAAAGTTGACTCCTCTACAGAAATTTCTGGGACTGGTATTGCCCCCAAAAAATCTACATTGGTTGCATCAGTGTATGTCTTATTTCTATACAAATTCTCATAAAACTTCCTGAACACCTCATTTATTCTCAACGGATCAAAAGTAGTCATTCCACCAGAGTCCGTAATCGATGTGATTGAGCGCTCCGACTCTCTCAACCTCATTCTGTAAGCTAGCCAACGATCACACCTCTCCCCCCGTTCAAAATAAGTGCACTTTTGTTGAAAATACCTTTTCTCTACTCTATCAGAAATCAACACAGTCAATTCCCTTTTCAAACGATTCAACTCCGGAAGTATAAACAACTGTGAAGGATCCACCATCAATTTCCGTGATAAATCATTTATTTTATTCTCTAATTCCATCTGCGAATTGTCCCATTTCTTTTTCAAGCCTCTCGCCAAATTAATAAACATACCCCGTACAGTGCATTTGAAGGCCTCCCAAACTGTGCCCAGCTCCACCTCACCATTGCAATTTTCCTCCACAAAATAATCTATTTCTGTTGAAAGTTTGTCCATCTCATCAGCATTATCCAACAACATAGGATTCAGTCTCCACGTAAATTGTCTGTCCATTGAAAAATCCCATCTCAAATCAAGAACCACATGTGCGTGATCCGTCAACACAATATTTCTAACCAACATTTCTCATACTCACTTCCCCTCTTTCTTGCCAGGAACCCCCCAAAAAACCTTGCTTATGACACTGGCTTGCCAGCCTGTGACACAAAGTGAGCTGATGTACAGCCAGGCACACATCAGCACCCGGAATACATCATAGGGTTTGTTGGGTGTGCTGGAGAAGCATTTCCAGAGTCTGCAATGGGTGAAGGTGAAGGACCTTACAATACAAACCAAGGCATGGCTTGTCTGATCACCGCCATGTGCTGTATGCTGCGTGATACCGCTACCGCACACCGCGTGGCCGGGCCTGGTCAGGAGGCCGGTGAGGACGCCCATGTGATACATGGGGCTGATGGACGTGGGGGTCATGACGGACGACGCGGGGACCATGCAGATGGGGTGACGCTGAGACATGCAGCAATGAAGACCCATATTCAATGGTGTGGTGCAGAAACCCTCCTTCACTGTCAGAAAACAGACATAAAAACACGCGCCAAGAATACAACTCAGAAAAGCGAAAGGACTCCCCTCATCTGTGTGAAAGGAACTTCCAGTCACAACAAGGGGCAGTGGATCTTAAAAGATACTACAGAAAAAATGCAACCTCTTCTTGTTGACGTGGGAGGTCAAGTTAAATAGAAAAATACAAAACGAGGGTCCAACAAAAATCAATGACACAGGGGTCCAAAAGAAATGCAAAAGTTCTGAATGTAAGTCCAACAAAAACAGTACTCCAACAGGGGTGAGGGAGGGTACAAAATAAACAGTCCCCCAGCAACATCAGGTAAAAAGCCTCATGGGCCAATCAGGGGACAGCAGAGGCAAGGGGAGGGATGTGCAGGGTGGGGGAGGGTGCAACAGCAGAAGTCGGCATGCTGCTGTTGAGGCTTCAACCAGAGAGGTGTTGTGCCTGGACACAGGGCCCAGGATCCAGGCACATAATTGCTGGGGGGTGCTATGGGGGCCGGCCCCATTAGAGCTGGGAACAGCAGCACGTAGGGTGGTGGAGGCACAGCACCTTGGTTGTCTGCCGGGGATCACACGATCTTGATGAGGTGCAGGGCGGAACCTGCCAGGCCGTGTGGACACGGGCCTTGGGGGTGGGGGTGTTGGTGCACCCACGGATGCCTAGAGCATCCGATTGTAGGTTGGCCTGTGCGGACTCTGGCCACCATGGCAACAAGGGATGCAGGCCCATGGTCACACGGTGTGGTCCTGCAGACATGTAATGAGGCACAGACCCAGTCGTTCCATTCTTGGCGTCTCTGAGGCACGTGCATGCATGAGCTCCCTTTATTAGCTTGTGTCGTGACGCAGTTATGACCCATCTTAAAAGGGCAATACACATTGGGAAGGTCCCACATAACAGCGGGGCGGGGTGCACCCAGCCGATGTACAAAATTACTTGGATGAACCTGTGCAACTGTGTGCACACGGTCATATCACAGCCTGGGGACACCCGGGCCAAAGCCGTTGCCTAGCAGGGGCCCTGCTACACACTGGTGTATGGGGACAGTGTTGCCCAGCTGTGGCACTATCATGGTAGAGAGCCTTCCAGAGCAGGCCCTCTGCCTGCAAACGCAGCGCCAGCACCAGGGGTGCTGCTAGGTCTGGAAAAGATCTGGGGCTACGCTAATGTCGGGACTGTCGGGACTCGGGGGCTAGCTAGCCTTTTGGCTGTCGCCCCTGAGATTCTCTCTGGGGCTACGACCAAAACACCCGGGGGTATAGACACCTAAGCCCCCCCCCCCCCCCCTAGCAACGCCTCTGGCCAGCGCAGCGCTGAAAAGAGCGAGACATCAGGCTGGAGTCTAGTGGTACTAACTGATGAGCGGGAAACCGCTAATCCCTTTTTATTAACGCAGTCACATGGTCAATGACATGTGACATAAGCACAAGCCCTGGCAGTGACTCATTATCTTAAAGGGGTGCACACCACAAGACGGTCTGCTCCTGGTGCAATGCCTCACTCACGGATGCAGACGTGGGGAAACCCCAAGAAAAAAGGATTTCCAAAGGTTTTGCCATGACCCACTCTATAGGGGAATGTATGTACCACGCATAGCGGGAACGCCTATGAGAAGTCTGCAGCACAAGCTCTCCTGCTCCATGCAGCGAATCTGCATGCCACGCCGCGTGATCACTAGTCCCATTGCTGCAAAGAGGCATGCTGCAGCACCTGCTAAACCAGTCAGATAGCTCAGCGGGTTGAGCGCTCGCTGCTGCGATCTGAGCGTGATCTGCAGGTTCGAATCCTGGCAAGGCCAACTCAGCCTTTCATCCTTCCGAGGTCGATAAATGAGTACCAATTTCGGTTGGGTGATATTGTATTTAAATATGTGCTCTGTAAAGCAATTTGGATTAAGGCACTATATAAATAACACATCATTATCATTAAACCGTGTGCCGGAAATACATTTAAATGAAGGACGTCATTTTTGTCCATGCCGGCGGCCATTACTGATCTCCTCCGCGCGGTCGTGACGCATGGTGGAGATTAGTGATGGGGCCCAATATGCATACAAAATGACGACAAACATTACAATTGTTCCCTATCTACAGTACCTTTTCGAGAGCAGGTGCAAAAATGATGCTACAGTCCATAAGAAACAGCCTACTCAGGGCTTTAAGTGGGCTGGGAATAGTCAGGGCTAAGCCCCGGCAGTCTCCAGAAAGGGTTCACGAGCCGGGGCCCACCTCGACTAGCCCCAGCCATGTCGACACCTCGGCAGAAGTACTGACATCTGTAGACATCCAGTGTAACTGTGGCTTAGGCTACACGGCTGCCAGATGACTCTGAACTCCGAAACAACAAGAGGGCTGTAGGGCCCAGTCTCTCCTTTTGGTTCCGAGTAAAGAGTCATCACGCATCACGACGAATTTAAGCGAGGATTCAGGATGTGTGATGACTTTTTACTCTTAGACAAAAGAAGAGACTGGGCCCTCCAGTCCTCCTCCTGTTTCGGATTACAGAGTCATCATGCAGCAGGAAGCCCTTTCATTCAAGGGGCCTGTGGTTTTTAACCATGCAGCGCCTTGAATGAAAGGGCTGCCTGCTGCATGTGAGAACTGGGGCACACTGGTGTCACAGCCTCGATGCGCCCAGCCCCCAGGGGCCAGCCACACCAAAGCTAATATTGCCAGTGCACCCCAACTCCCCTGCTTTCATCAACCGTCCTGCCCCCCATTGGTGCCTGCTTTTGTGTGGAGGAAATTCTCCACCCGAAAGTGGTATCAGAATGGAGTCCCATGAACTCCAAAATGCATAATAACAGAAGTGTCCCCCACGATTTCAGATCATGCCAAACTTTCCCGTTCCTGCATGTGGTAACAGTAGGTGAGTTTGGTGGTATTTCCAGAGGAAATGAGAAATTGTTAGTGTAAAGGGCAGGGCTTTAAGTGGGCCAGGATTAGCCAGAGCCAAGAACCGGCAGGCTCAGAAATCTCTTTCTGAGCCAGGGCTCACTAATCTCCCCTGGCAGGCCTGGCCGGTACAGGACAAGGTGAGAGCTTCAGGCTTCAGAAAAAAATGCCTTTAATCCATAATGGTGGCCCTGCACCTGCCAGGCATCCCTTCAAGCAAAAGATGCCTGTGGGCCGGCACCACCATTATGCAAGGTGTCGCGGCTGGAAGCAAAGGCCTTTTTTTCTAAAGCCTGAAGCTCCCGCTCATTCGCAGGTGTTTCAGACTTTAGGAAAAAAGGCATTAGCTTCCAGTGGCCTCGCCTTTTTAGCCTTAAAGGTAACGCTTCCCCCATGGGGGAGAGGGGGGCTGAGCCCTACAAAAGACTAGCTGGCAGGTGTGCCTGTAGCCCATTGAGCTGGGGTCATCAAGGGGGTGTGGCCTAACGAGCAGGCAGGCGACCCCCGCCGTTAGGCCACGCCCCCTTGATGAGCCCCAGCTGGTAAAGGGGTGTAGCAGGGAAACCCACTGAAACAATGTGGGGTTTCTGCCATATCTGCCGATATATGCAGGCAGGCACCCGTATGTCTGTCAGTGATATGGGTGTTCTGTTAAGCACTAAGCTTCACTCCCTGTTTTCACGTCTCCAGTCCTTCAATGCCTACTTTGAGACACCTCCTGTGGTTAGACAAGCCTTTCACTAGTCAGTGAACAGACTCCAGGTCTCGCCAGCGCTTCTTAGGTTTTCAATGCCACCGGGGCAGGGACGTTATTATGGGAGGGCAAAAGGGGCACGTGCCCAGGGCCCCACCTTGAAGGGGGCCCCCACAAGGCTGCCTGATCTAAAGAAGTAAGATTGCATTGTTCACCAGACTTAAAAGGCACACGGCAGGAGATGTTATGGCATGTGCTGAGGCTCTAAACCTATGATCAATTAATCATGTAATGCTTTCTGTGTTCACTGTGAAATACATAGTTTGTGTGTTCTGTATGGCACAACTCCTGTAGCATTCTTTCCTTCCTTTGGGAATTATGTTGATCATGTGCAATAGCCAAAGTTGAAATGCATATTAGTAAATTGAGTGCCACAATGGTGAGAAGTTAGCTCAGGGTGGTAAGCACTCGTTGCAGAGCTATGTGTTCATATGAAAGATTAGAAGAGAACATTCCAGCAAGGCTGGCTGAACCTTTCCTATGTCTGAAATGTATAACCCTACCTGCATATGTACTTGGTTTTGCAGCATAACAGGTGCTACTATCAGCAATGTACCTGCACCAGATAGGGGTTGTTATACAAACTAACATGTAATGTGTATGGTGAAGGTCTAGAAGTTGGTTTGTTTAGATTGGGCATTCTAAAACCCAGGCAATCCCCTCCAAGATTAGCATAAACTATTAGTCCAAGAGGTGAATACATTTCCAAACTCAAGACTGTGGAACCAAAGTGTTCACGCTTGTATCCTGGCTTTGCCAGCAGACGATACAGTGATCCTGGTCAAATCATATAATTTCTCCTGCATTACTGTGCGGTCTTCTGTGAGGTTTGCCTTCTTGCATGTTGGTGGCATCGTTTAGCTCATTACTTGATCTTTCTTCTTATGTAGGCCATTTGAGTGGAAGGGGTGGTAGACAGGAGAGAGCGGACCAGATGTTGTAGGCCTTGGGCAAGCAGATTTTAAGGTATGCTCGTTTACACAATAAACGGTGTGCTTTTTGTATAAAAGTCAAAAGTTTTTCTGCACGTTTTATGAATGACAATTTCACAAGCCATTGTTTTGGAAGTATTTAAAGCTTAAAAGTACAAAAGATATACCTAGATTAAATCCATTAAATCACGATGGGGGTTGGGGGGCAGGTGCCACCAGTTATTCTTGATCACTTAATTCCTTTAGTTTGGTGGATGGGGGCCCCAAAGATGTCCATGCCCGGGCCAAAAAATGCTTAAGATGGGCCTGCACCTGGGGCTGCTTGCCGCTGAATTGAAGTGGGTGAGAATGGCCTCTCGCTGCTTTGCTTGGATGGGCTGAAGGGTTTCTGACACCTTGGAGCCAAACACGAGGGTTGCGGGTTCATGATGCTGTCAGGGGTGGAATGGGAACCAAAGAGGCTCTGGAAATAATGTTCAAAGAAGCCCCATAGTACACATTTTCAGAAAGCCCAAACTCCTTTGCTATGAGAAAATGTGGAAATAATATACGTTACCACACAAAAGAGGACCAGTGTGCAGAGGCCTACCAGGACATCTCCAGACTTCCCTGTAGGTGCCCAGGGTGCAGAGGCCTACCGTGAAATCTCCAGTGTTCCCTATGGCCAGGCCACCCCTGGGCCCACTATGGCCAGTCCATCCCTGGGCCCAGGGTGCAGAGGCCTACAGGGAAATCTCCAGAGTTCCCTATAGTCCAGTCCACCCCTGGGCCCAGGGTGCAGAGGCCTACAGGGAAATCTCCAGAGTTCCCTATAGGCCAGTCCACCCCTGGGCCCAGGGTGCAGAGGCATACAGGGAAATCTCCAGAGTGCCCTATAGGCCAGTCCACCCCTGCCCAGGGTGCAGAGGCCTACCGGGAAATCTCCAGAGTTCCCTATAGGCCAGTCCACCCCTGCCCAGGGTACAGAGGCCTACTGGAAAATCTCCAGAGATCCCTATAGGCCAGTTCACCCCTGGGCCCAGGGTGCAGAGGCCTACAGGGAAATCTCCGGAGTTCCCTATAGGCCAGTCCACCCCTGGGCCCAGGGTGCGGAGGCATACAGGGAAATCTCCAGAGTTCCCTATAGGCCAGTCCACCCCTGCCCAGGGTGCAGAGGCCTACCGGGAAATCTCCAGAGTTCCCTATAGGCCAGTCCACCCCTGCCCAGGGACCCTATAGGCCAGTTCACCCGCTAGATGCCATCCACCAGGACTCAGACCTCTTTTTCACTGAATTTGTTCTTCCATAGCTTAGAAGGAATGATGGCATTTGTATGGGATACTATTATGAACCTTGCCGCTTCGCTGTGCCGAGATGGCCAATGGAGTGGGGTGATAATGGACTGCAGCCAATCGGAGGCAGGGTATGCCAGGACTAATGGAGGATGAGGAACCATACATGCAGGGTAGATGCACAGAAACAGGCAGCCAAAGGTCCGCAGCTAGGGGTGGAAAGGGTGGCAAAGCAGTGTGTGGTGCTATGCAGTCCTTCTGGGATCCAGGCAGCTCCTGGGGCAGTTTCCGGCAGTTTTGGGCATGACTGCTCCTCTTGCGCCCTTGTTTTGCATGGAAGTGGGACCTGGGATGGACGCTTTTAAAGTATCAGGTATCCATTGATTTACTCCATGTGAGTGTAGAGGAGGTCCCAGATATGGCCTGCACTCCAGCCACCCATTTTGAAATACCAGGAACATACTCGCCGAGATATGTGATGTGTGATGAGCAAATAAACCAGCAGAGAGCCGCGCTAGGGCTTTGTCCATTGCCCATCGGAAGAGCAATACCGGTTGAAGTGCCAATTACCAGAAAACCATGGGCAGCATGGTACCATTAAGACAACCGTCCCAACAGCTGACACGACATGAAGACTACTTTCATACTGTCCCAGAAGTGACCCAAAGGGCCTTAATCGAAGGCGAATTGTGACGACACAAGGGCCCGGACAGGCGTACAGATGAACGAACAACAACCGAAAGATGGCACACTAAGACGAAACACCATGAATAAAGATATCACAGACATAGAAGAAGAAGCGATGTTGAAACATAAAGAAATGTAACCATAAAGCAGGATGAAAGTATGCAACCAGCTAACGCCTGTACATAGGCTTATAACGCAAGAAGCTAAGAAAACAGTACAGCTTGCTATGCTTAGAAGAAGAATAGAGCGGCAAGCGCCAACAATATATATATCTACCTCAATGAAGCACATTATATAAGTGCATTCCACTCTACAGGAAGCAGAATTAAGCCCAGGATGGTAGGGGCCAAACGGGCCAGGATTCATATACCAGCACAAAGCCAGACGAAAGAGCGGAATCGAAACTTAGCAAGAAGCAGCTCATGCCTAGGAATTCGAGGTCAGCCCAAGGAAGGGAGGAGAGCAGCAACTCCGAAGAATCGAAACTTAAGAGCATAGCAGCCTGCCCCGTCAAGGTCGAGATAAGGAGGCCCAGGCAGGTGGCGAGGCCGAAGAGAGAATCAAATACGCAAATAGATGGAAAATGAAGCAGCTTCACGGTGTACAGACACGTGACCAGCCAAGCGCGAAGAGGTACCAACGTCTGAAGTCACCCAAAACCAGAGGATGCCATGACTTTCTCTGATAAGAAGCTACAGTTTCGAGGCCATCCTCAGCCAACTAATTGACACATAGCCTTAAAGTACTGATTGATGGAAGGGAGGCAGGGTGAATCTTGGAGCATGCCGCATCTGGGTGAACATTCTGCCATGCTGCTAATTAAAGTGGAAATTTATGCTTGGGGGTGTAACTAACCCAATCACAATGGACCAAGTAATCTAGGGTCCTAGAGCTAGTAGAACCAATGAGACGTTGTCACTGATGAGACCCAACAAGGCTGAAACACGTGTATGGGGTTGCTGTTGGTACTCTTGTTTAGAGAGGATTTGCCATAGCATTTTGGTGCTGGACTGCCCATGTGGGCGGGACAAAAACTGATATGCAAATGGGTATTTCCCATCTGTGAAAGGTACAGTGAGCAAAAAGCGTGTGCTGCAAACTCTCATCTCAGAACTAGTTATCATGCCATGTTCCTTCTGGAGAGGAGCGCCTGCTACCTTTTTAAAAAATATTTATAAGGAACTTGGGGTTGGTCACCCTGAGTTACCTGGGGGCAACCAGACGTGGACTCCCTGCTCACTGTGCTCAGAGAGGTGCAGCTTCATCTCACTGATGAGGCCCAGCAAGGCACGTGTATGGGGTTACTGTTGGTACTCTTGTTCAGAGAGGATTTGCCATAGCATTTCGGTGCTGGACTGCCCATGTGGTTTGGACAAAGACTGATATGCAAATGTATATTTCCCATCTGTGAAAGGTACAGTGAGCAACAAAAAGCGTGTGCTGCAAACTCTCATCTCATTTCAAACTGTTTATCATGCCATGTTCCTTCTTGAGAGGAGCGCCTGCTACCTTTTTTTGAAATATTTGTAAGGAACTTGGAGTTGGTCACACTGAGTTACCTGGGGGCAACCAGACGTGGACTCCCTGCTCACTGTGCTCAGAGAGGCGCAGCTTCACCTCACTGATGAGGCCAACAAGGCTGAAACACGTTTATGGGGTTGCTGTTGGTACTCTTGTTCAGAGAGGATTTGCCATAGCATTTTGGTGCTGGACTGCCCATGTGGGCGGGACAAAGACTGATATGCAAATGGGTATTTCCCATCTGTGAAAGGTACAGTGAGCAAAAAGTGTGTGCTGCAAACTCTCATCTCAGAACTGGTTATCATGCCATGTTCCTTCTGGAGCGGAGCCCCTGCTACCTTTTTTTGTAATCTAGGGTCCTATAGCTAGTAGAACCAATGAGACGTCGTACTTGTAGTGACGTCTAGCACCAGTGATGTAGAAGGATGGGCGTAGACACCCACCCGATAAGAGTTATTCAATCCCCACACCCCGTTACCATATACAGATATAGTACCTATACTTAAGTTACCTTTTCGAACCAATAGACTTGCATGACAAACTTTCGAGTGTTACACGTCAATGATGACGACTTTTGACTATAAGAATTGCTGTTTGTATGAAGATTGGGGAAGTTAAAGCGAGACGGGCGATCGCATCACTGATGATTTCCTAATGTTTCCCCGTTTTTTGTACTTGTCATTAAACGGATTTCCCTTTGCCAAACCATTTGAGTTGTCCTTATTGATTGGTGTTGGAGTAAGAGAATCCTGCACCCATCCACCTCAAGGTGCCGCTATCTCGTCTTAAAGTACTCGAGGGTGAGCTCTGATTCCATGGGCCTGTCAGAGGTCGATCCGCCCTCCTGTACACTTGGTAGCGGAGAGGATGGTTTTGACCATCCATTATTGATTATTGATTAAAATGAGACACCTATTGACCGACGATACAAAGTAACTCTAGGTGTTCGGCAATATCACAAGTCCTTCGCCATTTGGCCGAGTAGACTGTGAAGCTTCCCGTGGACAATGATAATTTAAATCTGTCCAAAAAACTGCAGTGGGTCTGAAGCTACCCGTTTTATAAACATAAACCCTTCCATTCCTACGGGCAGCGGAATAGACGAAAGACTAAAGGAGGCGGTAACGGAGGCAGTGATCCCGAGGATCCATAGAGGAACCATGCGAGCGGTGAGTGAAACAAAAAATTGAATGCTTTAGCAAATGTCTTAGGCATTAGAACAAGTAAGGGAAAAGGTAACGGAGGGAGGTGAGAAAAAACAAACTAGTCAGAAGTAGAGAAGACTCTATATATATATAAGGGGATAATGACTCGAGAATAATTGAATAAATAGTAAATATCGGGGTAGACACCCGAGAACAGAGTGAATACCGAGGTAGACACCCGAGAACAGAGAGAATACCGGGGTAGACACCCAAGAAAGGAGAGAATACCGGGGTAGACACCTGAGAAGACAGAGGATTCCATGGCGGACACCTGAGAAGGGAGCGGATTTGCCTTGTTCCTGCGCTTTAATATAGCATTCAGAAGAAACATAAACTCAGAGCCCACATAATAGGGGACGACTAGGCTACTACCACGTTTAAAGACGTTGTAAAAGGAGTTTGTTTAAACTCCATGTCGGGGTACAAATTAGAGGCAGAGATATTTGTGTCCAGCTGGTGTCTGTCTAGTCTGTCATGTGTCTGTCATACATGTTCTGTTGTATGTCACATGTAAGAAATGTTGTCTTCTGTTGGTTGAAATCCAATAGGGTTTATACGCGATTCTATAGTTGAGAGGGAATCGCACATGGTTTGATGTTTTGAGTAAATTGTAGATACAAAAGTTTTGGCAGGAAAAAAAATTGGATTGGAGCTTGCAGTGTTTGGTGCTCGCTCATATTGTTGATAGTGTTAAATTGCATGGAAGCATTGAAAAGTGGTGTTTGAGAGGAAAGTAGCACAGATTTAAGCATGGAAGAAATTACACCATTGGCACACTTATGTAAGCAACTACCGAAACATGCACCCAAGCTTAAGAAATATAGCACTGAGTGGGTTAAGGGTACCGCCCACAAGATGTTTATGCCGTGGCCACAAAATGGGTCCTTATCCAAAGCCGTTTTACAGCATATGACAAATTACTTGCATACCACATATACAGGCAAAAAACTAGAGAAACCACTTGCTGTTCTAGAACTTTGGAAAATGTTTGAACAGTCGAAGGAAGAAGAGCCACCTGCTGACTGGATATTAAACGTATGCACAGAGGGGGGTGAGACGCCTACCACGCCACTTGTCCCGCCTGAAACAGAAACCGAGGGAAGTAAGCCTGAGGGACTCTACCCATTAAGAGAGCTTAAAACAGCCACAGGGTACAGCAACACCGCATGAGTCACCTACTTACAGTAGTGACGAAAACCGAGGGAAGGATCAGGACAAGATCCATACATCTGCAGTCCCAAGGGACAAGGAGAGACGAGATGATGAGAGGAAGGCTCAGGCACAGATTAGTGCATCTCTCGATAAGGAAAGAGAGGGAAAGAAATGCAAAGAAGGTGAAAACAGAACTGATGAGATAGCATTCGTAAAGGACGAATGGATCGGAGGACAGATATTGTTGAAACTTGATGGAAAAGGAAGTGATGATGTGAGACCTATGGAGAGGTTAGATGAGGCACAGAGAAAGGAGAAAGAAAAGGAGTTAAGAGATGAAAGGATAAGACAGAAGGATAGACTGAGGCGTGAACAGCTATATCGCGAAGAGCAAGAAAAACAGCTTGAACGCAAGCAGAGAGTAGTCTATGCCTTGGACAGACAGAAACAGCAAGGGTTAGAAGAAGAGCAAAGAGTATGTGACAAGATAAGGAGAGGAACGGATGAGGAAGTTCGAAGGGAAAATGAACGTAGAAATGAAAGGAGAAGGGAAGAAGATAAGGTCAGAGAATAGACGAGGAAGCGCAAAGAATGTGATGATGTCATATAACGTAAGCGTAGACAGAGGACACGCAATTTCGAATATTTGGAGCGGGAAGTTAAAAAACCCAATCCTGTTGAATGGGAAGATATTGAAGAATTCTTTCCTGCGCACAACTCAGTACCAGGCACGATTGGGGCAAATATTGAAGATGACTTTGACACCAGAAGCATCGGGGAAACGATCGATAAAATATATGATGAAATGGAACTAGTACAAATATCCCAAAGGGAAGGGGAAGACGAGCGCTTGGAAAGCACTCAACTGTATGACACTGAGGATGTCAAATGAAGTAGTGGTAGCAGGAGACTATCCCTGGACAGACTAGAAATCAGTAAAAACGATGACGACACAAAGAGTTGCGTGAATTGGGAATAATCAATGTCCAACTCCAGAGAGAAAACAGAGCGTGAGACAAATGAAGAAGAGAGACTGCGTGAAAATCGACTTCCAAGGGACAAGGGGGTACGATGGTCGGATTCTAGTGAGTCCGCACCAAGGACATCAGAGTCTGCCACACAATCGGACCGGCATGATGGAACACCCCATGGTCAGAGGGGGGTGTCGGCACCCGCCTATGTAGACAGGTTGAGGACATTGCCAGGCACACGGCTATGTGGGAATATAACACCTGCAATAGACAGGAGAGCTATGAGAGAAGAGAAAGAAGGCTGCGCATTCCAATTTCCGCTATTAGAAAAGGGGGCAGCAAGACCGCAATATATTCCTTGGCCACACATGGATCGAGAAAATCTGAAAAACAAGCTTCCAATGCTTTTTTAAAAAAAAAATATATATTTTTATTTTATATAAACCAAACAACAATACAACAGAACATAAATAAACACATTTAACAACAAAAGCACTGCAATCCCCATCCCTCCCCCCTATGAGCCTGTATGGTGTCTGCCATCGGTATCCGCTGCGAGCGGAGGGGCGTCATCGCTCTCAGATTCAATTGGAGCCGACCCTGTTCCAAACAGCTCGGCTATCATCAATTTCCATGCCGCGAGGGAGCACATTTCCTCCTCCTCCCCTGCAATACTGGTATCCCGCCACACCGCCGTCTCGGCCTCCGCCCATTTTTGGAGATCCCTCCACCAGACCTCCACTCGTGGCTTATGACACTCCTTCCATCCCATGGCAATCCTACGTTTAGCAAGCACATAAGCCAAATCTTTCAATTTCTCAACATGTCTGAGTTTACGCGCTCTGGAATATCCCCCCAGTAAGCAGGCCCAGGCTGAATCCACTTTGAGCGTGATACCCTTTCCTGCCAGCTTCTGCGCCACTTCACCCCAGTAGCCTGCAATTACTGGGCACGCCCAGAACATGTGTATCATGTCTGCATTCTCCTCGTCACACTTGGGGCACGCCTGGCGTCCAGTGTCCCGAAATTTGGATATTCTCAAGGGGGTCATGTATGCCCTGTGCGTTATATAAAGCTGTATTTGCTTAAACCTGGCATTCCTCGATACTTTTTTATGATACCCCAAGGCACGCTCCCACAACCCATCTGCCATCGGGGCCCCCATCTCTGTTTCCCATTCCAGTCTCAAGTGCACTAAATCACTCCCAACCTTTGTCATCAACATCTCGTACAACCTAGAGACCTCATGCCCGCCCTCCGATGTGTCGTATAGTATCTCCACCGTGGCGTCCGGTTCATCGGCCAAGGTAGTTTCAGGCCACCTACTCCGGATCTCCTGCACTATCCTGTGATATGTTACATATTGACCCCTGTGCAATCCCGACACTGCCTCTAGTTCTTCGAACTCCATGATGGTCCCATCCTGCCAAATATCTCCCATGGTGACCAACCCCACTGACTCCCAGTATGTCCGGATGATTGCTCTGAGCTGCCCGTCTCCCTTCGCCAGTGCGACCAGTGGTAACTACGGCACACACGGCAAAGGGTTACCCATCACCCGGCAGGCCCGTCGCCACATGTTCCGTCCCAAAGCTAGCATTCTAGGATGCATTAGTCACCCAGATCACCTCCCGCAGATAAAAAGGGGAACAGTCCCTCCCAAACAGCCTGTGTTCAGGGGTCTCGTCGTCAGAGAGCCACCTGGACACATATTGCAGCTGCGCTGCCACATAATAGGCCTCAAAGGTCGGCAGTTTAACTCCGCCCTTCTCGTAGAAGTTCTGCAGCTTCCACAGTGCGACTCTGTTACGCGTGCCGTGCCACAGGAATTCCCTGCAAACACTATGTAGCCTCACATAAAACTTCTTAGGTATCATATAAGGATGTTGTTAAAATAATGCAAAAGCCTGGGCAGTACCACCATTTTAAGCATAGCTCCCCGGCCCATCATCGCTAATGGCAATCTTTCCCAGAACCTCATGCATTTCTCGATCTTCCCCACGGCAAGTTCAGTGTTGTGCTTGTGTTCTTCCTCAGTCGTGTGATACACGTCTATTCCCAGGTATCGGAAAGAGCTTGTCGCCCACGGGATCTGCAACACTGGCAACCTCTCCACCGGAGTCCCCACATAGCCACCCAGCGGAAATAGAGTGGATTTCTGGGGGTTTACTGCTATACCGGACAACCAGGCATACCTCCCCATCACCTCTAAGACATACTGCAAATTTTCTTCTGGATATCTCAGGTATAGCAGCATATCATCTGCATACAGGGATATAAGGTGACACTCTCCTCCTACATCGATGCCGACCGGGTCATATTGTTGCCGGAGGTAAATTGCTAAGGGTTCTAGGGCCAGGATGTACAACATTGGGGACCAGGGACACCCCTGCCTAGTGCCTCTGCCCAACTGCCATCTCTCTGACACCACTGCACCCGTGCGGACCCTGGCCAGTGGTGCACTGTATAGCATCTCGGCCCACCTAACGTAACCTGGTCCCATCCCATACCATCTCAGAGCCGCCAGCAGCCACGGCCACCGAACAGAGTCGAACGCTTTAACCGCGTCCAATGCCACTATCGCCATTTCGCCGTCGTCACTACATCCCCATTCGACCACCCTGTGGAGGCGTCTGTGGTTGTGAGTAATGTTCCTGTTTGGGACATAGCCCGTCTGGTCAGGGTGGATCAACTTGCTGATCACTCTCCGCATTCTAGTAGCCAGGACAGCTGTCAGGATCTTGCTGTCCTGGTTCAGCATCGACAAGGGCCTGTAGGAGCCACAACCGTGTCCCGGTTTATTTGGCTTGGGGAGCGGTATTATAATCGCCTCCCTGAGTGACTCCGGCAGCCGTCCCACCTCGTACGCTTCGTTGAGCATTTCCAGCATGGGCGGGAGCACTTCCTCCGCATATACTTTATAAAATTCACTGGGGAACCCATCTGCCCCTGGGGCCTTGCTGGTGGGTAACTGCCTCACAATCTCCTTCAACTCTTCCAGGGTGATCGGAGCATCCAGCTCCTCTCGCTCCTCGTCACTGACCCTGGGCAGGCCTACGTCTTCCAGCACTTCGTCTATCTCCTCCTGGCTGCCCCCTCACAATCTTCGTATAAGACCTTATAGTATTCCACGAATGCCCTGTTTACGCCTTCTTGGGTGTCCACCTCCTCACCCTTTTCATTGATTACCAATCTGATCGGGGATCGTGGGGTCTCGCTCTTGTACAGCCAAGCTAGAAGTCGGCCCGTTTTGTCTCCCCCCGCATGCAGTCTCTCAATATACTTTCTATAGTTCAGATTACAGAGCCTGTCCCAATGTTCCGCACACTTCTGTTGCAATTTAGAGACCGCCTCCGCATCTATCCCACCACCTTCCAGCTCCTCCTCCAGCTCAGTCTCAGCTCTATGCAGATCCGCCAGGACTCCCCCCATCAATCCCTTGGACTTCGCAATGGCGATCCCCCGCATTACGACCTTAAAGGCCTCCCATAAGGTGCCAGCCGACTTAACGCTACCTGTGTTCACCTCAAAATAAGCAGTTATCTCCTCCCTCATATCCTCTCTGAAGGCAGGGTCCTTGAGCGCCTCCGCCCTGAGGCGCCATGTTGGTATACGCGTTCGTGGGGAATACAGCTGCCATCGCATGACCAGGGGCGAGTGGTCAGAGAGGACTCTCGCCCTGTAGTCTATATGGTCGCACTCTGCGACTATGTCCGGCGTGGCGAAGAAGTAATCAAGCCTCATGTGCAGTAGATGCGGGGCCGAATAATGCGAGTATTGCCTCCTGCCCGGGTGTTTCGCTCTCCACACATCTACCAGGCCAAAATCCGCCAGCAGCGTCTGCAATACTTTGGCCGCCGGGCTGGGCTTAGCCATCTTGTCATCCGACCTATCCTCCCTGGGATTCAATACACAATTGAAATCGCCGCCCCAAATCACCGTACCCCCCATCCCGACACTGAGCTTGGTGCACAGCGTCCTAAAGTATGTCGCCGTGTCCTGGTTAGGCGCATATGTGTTTACAATGCACACTACTTTTTTCTTCACCAGCCCCCTCACCATAACCAACCTCCCATCCGCCTCCACAACCTCCTCAATTAGCTTAAATGGGACATGTGGCGCCACCCACACCAGCACTCCTCTGGCATAGGCGGAGTACGTTGATCCTACCACTGTCCCCTTCCACTTCCTCCCTACCAGCTCCAGTTTCTCTCGCTTTAGATGCGTCTCCTGTAACAGGGCTACGTCTATCTTTTGCCTCTTAAGATACAACATGACTTTATTTCGCTTCAGATAACTGTTAAGCCCTCTAACGTTCCACGTTAATATCCAAAGGTCCCCCATGGCCTATCAGTAGTTTCCTCCCCCCATCCGAGGCAATCCCTCCCCCACTTTGCAGACACCCAATCCCGATTTCACTCCCAGGCTCATACAAAAACTAAAACACCCCAAACCCCTAACCCAAACAACTGCCCAGCTCCATCCCTGGATCTCAGGCATCCCTGTGTTCGGTCCTCTCTGGGAAACCCAAATAGAGAACCCGACAGGGTGTCACCCCACTAACAGTGACTAAACTAAACACAAAAAAGGGGTGTAAAGAGCGGCCTCTGGAGGCTCCTCTCCCTCGCAACCATGTCCGTGCTCACGGACCATGTTTCATAACCACTGACGCGCACATGTTCTCCAGCGAGTTCAATGACTATATTCAAGTCCCAATGTTCGTAACCCGACCGGGCCCACAGCGTTACTTATCTCGTCTTTTTTTCGCCAGCCGTCTGAACATCTGGCTCCTGAGGGCAGTTTTGCGCATCCAGCCACTCCATGGCATCCTCCGGAGTGTCAAAGAACAGCAGCTTGCTCTTAAAGAAAACCTTCAGTTTGGCCGGATAGAGCAACATGTATTTAAACCCCGCTTCCCGCAATCTCCTCTTTACCGATCCAAAGTTCATACGACTGCGCTGTACCTGCAGGGTATAATCGGGATAGGCAGTTATGTTCGCCGCTCCTCGTTGTATTGTGCCTCCCTTGCGGAAGTGTTCGAGGATCCTTTCCCGGTCCCGGTAATTAAGGATCTTGGCGATCACCGGCCTGGGCGGGTTTCCCGGCGGTGGCTTCCTAGTTAAGGCCCTGTGCGCACTCTCCACCGCAAAACCCTGCGACAGGGTGCCTCCTGTGATCTCCTGCAGTAGCATGTTCTCGATAAATTCCGTGGGATTATGGCCCTCAGTTCCCTCCGGCAGGCCCACGATACGGATGTTGTTCCTCCGGGCGCGTCCTTCCGCCTCCTCCGCCCTACTCTCTAAATTGCCTACACGTTGCACCAGGGCATGGAGTTCACGCTTTTGCACGGCGCAGTCCGCCGCGGTAGGGCCCATTTCTTTTTCCAAAGTCTCTGTGCGCTCTGCCAGAGCACGCACGTCCTGCCTTAGGAGGTTCACGTCCTCCTGCACCGCCCCAACCTGGAGTTCCATTGCGGTCTTCAGTTCAGCCACAGCGAGCTGGAGCTTAGTCTCCCACGTCGCTTTCAGGTCCGCGATCGCAGCGAGGACCTCCTGGTTCGCACCCCCGGCGGCCATTTCCTTGGCCTGAGTTTTATCTTTGCTTCTGGCTCTGTCTGGGCCGGGCGGCGTTTTAGCGTATTCGTCGAGCGTGGGCTGTTTGTTCTTCGCTCTCAGGAGCTTATTAGACATGTCTCCCGTCCTTCTATCCCCGCTCGGATCTGGGGCAGGGTGTCACAGTGCGCTCTTCGGGTGTCCCCTCGCTATCGCCACATCTCCGACACGAAGTTCCTTTGTCCTCCGGCTCCCCCGGCCATCTTGTCTACTACCTAGCTAGGCCAGGTCGCGTCTCACCCTTTGAAGCGCACTTTAGGCCATGAAGAGTCAGGGACACAGTTTCAGGTCACACCGCACGCTCCCCTGCTATCCGCACGTCCGGTTACAAAGTACCTTCGGCCAGGCCCTGCTCCCTTTCCAGGTCCTCGCCGTCGGCCTCGCGGGCCCGGGTGTCCTTAATGACCACGATGCACCCGAGTCATGCTCCTTCACTACCACCACGCTCCAGTGCGATCGTCAGGCGCCCAGATCAGTCACTCCTTTGTTCCTTCGTTAAGCGGCGGCGGCCATTTTCTCGTTCATCGCACTCTCGCCTCCAAGTCTTCTCTTAGCTTCTTGTTGCGCTTTCACGGTGCAGGCCTGTATCAAAATGTGTCCACACGTGCACCCGAGATTCATGTACGCAGCCATATCAGTCTCAGCCAAATTACATCGGTCCTTGCACGGTTTTCAGTCGGATAATGTACGGATCTGCGGGAGCCCCCGTACAGACACGTCCTTTCACATGGCTTCCTAGCCACGCCCCCCTTCAGCTTCCAATGCTTACATGGTAGCCGGGAAGTGGATACATGAATTAGAAAAAATGGCAGGGGGTGGCAGGGTACCCTGGTGTAACCATAATTAACACTGCACACGGCGGAGCGCCATTTAATAATTGCAGAGCAGCAGTATGGAAAGTGCTACGAGTGCTGTACCCAGACACTTCCGATATGGGAGCTATAATGACTCGCAAAATGAAGGAGTCAGAAGATCCATTGATTTATATCCAGAATTTCCAAGACGAGTGGGTGCTCGAAACGCATGAATCTTGGACGAAATAAATACCAGTGTTTTACCACATATTGTGCCATGGGTTGCCAGAACCAGTGCAGAAACAGCTCAAGAAATTGGTAGGGGTTGAGGCTAAACATTGGGCTGAAATACAGTTAACTATCGCACATTACTGTAGATTGTTGCAAGAAAAGAATTGGAAAAAGGAGGCAACACAAAAGGGTGAGGAAGCGAAGCTGGTGCAAAAGAAATTATCAAAGTATACTCTCGAAGGAGCCATGCTGACTAGCCCAGCTGAACAGAACTTACAACCGGTGGCTAACCCACAGCAGAACAACCAGGGTAACGTAGGACTGTACCCGAGGGGAAGGGGTGTAGAGGAAGAGGATGGCAAAGTAATCAAGGAGGTTTCCAGAGTAATCAAGGAGGTTTTCAAAATGTGCAAATGGGCAACCCAGATATGTCAAATGGACAAATAATCTGACCACCGCCAGTATGTTGGCTGTGTGGAATGAGGGGGCATTTGGTGCACACGTGCAGATATCAAGACGTGTGGCAGAATAGCCAAGGAATGGGAGCAGGCAGCACGGCGAATCTACCTGCGATCTCACAACAGGGCATTACACAGAATCACATAGTGCAGCAGCAAGCACAAGGCGTGCAGCAAGGTGCGCAAGAAGGGTTTCAACCCCCGAACATTGGGAATTTGCCACAAGGGCAATTTCAACAGGCACCACCACAATCGCCTCAGGGCACAAACTCCGGAAGGGGAGGCAGCCCAGGGAGTGGAGGGAATCCACAAGTGTACAGTGGGCCGAACTTATATATGAACTAGGACAGCCCACTGGGACCCCTGATGTGCTCTATCCTATCAGTGACACCAGGCCCTAATAGGAAACCTAGGCTGAATGTCGTCATAGGGGTAAAGAATATTCCTTCTTAGTTGACACAGGTGCAACACGCTCGTGCATACGAGAAGGCAAGGTTTCCTTGTCCAGCGAGGCCATAGATACTCAGAGTTTTACAGGAGCTCACAGTCGAGTTCCCTTTACAGACGCACTCCCAGTCTCCGTAGTAGAGTGCGAAATGAATGTACCTTTATTATATTCGCGTCAGACCCCAGTAAACATTTTGGGTCGAGACTTAATGACAAAGTTGAACATGACAATCTCGTTTACGGAGGAGGGCATAGTATGCTCCACTCCAGGAATGCATTATTTAAACGTGTGCGAAATGATCAGGGCATACTCAGGGCACACAGCAATGAGAGCTATACCATTAGAGCCAGAAGTTTTCGCATATGGCATGCGTGTGCTCATGGCAGGATTGTCAGGCCTCGCAGATATGACCATGAGAACCCCTGATGAATTTTTATTCAGACCTAGAATACCAATGCATGAGGAGGAGGGACAAGTATTTCCCTTGATGATACATACCCCAGCAGTGTGAGGGAAAGTAGCATTGGTTGAAGGCTACGATGATGAAGGCAGACAATGGTGCACAATTATCGCCATTGAAGAAGGGTGTCGAGTGATTGACATGACCGATGACGATCTGTTTGAAGAACAACCAAACTCAGAAGAGACAAGGGTGGAAGTGAGTCTCGTATTTTGGGTAAAAATGATCAAAAGAGAAGTGCCTCAGGGAATGATGTTGGGACTGACAAGTCCGGAATACTTTCATGACGACATGGCCCTGGTGCCTGTCTCAGTATGGACTACAGGACCACATGACGTAGGCCTCCTGAAGGGGGTGGGAGAAGTGAAAATGAAGCTGAAACCAGGAGCAATTTTACCGAGAGCACAACAATACCCCATGTCCAGAGAGGCAGATGAGGGGATCGCAAAGACAATTTCCGCCATGATGGACCAGGGCATCTTGGTGACGTCAGAGTCACCATGTAATACAGTGATTTATCCTGTCAAGAAAACAAAGGGAGGGTCTTGGCGGTTAATTCAACATTTAAGAGCATTAAACGATATTGTTGAAGCCGAGTTCCGTCTAGTCCCTAATCCCTCTACAATCCTATGTAATATACCCACTGAGGCAAAATATTTTATGGTGATTGACTTGAAAAATGCCTTTTTCTCAATCCCGTTGCACCGTGATTCTCAAGATCTGACGTCATTCACTTTCCAACAAATGCGTCTGAAAAGCACAAGGTTGCCACAGGGGTACTGTGAGTCCCCGTCCATTTTCAACAGAGTCCTACAGATGGACCTAAGCAATATTGCATTAGAAAGTGTTGTTTTGTAATATGTGGACGACATCTTGATCTGCAGCTCCACGGAAGAACAATGCAGACGCGATTCTATTCAGCTATTAGCTGTACTGGCTGAGAAAGGTTATAAGGTTGACAAGGAAAAGTTGCAATATTGTCAACAGGAGGTGCTGTACATAGGCCAGCTAATCTCACATGAAGGTAAAAAGGTGACCCCAGAAAGGGCTGAAGCCATCATGAACACGGCTAAGCAACACACGATAAAGCAAATGCAGAGCTTTCTAGGCCTATGCAATTATGTTAGAGCATTTGTTTTCGATTACAGCTCATATACCAAGCCCTTGCTCCAGGCCCTGAAGAAGGCCCAGGTGACAAAGGAAAAGATTGAATGGACTGAGGCAATGGAAAAGGGGTTTGCAGAACTCAAGAGAGCGATTTGTACAGCTTCAGTTCTTGGGATTCCTAATTATGCAGAGGAATTCTACCTATTCTTGCACACGGATGGCAATGTTATGACGGCAGTGCTCGCGCAAAAAACTTTGTTGGGATACAAGCACCTGCGATATTACATCGGGATCCTGGACCCACTAATGAGAGACCACTTCCCATGCGAACAAAGTTTAGCTGCCGCAGCGTTCGCAATAGAAAAGGCAACCACTATTGTGATGGGATGTTCCATGATGTTATACATCGAACATTCACTATTCGCTATTTTAGAGAAAGCTAAAGGCACGTTGACGTCTCAGAGAGCTTCTGCATATGAAGTAATCATATCAAATCCATCGATCAAAGTAGTTCAATGTAAAACAGTGAACCCAGCCACATTCATAGCAGAGCCAGTCACTGAAGGAGAGCCGATACATGACTCTGCAAGTTTTGAAGAATTCTATGATGATATCCCCAGGGTGAAAGAAAATGCCCTGGCGGGAGGTGAGATCGTTTTTATTGACGGATCTTCGAGAATCGACCAAGAAGACAGACAAAGATATACAGGTGTTGCCGTAATGAAACACATAGCAAACGGAGAATTTTGAGTACTGGTCAGCGCACGAATACCATCACATTATTCAGCGCAAGCTGCAGAATTATTGGCATTGATGCTCACCATAGAAAATCATGCAGACCAGGAAGTAACGGTGTACAGTGACTACGCCTATTTGCCGTCAACAGTGCACGCAGGACTAGCGTGCTGGAAAAGGAGGGGCTACCTCCGAGCAGACGGCACGCCAGTGCAGCATGCAGCCTTTTTTGGCGAGGCTGATTAAGGCATTACAGCTCCCAGTGGGTCTAGCAGTCGTGAAATGCACCACCCACACCACGCGGGAACCACACAGCAGCCACGGAAGCCAAGCGCATGGCCTCAAAATGTGAGACGGTCATGGAAGTGGAAGTGGCGTGCACCCATGAGCGAATGATGATGGTGGCACGTACCACACCTGAAGCCTATGGTAATCTGGGGCAGACGCAACTAATAGAGCTTCAAGGGGAGGCACCACAGGACGAGAAGAACCTATGGAAACGTCAATGGTGTTCTTTAAACCCCTCTGATGGATTGTGGCGGCAAGACAGCACTGGTAAACCAGTAATGCCTGTAGCCCTACTAAAAATAGCATTGGAGCAATTGCATTACCCACTACACATGTCAAAAGAGAATCTAGCAGCAACGCTCGCAGAAGATTGTTTTGTACCGAATTTAGCTTTATTGTGAACTGCATAATCTGCCAGCAATTCACTGCTGGGCACACATTAAAAGTAGTGGGAGGAGTCATCCCCCGGCCAAATGGGCCTTTTCAGCACTTATATATCGACTATGTCAACATGATTCAAGTGTGCAATGGGTACAGATACTTAATTGTAGTGGTGTGTCCATTCTCTAGATGGATAGAAGCAGGTCCATCTACACACCCAGACTCTACCTGTGCGGCCAAATTCCTAGAGAGGGAAGTGCTCCTTAGATGGGGGTGTGTGAAGTGATGAGATCAGATAATGGGGCTCATTTTGTAAATTCAGTCTTTGAACAGATTAGCTTGTTGCTTGGTATAAAGCACAAGTTCTCGTCGGCGTATCATCCGGAAGGTAATGGTATTTGTGAGAGGCTCAATGGCTTGTTAAAGGAAAGGATAGCCAAGTTGAAGCTTACTCTAAAGAGGGGATGGTTGCACTGCCTTCCACTGGCATTGTATGCTCTTCAGAACCAACCAGGCTCCGACCATCATCTTACGCCGCACAAGACAGTCACAGGAAGGAGAATGAATACTCCCATAACCCCTAGAGACAGAGCTAGATGTGATGCCCAGCCAACCCGAGAGGTCCTGGGATCAGAATTACAAAAATATCTGAACTGTATGACATCCAGTCTTACTGTAATTTCAGACCAACTGCAGCGATGTCGAAAAGGGGGCACCGCACAAAACACAGCAGCAGACACTGAAACAGATGCCGTTCAAGGTCTACGTGTTCCACTCGTCTTTCCTGGAGATGTGGTGTTAGTAAAAAAGGAAGGAAGAGGTGGGACGAGCCAAGATTCAATGGCTCTTTCATCGTAGAGGACTGCACTCCTTCAGCTGTAAAACTGCAGGGCAGGAGAGCACAGATTTTTCTCAATGACATTAAGTCCTATATTGGAAAAAGCCCTCTAGCTGCACCCCACCGCGAAGAACCACAGACAGCGGGGAAGAACCTCAGCACGTGCAGACGAGATCTATGACGAGGAAGAAGGACGCATGAACTGCAAAGCCAAGACAAAGAACCCCTTGTGCAAGTTGTGGCTTAAACCGGACATTTCCTCTAAGCAAACAGGGGGATAAGGACATAAAACGGACACCCTATGCATCCTAGTTGCAGGGTGAAGAAGAAAATTGCACATTTAAGCCACAACACGTTTTGTTGATACAAACTTTTAAACCAAACCACATTTAAGCATTGTTGAGAAACAAGACTCTAACAGACATTGATCAAGGACTTTTACCTTAAGAGCTATACACAGTATCCTGAATCATCAAATATCAAGACCTTGTTTGGCAGCATTCATTGTGTCCCCCAGCAGAAACATCACAGAGGACCTACTCACTTACTTCCAGTTAGTGTTGGCATCATATCTCTCGCTGGTAGGGAGGGTTACCAGTGTCATAGACTTTATCCAGGATCCTGCCAACAAGAAAGTAATCTGGCAACTACTTACCGTCATCGAGGAAGCCTTCATCGGACTGCCTGAATACAGTGATAAGGACACAAATGCTTCCACCACAGGCGATTATAGATAAACTCGTCAATACGCTTTTCTTTCGCATCATAGCGGAGTGCCCAGCTATTGTCGGGAGAACCACAGACAATCTCACATTTATTCGAGATCCAGCAAACTCTGAACTCTTGAGCCAGCTGTGGACCAAGCTAAGTTATTTGGTCGCAATCCACGCATCAGGAAAGTGCAAGCATTGTTCACGTCAAGGGAAGAGCCTATAATCCTGAACCCAGCAAGGCAAGACAAATGTCCCTGTCACCTGAGGACAGCCAACTGGCGCACAACGTCCTCTTTCACCTAGTAACTGACTTTCCGGAAATGGTGGGGAGACCTGTCGAGGTTGACGTCCTCCACTTTATCAGAGATCCAGCTAACGTCACACAGATGGGAACACTCCTCCATGGTATCATGCTGCAAGTGGAGCTGTCCAACTTTCAGAGAGATTATATGAGGAGATTCCATTGAAACCTTTCACCGAGGGACAGATCGAGGAAGCCGAGGCAAGCACTTCATCTTTCTGCCAAGGGACAGATCGAGGGAGCAGAGACAAGAACTTCGCCTTTATTTGTTTTGATTGCCATTTTTCCAATTTCTTCACATTGAACAGTGTTCAGCATGTCCTCAGGACTGAAGCAGATTCAGGGGGTTGGACTGGGAACTCACCTACTTTTAATATACACAGTAAAAGTGACTTATTGAAGTGTTAGCCTAATCTATTTTTCCATAGTCTATCAAGGACAATGCATCCTGTATCAAGAGACAATCGTCACCCGCAAAAGGGGGGACACTTGTGAAGCACCAGACACTTTATGATACAAAATGTTTGAGAACAACAGTGAATTGGGGGAAAAGAATAAACATTGACATTTTGTTATGATCAAGATGGGGGCCCAGAACAGTAACCTGGTCTTCCCACAAACAGAGGGGCACCCCCGCTTCTCTGGAAAGAAGTGCTGCCGGTTTACCTACTGCACTATCATGTATCTATGCATTGTGTTTATCATTATTTTGCTGTCATTAACGATCAGAACTGCATTTTTTCTTGGTGCATGAAGCGTTCTAATTTCAGTGCACCCACCTGATGATGTACACATGAGTCCCACAAAAACACCCTGACCCTATATAGTTATCCAGTCCCGAGAAAATCTGACGGTAAAGTAAATTAACTGAAAATGAATGCAAGTAACAGTGACACATGCACACTTGAGGTAACGAATGAAGAAAAGAGCTGGAGACAGGGTCAGCACAGAATGAAAGAAAACATAGCACTGACAACTACACGCACCCACACACTGAATGCACATGAACCTGGGTATGTGCCAATTGCCACAGGACCTCAAGCGAAGGCAATCAAGACCATGAGATTGCCTACCGAGCAATCAGTCCCATAAAATAATGAAAGAGACCGAAAGGGATCGAGAGAAAGGCCAACGAAAGAAAATTTAACAAAAGGCCTTAAAAAAACAGAAGGGGCTCTAGGAGAATTCACTGCAAAGACACAAATGTTGATAGATCATTTATTCCCGTTTATCGCTAGAGCAAAGAATTGGCATGAGGAACTGAAAAATAAAACCGCAGAGACTGTACTGACAATCACACAAGTTCCAACACAAGGAACAAGTACCAGATCCACGATGCAGCCATGCACTGGGCTGGTGACAGGCTGATGGCTAATAAAAGCACTTATAGAGGGCAGGAAAAGAATGCAAGAAGAGAAGGAGAGAGTTGCAAAACCTCCACCTACCACATCGATGCAGATACTGAAACCTGCTCCATCGACCAGCATGCCCGAGAATCCTCCAGCAAGGAAAAGCCACACAGACGCGTATAGAGATGTAGTTATAGCAAACTACAGGAAGACATTAAGAATCAAGAGGAGCCTGCATGAAGTTAACAATGAACTGAACGACTACCTGGACAGCACAGCACATCTAGGAAACAAAATTTGGTACCAGCACATGAAAGAAGTTGGAAGAAGGAAATCAGAAGGAGAATGCTTCGTTTGTGCACTCCTCCCGCACAGCATGGGGAAATCCAAGATCTTTGTGGCTGTAGAAATTGATGTCCTGACAGCACACTGTCTGTCACACGTAGCAATGTGGAACACCAGAGGGTAGTTTATGGGGAGGGATGCCACATCGATATGGGCAACCGAGACAAATTACCCCGATGAAGATCATTATATACAGGACATTAAGACGAGAAACAGAGCCCATACAAGGAATCACGTGATCAGGTACGAGAATCCTGGAGTTAAAGGGGCAGCAATCAGATGGGAAGTGAACCCAAAGCTAAATGTCCAAGGAAGAACTCCAGAAGAGGCAACAAATTGGAAGAACAGAGGCCAAATGCAGATTTGGGGAACAGTGCTTTCACCAGACGTGTGGGAAGTAGTGGTGATCTGCCGAGCATGGATGGTCTTTTCAGCCTATAAGGAAGCAATAGAGAACTCTCAGAGATTGTGCAAACCGTTATGGCCGAAACTCACAAAATTACTAACATGGGTCGAAGACAGAGGAGGACCCATGCAGATAGTGCCACTGTAAAACCCAAAAGTGTTCTTCAGGAACAATGGCACGAGGAAGATGGGAGAGAATCAGAACTGCGGACGAATCTTTGAAGCTCCAGGAATGACTCACGGAACCGCAGTAATTATGGATCATTACTGGGCGTGTGGATCCAAAGCATACATAAGACTGACGAAAAACTGGGGAGGCATATGCACAATAGTGAACATCCACGTTCCTGCACTAGTGATCCCGAAAAGAGACCTGAAGATTGACAGTTTCCCGAAAGCAGTTGCTCACCTGAGGAAAAGGAGATCTGCTGAGCTGGTATCCCAAAGGAGAGAGAAAATTACTTTTCTGCTGAATCAGAAGAAGCATTCCATGCAATCCCATATGAGCACAGGCTCTTCAGCCTCACCTTTTCAGGAGCAAATACTAAGTGGTTGCAAATCAACCGTTGTGAATTACTGCAAACCATCAACTCGACAATAAAGGGATTCAACGCAATCAAGGAAGAGCTAAGAGCAATCCAACTGATGACTCTACAGAACAGATATGTGCTTGACATGATCACAGCAATGGATGGAGGAGTTTGTGCAAAAATCGGAGAATCATGTTGCACATTTATACCTTCTCATGACGAAGAAAATTGAACTTTAACAGAAGCCATAAGCATGCTGACAAACCTACAGAACCAGATGATTGATGAAACTGACGAAGTTGATGATGACAGCTGGTTTGGAACACTATTCTCATGGGTCCCACAATGGATGGCAGACATATTCAAGTTCCTGGGAGTCCTGCTACTGATGATACTGGGATTTTGTGTTATCAAGATAATTATCTCACAATGCCAGAAAACTGCAAAGAAAGCCATAGGGATGACGATCATGATTGATGTCAAACCAGGATGGCAACCTGACTGATGAAGAAATAAGAGAATTCGTGAAGGCCAGCGAATATGCGCCAGAAGGAACACAATTTGTGTATACCAGGAAACGAGGAAAGTGTGAAGGAAAATGGATTTATTGTAGCCCAAATGGACAATGCCAGCTTATGACCTGGAACGAAGACGAACATGTAAAAACAGCAGGAAATTTGAAAGGAGTGATAAAAATTTGGACTCCAAAGAGACACTCCTTCACACCATCATGTACAAACCCAGAAGATGAAGAAGAAATGAATACAGAAGAAATAAGTAAGGTGAACCCAAAGGAGGAAGGAGAAGTGGTCGATGAACCGACCAGAGGGGGGAGTGTAGAGGAGGACCCAGATATGGCCTGCACTCCAGCCACCCATTTTGAAATACCAGGAACATACTCGCCGAGATATGTGACATGTGATGAGCAAATAAACCAGCAGAGAGCCGCGCTAGGGCTTTGTCCAGTTCCCATCGGAAGAGCAATACTGGTTGAAGTGCCAATTACCAGACAACCAGGGGCAGCATGGTACCCATTGAGACAACCGTACCAACAGCTGACAGACATGAAGACTACTTTCAAACTGTCCCAATGGTGAATGGTGATGACACGAGGGCCCGGACAGACGTACAGATGAACGAACAACAACCAAAAGATGACACACTAAGACGAAACACCATGAATAAAGATATCACAGACATAGAAGAAGAGACGATGTCGAAACATAAAGAAACATAACCATAAAGGAGGATGAAAGTATGCAACCAGCTAACGCCTGTACATAGGCTTGTAACTCAAGAAGCTAAGAAAACAGTAAGGCTTGCTATGCTTAGAAGAATAGAGCGGCAAGCGCCAACTATATATATATATCTACCTCAATGAAGCACATTATATAAGTGCATTCCACTCTACATGAAAGCAGAATTAAGCCCAGGATGGGAGGGGCCAAACGGGCCAGGATTCATATACCAGCACAAAGCCAGATGAAAGAGCGGAATCGAAACTTAGCAAGAAGCAGCTCATGCCTAGGAAATCGAGGTCAGCCCAAGGAAGGGAGGAGAGCAGCAACTCCGAAGAATCGAAACTTAAGAGCATAGCAGCCTGCCTGTGAAGGTCGAGATAAGGAGGTCCAGGCAGGTGGCAAGGCCGAAGAGAGAATCAAATACCCAAATAGATGGAAAATGAAGCAGCTTCACGGTGTACAGACACGTGACCAGCCAAGCTCGAAGAGGTACAACGCCTGATGTCACTCAAAACCAGAGGATGCCATAACTTTCCCTGATAAGAAACTACAGTTTCGAGGCCATCCTCAGCCAACTAATTGACACATAGCCCTAAAGTACTGATTGATGGAAGGGAGGCAGGGTGAATCCTGGGGCATGCCACATCTGGGTGAACGTTCTGCATGCTGCTAATTAAAGTGGAGATTTATGCTTGGGGGTGTAACTGACCCAATCACAATGGACCAAGTAATCTAGGGTCCTATAGCTAGTAGAACCAATGAGACGTCGTACTTGTAGTGACGTCTAGCATGGGTGATGTAGAAGGATGGGCGTAGACACCCACCCGATAAGAGTTATCCAATCCCCAAACCCCGTTACCATATACAGATATAGTACCTATACTTAAGTTACCCTTTCCAACCAATAGACTTGCATGACAAACTTTTGAGTGTTACACATAAATGATGACAACTTTTGCCGATAAGAATTGCTGTTTGTATGAAGATTGGGGAAGTTGAAGCGAGACGGGCGATCGCATCACTGATTATTTCCTAATGTTTCCCCGTTTTTTGTACTTGTCATTAAACGGACTTCCCTTTGCCAAACCATTTGAGTTGTCCTTATTGATTGGTGTTGGAATAAGAGAACCCTGCACCCCATCCACCTCAAAGTGCAGCTATCTCATCTTAAAGTACTCGAGGGTGAGCTCTGATCCCATGGGCCCGTCAAAGGTCGCTCCGCCCTCCTGTACCTGAGCTGGACTCTGCATGCAGTCTCCGCATCTATCAGCGCACTCCATGCAATTACCGCCCCACCCACGAACACGAAATCACGGGTGTTATTTCCAGCGGATTCCCTTCAATCATCGGAAAGAGGCTCAGTGACTCCGAGACCGAATACCCGCCTTTTACTGATTGGGAGAAGACGTTATTTGTGCACAAGTACTGTATTTGCAGCACAAGCACTCGAATAAGTTACTGGATTGTGTGCTGTTGCTCCCGTTGTAATGTGCTGTTTGTCTCTCAAAATGTCTCCAGATATGACCTGTAAAGCGCCCTGATGCCGCCAAAGGTATGGCACGTGCTCCAGAAAACTTCAAAAATAAAATAAATCATTTGAAATGAAATGTGGAAGAAAGATTGCAGAGTACAAAGACCGCCAGGGACCAGGGTTGGACTGGGAGCCAAAAGAATCCCTGGAAATAATGTTCAAAGTGGCCCGAAATTACACATTTTCTGCAAGCCCAACCCTTTTCCTATGAGAACATTTGAAAATAAAATAGGTTACCACTCCAAAGAGGCCCAGTGTGCAGAGGCCTACTGGGAAATTTCCAGAGTTCCTTATAGGCCAGTCCACCCCTGCCCAAGGTGCAGAGGCCTACTGGAAAATACTGGGAAATTTCCAGAGTTCCTTATAGGCCAGTCCACCCCTACCCAGGGTGCAGAGGCCTACTGGAAAATCTTCAGAGTTCCCTATAGGCCAGTCCACTGCTGCCTAGTCTTCAGAGGCCTACAGGGAAACCTCCAGAGTTCCCTATAGGCCAGTCCACCCCTGCCAGGGTCTGAGAAGTGGAGGCAGGCAGTTCGCATGCATGGATTCCTAGAAAAGATCAGACCTTTTTGGAAACAGAGGATGGTATGTGATATTTTGTCATGTTGTTGTCAAACTGGTTTGGGGCGGCGTATGCAAAGACATGCTCAGGTGCCAGGAATCCGATCAGGGAGTGCAGGCAAGACAAGACATGCTCCTATGTAGTCTGACAACAGTGTGTGTTCCCCAGAGGGATGTCCAAGTCCTCCCAGCAAAGGAGGCGGTGGGGTGCAAGCCATGTGCAGGGGGCTAAGAAATGTGAGCTGAGTCTCCAAAGGACTATGGCCCTCATTACGACCCAGGCGGTAAGGGGTTTACGCCGGCGTAAACTTCGCCGACCCTTACCGCCTGAGTACGAGTTCCCGTAGCGCCATGGTGATTTTTACGCCTGCTTTTTGCAGGCGGTAAAATCCATGGCGCTACGGGACCTTGTTGTTAATTACGCCACCGTAATTTACGGTGGCGTAATTAACGCCTTCCCCACTCCCATTATGCCCTATGGGGCAAAAATAGGAATGGGGAAGGGTAAATGGGGATTGGGGACTTACCGCCCCGCCAAGGTCGGAATGGGGCGGTAAGTCCGCCAACCACCATGGCGGAGTTGGCAACTTAGCGCCATGGACCATAGCACCATGGTTCTCCGCCAAGGTCCTAATGAGGGCCTATGTAACAGAAGCGCGATATACACAGTCATTGGTGGGGTGCACCCAAGGGGTACAAACAATGCAATACTTTATTGTGTGGAATCATTCACAATCCAAATCCAACATGGACGCCATCGGCCCGTAGTAAAGGTAAACATTAGAAAAAGGACTGAAGCCATCCTAGACTATGCATAGCCCAAAATAAAACATTTGGGGTGGGGGGGACCCTATGTAGATAGATAGCTGTGCATATAGCCATGAGTATCAAATGAGCTCGCTGCCAATTAATACATGGGACGTATTTCTTGATTGTTGCTTGGATAAGAAAATATTGAAAAGAATATATGGTTTTCTCTGCGTCTCTGTCCACCTCTCTCTCTGTCTCTCACGTACACAAACATACAAGCAAGTCTTACAGATTGCCAGAAAGTTCTGATCATGTATGTATATATGTTTTAAGTTTTATACCATGCCAAATGACAGAACAGCCGATTCATTAGCACACTCCGTTCAACGCTAATTCATACATTGCAGCATTACCCATTCCATTTGGGAGACGATAGTCCAGTCCTGGTTTTAGCTTTGCATGGACTGTCGCCATAATTTTTGACGTATGGGAAGAGACGCCTACCTTACGTGCACTCCAAGACCTACTGGGCGGGATTTGTGACAAATAAGAAACAAGTTGGTCACAAGGCAGGGCCGATGTGCCTTTTGGAGGTTTGGTGTAAATCCATGAAGTAGGTTTCTTTTCTTAATTTAATGGAAAAGGGGTTGCCCCAGAGCCAAATAATACGTCTATATATCACTGGTGGTGCATTGCAGCCACTGAGGCTTTCCAGAAAAGAAAACCTGCCATAATTTTATTCGGCGATGGGAGCCTTTCTCGGTCATTTTGTGGTAAATTGAAATGAGAACAAAACGGAGCATCGGAGCAGCCTGTCTGTCCCCCCTACCCTACTTGTTCCCCTCCCTTTTTCCCATCATGCTCTATTCTGAACCGCCACCAGACCAAACAGAATAGTCGTTAGTCACTTTTTTGTTCCTCCCCTGCCCCCACTCCACCCTCCCCTTCCTCTTGTTTTTCACTTGCACTACATCAATTGTCGCCAGGCATAGTAATGTTACTGCTTGTTTGTTCTCATGTTCTTTCCCTCCCCCTCCATAAATGTTTCAGCGCATGCACTATCAGAAATGTCGCCAGGCCTAGTACGATAGTTATTTCACATTCTGAATTATTTCAAGGACTTGTAAGAATGTAATTTGTTTTTCTCCCATGTGCCCTCCCTCCTTGAAGCGCTTTGAAACACATTATTACACGGACGGCGGTGGACCAAGGTGCTATTAGCACCTTGGTCCATGCCGGTAAAATACCGGCACCGCCTTGGTGGAAAGGGGAATTACCGCCCTATTCCAAGTTTGGTGGGGCGGTAACTCCCCTTTCCCCCATTGCCCTTCCCCATTCTTGCCCCATAGGGCATAATGGGAATGGGGAAGGTGCTAATTACGGCACCGCAAATTGCGGTACTGTAATTAGCTCCCTGGTCCCTTTGCGGGTTGGTTTTTAACGCCTGCAAAAAGCAGGCGTTAAATTCTCCAACCCGCAAAGGGACCTCGTAGTAAGGCGGTAAGGGTTTACCGGTACCGGTAAAATACTGGTACCGGTAAACCCTTACCGCCTACCGTGTAATGAGGCCCATTGTGTATAGGCGCTATACAAATAAACAATCAACCAATCAATAAAAAAAGCTCTTTTCAAATCCTATGCTAAAACACCAAAGGGTCATTTTAAAATCAATGTTAATTGCATGCAGGCGGCCGTTGCAAATGAGAATTCATTCCTTCTGTGATGCTGTTTGAATAGCACCCAAGGAGGAAGTTTTTGACACAATGTGATGCAAATTGTACATTTTAAAGAATATTTATTCGGCAACACTGGTCAAAACCATTAGCCGCAGAGTGAAGTAACTCATCAAAGTGATCCACATTGCCCAAAAAAGTGCCTGACTTCGACCCAAAAAAACTGGCCCACACCAGCATTTGATGTTTTTGGGTCGGCCATGAGCCTATTGCCCTATAAACTAGTCCCAGCCTGGCCGCGTAGTGAAGTAACTAATCAAACTGGCCCACATTGGCCAAAAAAGTTCCCGACTTTGACCCAAAAAACTGGCCCACAGCAGCATTTTGCCTTTTTGGTTCGACCATGGGGTTATTAGCCTATAAGCCAATCCGAGCCAGGACCACCAATGGTAGTACTTGCATGCTGTTGGGCTCCCTGCTTGCAATTTGAAACATCCCAAAAATTGAGTTTTAAAGTGAAGAGTAAAACCAAGGCGAAATTGTGTTTACCATTCACTGTTACTTCCGTTTTGTAAATAAAAAGGAACACCGCCTGTAAACTATGCTTTGGAGACGGCATTTCCTATGGATTCCCATGGAATCTGCATTCTTTCCCCAGGTGCAGAAAGAGTTGGATTCCATATGACTCCATTGGTTTAACGTTTGCATGAAAATCTCAAGTTGGCTCGAAACCGGTGCAGTTCGGAGAAGGAAAGCACAGCGGAAATGTTAATTCCTTCTTGTGCTCCTTCACTGGCGCAAATGGCACCAAAATTCCCTGGAGTGCAAAAGTAAGGTGTAAATGGCTAACACCTTGTTTTGCACCTTGCTTTTGCAGTACACAGCTTGTAAAAAAAAGAATCCCACATTCTGAACCAATTCTTTTCCCCTATCCCTCATCTCTCTCTGAGGGCCCCTGACCGTGGCCATGACCACAGGCCACAAACCCATTATCTAGAAACAAATCCTGTGGTGTCTAGTGTAGGTAGAAACGTGCTGATAATGCTGAATATGACATCTGTGATGATAGGAAAAGAAAAAACGTTGTTTCTACAGGTTATTTATGATATGGCATAAAAAAACTTGTAATTCAGTAAATATAGCTAACAGAAAATAAAGTTGAAAGAGTTCAACACAAAAAACCCTTTGAAATTCTGTTGAAAATACTTTATAGTTGAAGTGAAGTTGATTGTTTAACACAACAACACCCTTGAAATTTGGCATGTGTTGGGGGCGACGACACCTTAACCCTGAGCCCCACTCCTGCCGGGCAGTATGCCTTGCACGTTCTCACCTATTCATGCAATGGATTGCTCGGCTGTAAGACCCTTGCCTCCCAGCATGCCCAGCGTGGCCTGAATCAGCTTGGGCCTTGTCTCTTCTGCTTACTCGGTTGGGCGTCCATTCAGAAACATCTAGAGTAAGCCGGTTGAACTTATTGAGGGAAACTCTGAGATCATCTAAATGTCTACCGATCTTCCGATGTTGAACTTTCTTCTGCATTCCGATGGGCTGGTTCAGCTGCGTTCAGTCCTACCTGCCATACATTTGAAGTTCATATTCAGTTTTGGGCAGAGAGAGGAGGTTGCTACAATGGGTTAAGTAAGTGGTCGGAAAATTGTAGCTGGGTTTTCCAGATTTAGTTAAGGGAGGGGTAGAAAGATGCAATAGGATCGTCCATCTTTCAGTGGCCACTGTGGGTCAGAACATCCCAGTGAACACCTTGTAAGGCATACACTCATCTGACATTTCTTCTCGGTGACTATGAAGAAGAAAATACCAGCCTTTGGTTGGAGGCGGGCAGAAGATTACCATTCAGTGAATGTAACTGTGTGTGCCTCCTTTTTGTGGCTAGGGAGAATACTAGCCAAAAGAAAATCCTAGAGCTGGTTGGAGGCAGAAGATTACCATTCAGTGAATGTAACTGTGTGTGCCTCCTTTTTTGTGGCTAGGGAGAATACTAGCCAAAAGAAAATCCTAGAGTCGGTTGGAGGCAGGAGATTATAATGCAGTGACTGTAACTGAGTGTGCTGTCTGTTTATGGCTAGAGAGAATACTAGCCAAAAGAAAATCCTAGAGCTGGTTGGAGGCAGGAGATTATAATGCAGTGACTGTAACTGAGTGTGCTGTCTGTTTATGGCTAGAGAGAATACTAGCCAAGAGAAAATCCTAGAGCTGGTTGGAGGCAGGAGATTACCATTCAGTGAATGGAACTGTGTGTGCCTCCTTTTTGTGGCTAGGGAGAATACTAGCCAAGAGAAAATCCTAGAGCTGGTTGGAGGCAGGAGATTACCATTCAGTGAATGTAACTGTGTGTGCCTCCTTTTTGTGGCTAGAGAGAATACTAGCCAAGAGAAAATCCTAGAGCTGGTTGGAGGCAGAAGATTACCATTCAGTGACTGTAACTGAGTGTGCTGTCTGTTTATGGCTAGGGAGAATACTAGCCAGAAGAAAATCCTAGAGTCCGTTGGAGGCAGGAGATTATAATGCAGTGACTGTAACTGAGTGTGCTGTCTGTTTATGGCTAGAGAGAATACTAGCCAAGAGAAAATCCTAGAGCTGGTTGGAGGCAGGAGATTACCATTCAGTGAATGTAACTGTGTGTGCCTCCTTTTTGTGGCTATAGAGAATACTAGACAAGAGAAAATCCTAGAGTTGGTTGGAGGCAGAAGATTACCATTCAGTGACTGTAACTGAGTGTGCTGTCTGTTTATGGCTAGGGAGAATACTAGCCACAAGAAAATCCTAGAGTCGGTTGGAGGCAGGAGATTATAATGCAGTGACTGTAACTGAGTGTGCTGTCTGTTTATGGCTAGAGAGAATACTAGCCAAGAGAAAATCCTAGAGCTGGTTGGAGGCAGGAGATTATAATTCATTTACTGTAACAGTGTGTCTGTCTGTTTATGGCTAGAGAGAATACTAGCCAAAAGAAAATCCTAGAGTCGGTTGGAGGCAGGAGATTATAATGCAGTGACTGTAACTGAGTGTGCTGTCTGTTTATGGCTAGAGAGAATACTAGCCAAGAGAAAATCCTAGAGC
Source organism: Ambystoma mexicanum (assembly GCF_040938575.1). Taxonomy (NCBI): domain Eukaryota; kingdom Metazoa; phylum Chordata; class Amphibia; order Caudata; family Ambystomatidae; genus Ambystoma; species Ambystoma mexicanum. The sequence continues at coordinate 1,171,701,541 of NC_090936.1, forward strand.
TGGTTGGAGGCAGGAGATTATAATTCATTTACTGTAACAGTGTGTCTTGTCTGTTTATGGCTAGAGAGAATAATAGCAAAGAGTACATCCTAGAGTTGCTTGGAGGCCTGTGATCAGATTCAGTGGCTATAACTAAATGTGCAGCACCTGTGCTGTCTTCTTGTAGCTAGGGAAAAGAAATATCCATCTTGCGTGCCACGTCTGGAGCATATAAACAAGGCAGGGGAAGGGGGAGGCGAGGTGCAAGAGGGTTTTATAATCAGCCACAGAAGCTGCCGTGTGCACCAGGGATGCTAGAATTGTGTGTGGCAAATTGAAGGGGTCATCCTTGGATTCAGCACTGCCTTCTGCCACACCTGACCTTGGTGTGCGAGATAATAAGTTCATGCTCTGGCAGTACAGGCGGAGAAGGGGGGCGCTCAGTCCACTGGAAGTGGGGCAGAAGGAGGAGAGGTGCAGGTTGTAGCTACCGATGAGTCTGGAGAAACAACCGAACACGGTCAAGGATAGGAGATGTTCCTGGTCTCCACCACCGCCCACACCCACTGTTGTGTCTGAGAAGAAGAAGAATGACAATGAGCATGGTCAAGTTTATTTCCCATCAGAGTCCAGGCTACAACCCATGATTCTGTGAGCGACTTATACCGAGTATAATAAAGCCACAGTTAGCCCACCATAACAAAAAAACAAAGTGTTGAATTTCCTCACCTATACCAAGAATGTGAACATCTAACCATACTATGTGCAGGAAAACGACTGGCATACGATGAAGGGTCGCAAGGACTAGGTAACATTTACACTTAGTGGGGTGCACGTAGCATGGCTGAGAGGGAATGTGGGGTGAAACAGGGGTGCAACTGCAAGGGGTGGTCATCAGGAGGACACTGGTCTGGGTGGATTTGAAGGGAGTATCTTACAGGGTGTGAAGAAAGTGATCCTTGACGAGGAGGGTCGATATCGTTTCTGGATTGCATGAGGATGGGGAGTGGCTGATGAGTGTGAGGGTCACAGTCTCAGGCAGCGGTTGAAAAGGCTCCTTTCCTGGAACTGTTTTTGTATTTGTATTTATTTGATGGACAGGGATGACAAATTCGATCAGAAATGACTTACAATCACGTATTCACAGATTTACAGGTAGCGCAGGCATTTCCCAGAAGGGAGCCGGTATAATAGCACGAAGATGGGAACAAGGGGTGAACCAGTTTATGAGGGTGTGAAGAAAGGGCGACGTAGACCCAGGACAAAACAAAACGATAACAGAAACAGGTTAACCTAGGGGGGCAAGAGCTTTAAACTAACAAGGAGTGTTGTACAAATGTGCACAATTACATGATTACATTATTACGCAGCACTGGAGGGAGTGGTTTGTTCAGATAGGGACGATGGAGGAAAGGGCAGGCGGAGCTCCGTTTTGGGTTCCAGTCGAGTAGAGCACATAGGGAGAAAGAGTCCAAGTGAGAGGACGCACCCGCTGGCATGGGACAGTGCGGTTGAGTGCAGAGAAGCAAAGGGAACAAGACTGTGAGTAACCTGAGATACAATCAGGAGAGTAATGAGGAGTAATACCATTGATAGCTTTGTAGACTCGGAGATGGAACTTGAGAAGGGAGTGGTTGTGCATGGAGAGCCAAGCAGCATGGTGTTGGTAGGGAGAAGTGTCTGAGGATTTGGGTAGGTTGTAGAGAGTGTGGATTGCGAAGTTGAGGACTTTGTCTAGTGAGAGGAAGGAGTAGAGGGGAAGGCCAAGGAGTAGATACAAGCAGTATTCTAGTTTTCTGATCACAAGGGTGGAGATTAGAGTTTTTGTTGTTGTGAGTAAGAAATTGAAGCATTTTCTGAATAGTGAGAAGGTTGGTAGGGGCAGCAGAGGTGATGATAGTGTATGGTTGCAGTTGAAGGTGATTATCAAAGAGGACCCCATCGTTGCGAGCCTGGGGCACGGGAGCAAGAAAATCATGGGGGAAGGAGTTGGGTGAGGGAGGCATGGCATTGGATTCTGGGAGAAAGATGACTGGGTTTTTGAAGAGTTCAGCATGAGGCAGATGGGCATCAGCAAAGAGGTGATAGTGAATGTTAAAAGACGAGATACGTCTTCCATGGGCAAAGTTATAGAGGGTGAAGAGCAGAGATCCAACTGATCCTCGTAATTGTAATTGTAATGGGTTATTTATAACACGCTTAATACCCAGAGGTTTCTAATCCCAGACCCGGGGATCATACCTGTGTTGCCCTGTGTCGTCTTGCTTCCAAGGGGAGCGCGTTGCCCCTGAGCTATCCTCCCGGCCCTCTTGCATATGCCGACAGCACGAGGCGAGGGTTCAGATGTTTGTGAGTAACGGGATATTTAAAGGAGCCGCCTTATGGGTAGGAGGCAATCCAGGCTAGGGCAGATATGTGAAACCCAAGGTCCTAGACAGTGAGGAGAGGAGTGGGCTACCGTGTCAAAAATGGCAGAGAGATCTTGAAGGATGACTACAGAAGAGAGTTTGGAGGGGTGAGCATTAGAGAAAAAATTGGAGAAATGCATGACTGCAGTCTCGGTGGAGTGTTTACTACAGAAGCCAGGTTGAAGTGGATCTCCCTGGGTGAAGTCAAAGAAAGAAGTGTGGGGTGGACACTATCAAACTCAGACACTGTGAGTGTCTGTCCATACTTCAAGGAGGCGGCCCTGAATCAAAGGAGGTAGGAATTGGAAATCAAACACGAAGGAGACTTTGGGAGGACCCAAAGCCTGAAACACTTGAACCCTGGCTTGACTCTCTTTGAACCTAATATTTATTTTTATTTTTCTGAATTGGATAAACAAGCTGGTCTTACATAAAATGAATCAAACATTTACATAATATCGATAATTTATACATGGTTCCACATACAGTACACGTGAAAACTTCCCAAACACTATAAACTCCAACATCAATAAACTCTAAAATCAATCAATAAACACAATATCAAACAAATAAAATAAATCAATAATAAATCCTGCACTGAAAATGATAAGCGAACCAGATTTAAGTTAAAGTGAATATTTGTAACCTGCTCTAACCAAGCAAGTCAGACTGAATAAGAAAGCGCCCCCTGCCATCCCCGTAGTAGGACATGGTTTTCAATCATTACCTCACTGTAATTTTTGTTTTTGTATATCAAACTTTTTTTGTATATCAAAACCATCTGTTCAATTCCCCTTACATAATAGTGGTTGTGCCCTTTATATGGGTTTGTGAAATTCTATGCATCTTTAATAGGCACCATGCCCACTGCACACCAAGAGATTTCAACAGAGTGGTGTTTAGGCCCACCTTCTGGACCCCCACCACTCTACGATAAAACTCCTCCATTTATAACCACGTTTTGCTCTTCGCAAACCTGACAAAATGCTTAGATCTCAACTCCTGTATGGCACGGTTCCCAATATGTTATGCAGTCTCCCTGTTGTTGAAAACCTAACAGATGCGTCTGGACACTGTAGAAAAACGTTCGTACGGGTCTAGGTGCAGCGTCGTATCGCTGTACTTGGGTATAATTGATATGGCTTTGTTGATGACTCTGACAAGTTCCTGTATATTTGGGTAATGCCCCACAGGGAACCCGCCCGGCCAGAGCCTCAGAGGGTTTGTTCGCTTTGTGATAAACAGGGCTTCCCCTGGGGAAAATGTGTCCCACATTCAAATGTACTGAACTTCGGTAGGACACCACCGTCCATTGCCCCTCCAAATTTACAGACTTGGCCAGCATCACTGTAAAGTTGGACATTTTGTTCTCTGGAAATGTATCGGCTGAAGCGTTGTTGGGGAGCATAATGTAAAAAGGTATAGACTCCATGCTGCACAGTTACACAGCCGTGGCCTCGAGGGATCCAGCGGGTACCCAACTTTTGAATTTATCAGGCCACCCCAGCAATTTGATTAGATGGTGCTTCCCGGCTCCACAACCTTTTCTCTTCATGACGTTTTCAATTCTAAAACTCGCTGTTGATCTTTACTCACTGGATCTTTTCCCTACAAAAAATACCTATAACAGCCTCATCCATGTAATCAATTAAACTATATATATATAAAGACCCACCCGCCGAGCCACTCCATCTATGAATATGATCACATTGCTGTAGTTCTGTTCATACCTCTTTGTAAAGACTACCTTGTGTTTTGAGATCTGCACATGATCCCCCATTTTAAGGGGCAAAAGTATTGTCTTTTTAAAAATTATTTCCCTGTACTAGTTTTTTCCAGACCTCCAGGGAATTCTGCGCTGTTACACCAGCTGGGGTGGTTTTCTTAGCTCTTTGATGCATGTTGTTGTACACATTTATAAATGCGGGTTACACCTACACATATCTACTAGAGTTTTAGCCGTGAAGAATCGCCAGTTTTAAAGATGCGTATAAAACATTCTACAATAGAGACTTTAACTTCAGAGTGTGTTAAAAATTGATGCACCTCGTGTTGCTTAAGAAGGCCCTGCAGCGGCTTATTTAAAAACTCTTTACCAGCATCCAAATGTAGTTTAGGGGGACTCTGCCTTTCTTAAATATGCGTTTAAACACCGTTGCTACTCTGTGACGAGTCTTGTTCTTTAAAGCCTCTTCATAGGCGTATTTTGATAAAATATCGATGACGGCTAAAATATAGCGAAAACCATTGTTGTCTTCACAAAACTGGCTCAAATGCATAATATCTGCCTGCCATTGTTGATCGATGTCAAATACCACGGTCATTCGCCGTTTAAAATGTTTCTGGGCCGGCTTGTGCAGCGTGTAGGTCTCTTCCCCCGAAAGCCATGCCTTGACAGCTGTCTATGTGACACCTTCTCACCATTGGTTTGCAGTTTACGGCACAGGCTGTCAACCCCTTCACAACTGCCAACACCTCCTCCATCATAACATATTTTCGACAGCTTCGAGCCAGACATGTTCACCCCATAACCGCTAAACATAAAAACACAACCAGATTTCTATAAACAACAGATTTGTATTAACATTTAAAACATGTATTTTTATTCAAAATCTATTCGAATTAAATAGTTTGGGGTTTGTCAGTTGCTGCATGATGATCAGTCCTGCTACAGATTCTGTAATACATGTGATTACCGCTGTGAGAAACCAAAAGGTGTCTCACCTACTAGTCCCCGGGGATCTCTCTCTCCGGTGGCCAGGGCACGGCCATCGTCTTTGGATCTAGACCCTGGGGGTGGACCAGTGCAGGAGGATCACCTGGGTGAAGGGTCTTTGGGGAGTTGGGGTGAGGCAACAGATGGCGAGGCTAACCCTTACATATCTCATTGGACATGACTCGCTAATCGGGTCAGGCAAAGTCAGGCACTTGACTTTAAGTGCACACATCTGATACCTATTAGCTTTCCCCACACAGATAAAAGGCGGAACAAAGAGACACACTTTGAGCAAGGTGGAACACGAGCAAGAGCAGAACTTCCGGGACGAAAGCAAACCTACTGGAGCAGAGCGACGGACAGATTGACAAGAGCATTGCCTCCAAAAGGCTGTGAAAGACACGTGGAGAAGGCCAGATCCCAGACAAGAAGACTGCATTGTGTTTCAAGGACGCAAGTGACCCTCCCAGAGTTGGGGAGGCGAGGCCAAGCCTGTGGTATGAAGCTTGACTCATGAATTAAAACTGCCAAGACAATAAAGGAATGCACACAGCCGGTGAGTTGGCGATCGACATGAAAGACTGGTGTGTGTTAAGCAAAGATTGAAGTTGCAACAGTATATGGCACAATTGAAGGCTGCATGCGAGGGATGAGACGCGAAGGAAGGCAGACCTGTGGTGAACTTTGAAAAACCGATAGCTGTGAAACCAGCAATACCGAGTAGCAGAGTGGTCCGGTAAAAGCAAGGAGTGCATTTGAAAGTCTCAGTGAAAGGTGAAATGTTTTTGTTATGAAGCGATAAAGTGAAAGAACTATAAGAAGCAAACTGATCAAAGTTAACCCCAGAAAAAGGGGGGAGTGAAAAGATGATCATTGAACTTTTGTGCGTATGACATCGAACTACCCAGACCAAGAGACACTGGGGCAAATAACACAAGAGTGTGAGCTGAAAGGAAAGACGAAGTGGCCCTGCGGAGGTCTATAGTAAAAGCCACTCACATTCAAAATTTTTCGACATCAGGAAAAGGTCTGAGCCAACAGAGAAAGACCGGTGTGATAAGTTAGGGGAAAAGAGGCTCTAAAGGATGTGAATTAAGCTTGGGGAAGGGAGCCCCTACAAGTGATGTGTTTGAAAGGTCCGAGCCTGACTGAGGGAGACCAACGTGAACTTTTTGCTTTGAAAGTCCGAGCCCGACTGAGAGAGACCAGCGTGAAAGTTGTGTTGAACTGTGTTTTGAAAGCTGGAAAGAGAGACTTTAATATGGAAGGCCAAGCGGGCTTCGATCAACGTTTTGAACTCCCTTTGTTTTGAGAACCTGAGCCAGAGTGTGCCATCCTATCTACAGGGACCGCCTTACACTGTGCTGTCTAACGTGGGCAGGAGAGCTGACTCAGCCACATTTATACTTTATATTCCATCACTAAAGATAGGGCAGGAATTAGGTTTTGTTACTGTAGGCCATTTTGATTTGACAAACTCAACTAAGACTGTTTTATTTATTATTTGACGGTAGAGGCTACGGCCATCCTAGCTATAGGGCAAAGTAGGAGTTTTTCCAAACCCCAAAAATTGAATAAAGGTTTTACAAATTGTACCTTTTGTGTCAGTGTCATACTTGTGATACCATGCCTCCCTTACACAGCACAGACACATTGCATGCCATCACCTTGATAAGCAAACATGTCGACATTCCATTAGGCATTCAATTAGATATACTTTATCCCTTCCCACTTGCAAACTGTTTTCTCAACAATGTTTCTAACACCCATCGGACACATACATCTAAACTGCTTCATTTTCGAAGGAGGGTCATTTGCCGATTCTATAGCCTATTATGTTTTAGACACGCATTGTTCAGTCCCTATGCCAATCCTTATCTGTGTCAGTGCTGCGTCAAGCGCAGCAAATCTAGAAGACGTGAAGTGCTCAACACGTAGCATATTTTACATAGCGAATTATCCATGTAAGGTATTTCCAAACATTCATGAGCATCCTGCTGGGGACCATTAGTTTTATGTCTGTAGCACCATCTGTAAAAGTGTTGTTTTAAACACTCCCCAGACACTATGGCCGTAGACCCCTGGATTGCCTGAATATTTCTGTGCAGGAGAGAGCCGGCGTGACCATATAAGTCTCCATTAGCGAAATACATTTCTTACACAGACTGTTATCGTGATCCCCTGGGTTTTCCATTCGCTTTGAACAGAAAGCACAATGAATAATAACATTGTCTTTAATGCTATTGGTCTCCATTTGCGAAATACAGTCCTGACATGGACTATTTTCATTGGGTGCCAGGTTTTCAAGTTGATTTGAAGAGCAAGTAAATATTAATAGCCTCTGCTACAGCCTGACGCTGCTCACTCCCGCACACAGGACCCTGTTTTTCATCAGGTCCCCTGGAGGCAAGGGCAGCTTCCGGCGTCATCATTGCATCCGCCTGCAGAGCCATAGATTAAGAGTCCCTGGGCCTCATCACAAGTCCCGCGGTAACCGTGCCGGTAAAACCGCAGGTTGCTGCCGGACTTGCAAATTTTACCGCCACCTGGCTTGCCAGAAACACCGGGTGATTACAACCCTGGCGTTCTGGAATGTCCGGTGCCGGTAATTGTAACTCCCCATTCCCATTGAGTCTCATAGGACTCAATGGGAATGGGGACCATGGAAGCACCAGCACCATTATTAACGGTGCCGGAGATTCCGTTAAACTCTGCGGGAGAGTGCCGTTCCGGCTGCCAGGACTGACCCTGGCGGCTGCGGGCGGCACCTGCCCGCAGAGTCATACTGTGCACAGTTAGAATGATGCCCCCTGTCTTCGGGACCCACATTGGCCACAAATGGTTGCTCCAAAACCACATCGCCCTCATCACAAAACTCTTCAGGTTCATGGTCGGCCATCACACCCTGAGCATTTTCCACCCCATCATACACTGTAAAACAATTAGAGATATGACTGTCCTCGAAATCCTCTGGGATTCCTGGGGGTGTTTTCCACTAGTCGTAACTGTAGATGTTCATAATCACTGTTTCCTAAATATCACGCCATATTGCCCCTGAAAAGCTGAAAGAGTGCACGTGTTTTCCAGGCTGCAAAGGCTATAAATCTTGGTTGTAAGCCCCTCCCCCAGCCCCATTGTAACCTTAAAACCAGCCCAGACCTATTTATAGCTGGATCATTTTATATCAAATCTATACTGCTAACTCCCTAGCCTGTGTCATTAAAATGATAACATCATGACATCATCTATGCTATCTATAAAATGTATATCCGCTTCCTATCACCTTGGGGTGGAACCCTGCTCCGGCGTCATTGCTGCATCACTCTGCAAAACCCTAGGTACACAGTCCCTATCTTCCGAGCTCACTTCACCCTCCGTAGTCGGCCAAGCAGCACCGTCGCCGGCTGCTCCAATGTTTACATAATTTTTATATCAAATGTATATTCACTTTGTATCAAATTCATATAAAAAGTATAACCACTTTATAGCAAATTTTCGATATAAAAAAAGTTGATATAATTTTTATATAAACTGTATATTAAGTGCATGTAAAAACCCTATCAAAAGGAAGGCGGGACTAAGGCCAGAAGCACAGGGCGTGCCCACCTGTCAAAAGTTTGATGTGTGTAAAAGGGCCCCATTAACTACTCCCTTTCTTTAGAACATTTGAGTCCATCTGGCATCTTGACTGTGAATGATTCAACATTAAATAACTGAATTGACTGTACAATACGGGTGCATCCCACCAGTGACTGCCTATTCGCACCTGTTACGCATTCCTGTGGAGACTCAGCTCACATTTCTCAGTCCCCCTCCACCTTGATTATCCAACCAGCACCCCCTCACCTGGGAGGACTTGGACATTCCTCTGGGGATCACATCCTGTTGTCAGAGCACAGAGGTGCATGCCTTGTCTTGCCTGCACTCTGCAGATACTCCCTGCACCTCAACATGTCTCTGCGTCCACCGCCCAGAACCGGTTTGACAACTTGACACATTTCACATATGATCCTCTGTTTCTAGGAATCTATTCGTGCCAACCTCCCTCCCTCCACATCTCAGCCCCTGGGGGCCCCCTTTGTAGTCTGCAGTGTTTCTTAATCTTGGCAACTTTGATGTACAGGCACCTGTAAGTTCTTTGGAAATGTATTTTCAGAAACACAAGGGTTGCATCATTCACTTTATATCATTCTCAGGAGTAGCACAGAGCAGTTTAAGAAGCAGGATTGCTAACAATCGTCTGCGCGTGCATTTACAGATAGTTAATGCCCTTGCCCAAGATGTAAAAAGCATTAGCGAGTGAACATCAAGAGATGTCCATGCTCCATGGGAGGAAGACGCGAGGGGCATCGAGCGGGTGTAAGTGTGCAGGCATTATCATCTGAGCTAAGGCTCATTTCTGCCCACATCAGCCATTAGTGTACTCCATTAACTGCCCCACCTGTCTCATTACCCAATATCCTACTGCTTCTTGCTTATCAGCCATAGTCAGCATTTACCCCACTATTATAAGGTAGCCTTTCCGATTCTAGCCGCAATGTGTTAGGTTACCATACGCTGCATCAAGCCAATTGGGTTAGTCTGCCCAAGCTTACATTTTGGGCAGTTATGAATGGGGTAGAATTGTGAATATTAGCTTGCGTCACATCCAGACTGAATTGTTAATATGAGCCTGTGTCGCATCCAGACATAATTGTGAATATTAGCTTGCGTCGCATCCAGACATTATTGTGAATATTAACCTGCGTCACAACTAGGTGGAACTGTGAAGATTAGTCTGTGCCACTTCTAGACAGAATTGTGAATATCAGCTTGTGTCCCATCCAGACAGAATTTAGAATATTAGCTTTCATCACATCCAGACATAATTGTGAATATTAGCTTGTGTCCCATCCAGACAGAATTTAGAATATTAGCTTTCATCACATCCAGACAGAATTTAGAATATTAGCTTTCATCACATCCAGACATAATTGTGAATATTAGCTCGTGTCCCATCCAGACAGAATTTAGAATATTAGCTTTCATCACATCCAGACAGAATTTAGAATATTAGCTTTCATCACATCCAGACAAAATTGTGAATATCAACATGTGTCACATCTAGATGAAACTGTAAAGATTAGTCTGTGTCACATCTAGACAGAATTGTGAATATTAGCCTGTCACATCCAGACAGAATTGTGAAAATGAGCCTGTGTCACATCTAGATGAAACTGTGAAGATTAGTCTGTGTCACATCTAGACAGAATTGTGAATATTAGCCTGTCACATCCAGACATAATTGTGATAATGAGCCTGTGTCACATCTAGATGAAACTGTGAAGATTAGTCTGTGTCACATCTAGACAGAATTGTGAATATTAGCCTGTCACATCCAGACATAATTGTGATAATGAGCCTGCGTCACATCTAGATGAAACTGTGAAGATTAGTCTGTGTCACATCTAGACAGAATTGTGAATATTAGCCTGTCACATCCAGACATAATTGTGAAAATGAGCCTGTGTCACATCTAGATGAAACTGTGAAGATTAGTCTGTGTCACATCTAGACAGAATTGTGAATATTAGCCTGTCACATCCAGACATAATTGTGAAAATGAGCCTGTGTCACATCTAGACAGAATTGGGAATATTAGCCTGTGTCACATACATACAGAATTGTGAAAATTAGCCTGTGTCACATCCAGATAGAATTGTGAATATTAGCCTGTGTCACATCCAGGCATACTTACGAATTTTAGCCTGTGTTACATCTAGACAGAATTGTGAATATTGGCTTGCATCACAACCAGACAGAACTGTGAATATTAGCTTGTGTCACATTGTAAGTGATTTCAACCCGGCACTTCACCTAAGTCAATGCCTAGCGTGGGATGCACAATTGAAACCCTTAATTATTTATTTATGTCTATAAGTTCTTTTATTTCTGAATGATGTGAATGATGTACCTGTCATGACTACGGGGTTCCCCCTCAAAAGAATTTCCAAAATGTCCTGGGTGGCCGCTTACAATTCCTGGTCTAAGGATAGGTAGGGTTGGGCTATTCTACCAGGGCTCTTCCTCATCAACCAACATGGCCGCCTGATGTTACAACCCCTAGATTGGGCAAGCGGTCTAGTTTTCTGTCACTCTGGAGTACTTAAGCCCCTCACTTTTGTTCAACAGCGCTTTGCGTCTTCAGCTGTGTTCAGCGGACGCTTCCCGCGGTTCATCCCTCTGACAGGAATTCCTCAGTTCCCTTGTAATTCATAGATACCCGTTCTGTAGTACCATGGTCATTGTTTTCCCGTGCCATTCCGCAACTACTATTCTGTGAGCTCTGTGTGGAGTTGGCGTTCGTCAGTGTGAAGTTGGCGGGAGACGCATTCCTTTGGGCGTTTCGTTTTGTGAGGAGTTTTCGAGGCACTCATTCCTGTTCTGTCTCTTTTCCACAGCAAGTATCATTTACCTCATTAGCTGTCTCCACTGATTATTATTCTTAAAAGGCGAGTGCTCTGCTTGAATTCGTTCTCCAAGGGCAAGTGTATGTTTAACCGCCAGTATTGTATTAGTGTTACGGAGCTGGGGGCTTTAGTGTGGAGATTTTGTTTTTAGGAACATAGGTGTTCCGCTTTTTCTGTCACAGTTAGGTACACTAATTTTACACATTAAGGTGCCAAAAAAGGTTAAATGTTGTGCACGTTCAGTCTTAGACACATTAGGGTGTTTCTTGCAAGGAGTTTGTTAGCAATACTTTTTCTGACTGGGAATTGTTAGGAACAGCACTTTTGAGGTATTTCCAGGAGCTCTGGAGAATAACCTTACCTCTCCAGTCACAGTTGTGTTGTTGGAATAGGTCGAATTTTTTCCCACCTCACCATTAGGCATTTTATCTACGCCCTACATTCCATATAGAGCTGTCCTTCTTCCCTTGTGTAGGCCCTTCTTCAGAACACGCACCCCTGCGCAGAAGCAGGATGGAGAGCTAACCAAATCACCAACTAAGGTAATTGAACAATACAGTTGCTGGAATTTTTTGACCTATAATATTTTCCCTACATTAGGACGCATTCCAATTGTTCTCGTGTTGTAATTTGTTTTCTGTGGTATAGAAAGAGAGTTCAGTTGGGGTAGTGAACGACAGATAACTGCGCACCCAGAGAAGTTTCAGAATATCACGTGGTGTCCCCGAGGAGTCCAAGGTAAGCGTTACAGTACCCTTATATCACGTCGCTCTGTTTGAATCCTTCCCCCCCCCCCCGGTCACACTGAACCAGGAAGCAGGCTGTTTTGCAAAGTTAAAAATATTTATTTATGGATTTGCACAATATATATATATCACTATTTTAATGGGTATACAATGATCACCAATGGGGTGATGTCACGCTAAACAATCTCTTTAATCACACGGAATAATGATAGGAAAAATAATGCAGCATAGAATAATACTTTGTGTGCGTTCAATCAAAATGCAATGTGATTACTCTTTCCCCCTGCACACTACTTAATCCCCCCAATATGGAAGGAGAGAAAACAGGTTTCAGGAATACAGAATTCAACAAATAGTATCAATCCCAATGTCCCCCCCAGCAAACACAGAGAAAAACAGGAATGATTGCAAACTTGTTAAAAATGGTTTTAAAGTCGACTTGACTGAATGAGTAAAACACTGAAAATGTATTTAATTCACTGATATTGTGGAAATACTAATGGGAGCTGCTTTGTATAGTTTCAGACAAACACTAGCAATGATTATTGAATAACTAGCAGGTTGAAGACTTAATTCTGAAGTCAGATGCAATGAACAGCTATTTCACACGTGATGGATTTGAGCCAAATGAAAAATTCACTGCAAACTTTTCCACACGCGGTAAGCGCGATTGCGGAAAAACTATAAGGTTTTTGTGGAGGTTTGTTTTTTCAGAAAGAGGCAAAATAGCAAAACAAGAATGCGCTTTTTAAAATTACAAACAAGGTTTCTTTACACTAGGGGAGACTATGAAGATGCAAACTACACCACAGCGCAGCCACCAGCCCAGGATATCTCTGGTTGGTTTGGCCTGCTGAGACGCTCGCCTTTCTTCAGAAAATATATATCATATATACCAGCGCAAAGATGGTTTTAACAATACTATCACAAAGGACTATAGGGTAAGAGAAAGAGTTCAGGCAAGACAAAATATTCTAACAATGCAGTTCTGGATATAAGAGAAGTTTGGATAAGGATGACTTATGGACAATATATATGCTAGTGACAATCCTATGCTATGGAGACTCACTACCAATGTTTGGAATGGAACCGTCAGGTCCAGATCCTCATCCCGTTGACGGGAGATTACAACCATGATTTGGCCTTGGTGAACAGGGTGTACCTCATCATCCAGGCATGGATGGCATCTCACAGTCTATGCCTGAATGATGACAAGACTGAACTCATCATACTGGGTTCCACCGCAAACCTAACCAAATTGGACCACAACTACACCAGCTTCATTATGGACGGGAACCCGATCAAAGTAGCTAAGGAAATGAAAACCTTAGGAATATACATTGACTCCTCCCTCTCCTTCCATAAACAGGTTAGCTCTATGGCATCCTCCACGGCCTACACATGTAAGCTTATAAGAGCAGCCAAACCCTTCTTATCCACCCAGAGCTGCAATACATTAGCCAGAGCCCTTGTATTATCAAAACTGGACTATTGTAGTGCCCTCTACGTAGGAGCTAGCAAACAGGTCACTAACAAAATACAGACGCTACAAAACAATGCTCTCAGAGCAGCGCTGAGCATCCCCAAGAGAGAACACATCTCTAACATTAGGAGAGCCCATAACTGGCTCAACACTACAGATAAAATCCTGCTCAAAGTAGCCTCACTAACACACAAATGCCTCACAGCGCTGCCCCCCGCTACTTAGTAAACACACTTCCAATAGACCTACTAGAACCACCAAGGCTAATCTACTCTCAGTTCCCAGGTTCAAACGCACCAAAATGAGTGGCAACAGCTTCCAGGTGAAAGCAGCCCAACCCAACATTGGAACTCCCTACCACCCTCTCTAAGGACACCCCAAACCTACACACACTTTAGATGCAACTACATACATTGGATAAAGAACAATGACTTCTAATACCATCCAACCCACCTCACCGCTATCTACTATGTAAATATGTATACTTTTATATAGGCAAACTTTTGCCTTTATCGTGACTGCTTCAACCATCTATTATCCCAATGTAATTATTGTAATGCATTGTAACGTGTAACCAAGCTGTGAATAACCTTGTTGCTCCTGCGCCCTCATACCCTCGGGTCTGGTGCGCAATACAAATGAATAAATTAAACTAAACTAAACTAATCTGGTCAGGGATACTTTCTGGACAGGAATTCTGCTTGCACACCGGACTGGACTCAAGGCGCTCGGTCTGCAATCAGCTCTACTAGATTGGATCTTTGGATTCTGGCAATAATTTTGAGCAAGAAAGCAGCACAGCACAGCCAGGCTGTTCTTTTGTTCCTCTTAGAGGTCTGGGCTAAAATCTGATTTCTGGGGTTTTAAAGGCCAAGCTGAGAAGGGTTCAGCTTTGGAAATGGACCTTTCTGCTTTCAAAGTTCTAGAGTCTGGAGTCTGGAATATGGATTTCTCTTGCAAAGTGCTCCGTCAGCAATTGGTTGGTGGGTGAATGTGTGTGTTTTCCTAGGTCCTAAGCTGTCTTTATTTATGTATTTCCTAAAGGGATGGGTATGCTGAATTATACTAGGCACACCCCTTGGTATTCTATTGGTTAGGGTCTTTCCTCTCCCTTGATTGGAGAAGCAAACAGAGTCTCATCATGACTATGTGTTTTATGATGCAGGAAAGACCTCCCATTTGGTTTTGCACATGAAATCTACTTTTCATACAAGACATATTTACAATTTTACAAATTTGATAGCAATAGATTATCTCTATCCCATATTTTGTGGAGCAAGTATTCATCCGAGCCCCGTTGTGGTGAGAGCTTGGGTCTAGATTTGCAATTTTTTTCCCACTTTTGGTCTGGTATCCAATGTCGGATTGGTCCACAATGTTACACATATGTGTGCATGATATATGGGCATAATCATATGACGTTTCATGTTTCTGGCATCAATACAATTTCTACAAAACCACAAATTCTGCAGTCATGTCCCTGAACATCGCACTGAATTCTGAGCACTTTTAAAATGTGACCAAAAATGTCACATTAACAATACCGTCATTTTACAATTTTTAAGAATTCGCACAGTCCTTTGTCAGTCCTTTTGAAAAATATACTTTTCTGTGCTTTAAGAATAAACAAAACTGTCTGTTCCCGCCCCCAAATTTTCTGGTGGCTCAGAGCAATCCCCGCCTCTTTCCTCTGGCAGAGGCTACTGTTGACACTTGCATCTGCATATCTTTTCAATCAAGGAAGTCCTTTGACTCTCCCAGGAGCAGCAGCCCAACCCCCTCCCGTCTTCATTAACACCTGAATGTGAGTTCCTGGGCCACAGAGCAGAAGGGAGGTGCCTTTTGTTGGGGCCAGCTGTGGAATTTGCTTTGTAGTTCTTTGGCTTGCATCAGGTTACTTTAAAACTCAATTTGTTAAGTTTTTCTTTGATGAAAATAAACTTACATTTTCAAAACTCTAATTCCATTTTTTTTTAACATAGAAATTAAATAGTTGCAACCTATATTGCTTTTGATAGCAAGTCACTTAATTCCAACCATTTAATTTTAACTGCACAAGTTTAAGCTTCTAATGCACTTAAATGACAGCTGTCATGCAGGTGGCCAGTGGTACTGCGCCCATATTTTGACAGATTTTCACTTTTTAATGTGGATATTGTGGTGATAGCGTCTGCTTTTCCTGGAATTGTGTGCTCATGTGGATTCCTTAAATAAGGTGACGGGTAACACCCAGCAAGGATGTTGGATGTTTTCTGATGTTTTGAACCATTATTTTGTAATTTCAGCAACCAAAGAAAAAGGGATTTCAGAGCAACTTCTGGGTTTCCTTCCAATAAAATACTGCCTTTCATGTAGTTTCCATTTTCACTCTGTGGGCAGCCCAGTGACAAGGTTTCAGCAGTGTGGTCTCCTGTTCCACCACTGACACAGGCAAAGTAGATTGGCAGGCAACGTTCTGGTTTCACAGCGCAATTTTCAAAGGTTTAGCGCGCATAGGGCTTTTGCGGCCATTTTGCTGATTCTGGTGCCACCAGCACACGGTGATGTTGCAGGGCAGAGCCTAATGGGTCAGTACATCCCACAACATCTAGACAGAACTCTGACGATTAGCTAGCCGGCATCACATCTAGACAGATTTTCTGAATATTAGCTTGCGTCACATCTAGACAGATTTGTGAATATTAGCTTGCGTCACATCTAGACAGATTTGTGAATATTAGCTTGCGTCACATCTAGATATTGATGCCACTTACCAACCCTGCTAATATAAGAACTCAGCCCTCTGTGTACACCTCTCAAACTCTGAACTAACCACAACTATATCTCTAAAGCAAAACAAACCGCACACACTTCACTACACCGCAACAACAAAACAAACCACAAATAGCTTTGCACAAAAGCGCATGAAGGCTACCAACCGAAAAACAAACCTAAGTTTAGCAAATGGTGTAAACCCAACTGAAGCTGCCAACTGCACGTCACAGCTTTTTTGCTCTTTCTCCCGCTCAGTCCTAGTAACTTACCCCACCCTCTTGCTTTTCAGATCCGCCAGAGCGCCAGGGGACCATTCCAATGGTGACAGTGCACGGTATGAATGTCCTTTAACATAACATAACTGGTGCAATATAAATGTGGGATATGGGCTCCTACTGGTCAGACGTTATCAAGATGAGGAGGTAGAGAAGAATAGTCTTGAGGAGAGCATGCCAGCAGAGCTTTAGCAGTAGACTGACTCCCTAACCCCAAGACTTGCCTCTCTTTGGAGACCTCCGCCACACCTCGCAACTCATATAACTCATTTTACTGCATCATGAAGCTCATGGAAGATATCATTACCACTCAACTTTCGTGCTTTTCTACACCCTTGTCGATCAGGCTTTCGTCCCACTGGAGGCACAGAATCAGTGATGATTTCTCTCCTGGATGACCTTGCCCTTCTCCAGGACCGCCCAGAGGTCAGTATCTTAATTCTCCTTGACCGCTCTGCGGTTTTCGATAAGATTGATCATAACATCCTGTTTCATTTCCTGGAGAGGGCCGGAAGATCCCCCCCCTTTAGCCTGGTTTACATTGTTTCTTTCCGAAATTCTCCCAAACTGTTTCTTCATTTCCATTGCAAACCTCCCCACTGGTTCTCTCGTGTGGTGTCTCACAGGGGCTTCTCTTTCCCCTCTTCTTTTTAATCTTTACTTACTTTCTCTCGCAGACTTGGTCCATGAGCACAGATGATACTCAGCCGCTTTTTCGGCTGGACTCTCCTGAAAGTGACCCTCCTTGCAGGCTGAGAAACTGCCTTGCGGCAGTTGGGGAATGGATGGAAAATAAATGGCTTAAATTAAACGTAGAGAAAACAGAGATGGCTCTGGTGCACAGCAGGAAGCCTGGACCAATGACTTTTAGCTGTACTCTTGGGGCACGTGTCCTAAGCCTAGTAAATCAGTGAAAAGCCTTGGTGTTCACATTCTTCCCTCTGGGTCTCGAGAGCTTCAGATCTCGTCAGTTTGTCGCTATGGCTTTTTGAAGCTGAAAACCTCTGAAAAAAACACTACCTTTTTTGCCTCCCGACTCCTGAGCTAAAGTAGTAGCTGCTTCGATCTTGGGGTCCATAGACTACTGTAATGGTATCTATCTGAGCCAGCCAACCTTTTTCATTCAACGACTGCAGCTTCTTTAAAATGCTGCAGCCCGGCTGGCACTTGGAGCTAATCGTCTGTCCAATGCGCAGGGTCTCCTTCAGGAATTGCATTGGCTCCCAGTGGGCAGTCGCATTAAGTTTAAGATTCTCTGCATTGCCCATCGTGCTCTTTCCCACTCTGGCACTGAGTATCTACAGGCCAAGTTGATGCCCTACGTCCCATCCAGGTCCTTTCGATCTGCCTCTTAGAAACCTCTGACAGTCCCCAGATTTCACAGAGCTCGAGCTGCGGGAGCGAGCTTTTTCCACTCTGGCCCCTGTCCTGTGGCACTCACTGCCTAATCAGCTTTGGGAGGTGAGTGACCACCTAGGTTTCCAGGAAAGCTCTGAAGGCATATCTTTTTTAGCTGATTCCTGTCTCCTTCCTTCTGCTATAATGGCTCCATCTCAACAGCTGTTTCTAGTGCCTAGATGTCTCCAGGTCACAATTTAGCGCTTTATAATTTTGGTTACATTACATAGGCTTTTGACCAGTGTCACCCGCCATGGAGTCAGTTGACTCACCCGTTAAGGCCCTAAACAATCCATCGACGTGAATGAAGATTACGCCTGCTATCTGCGCAGGGAGTATTAATTCTATGACAAGACTAGGAGGCGAGCATTGTGCTTCATCTTCATTTATTTCTACTCTTCAGCAGTTCAACAAAACACATATAAAACCTTTGAAAAGTGTTCAACAAAACTTTCCTCTTTTTCAAAACTACAAAATCCATGAGTCTCTGTAGTCCATGCCCTCTCCACCAGTCACAACCCACTTCCTGTGCTTGGACTCCTCTTCTGCTTTTACTCCCTCTGACAGTTTCTTATGGTTATAACTGATCCTCGCCAACGGAGCGGAGGCTCTCCTGAACTTTGAAACTCAACTGCCGATGAACTTCCGGTCTCCTGAAGCCCTCAGCTACAGCTCTGCCTTCAGCTATTCTTCTGCTCTTCCCCTATGAAACAATACAATACAAGATTTTAGGGTGGTGCCTATGTAATGTACTCGCTCACATAATGCATTAACATTTTAGACAGTACAATACTCGGGTGGGAATTTAATGCTTGCCTCCTAGTCTTTAATAGAATTAATACTCCCTGCGTAGATAGCAGGGGTAATCTTCATTCTATGACAAGACTGGAGGTGAGCATTATGCTTGTTCAAAGCTACCCCAACACCGTCCCTTGTAAACTCTCTGCTGGCTTAAAATAGAACACTTTAAATGTACGATCACTTGACCAGTCTGCTGCTAGCATGATTTCACTTAGTGGTACCCCAGCTCTCACGGCTGTCGAAGCCATTGCTCCTCTCACAGAATGCACTCCATACATGTTCACATTCACACCTGCTGCTTGCATGATCACCCTGACCCATCTCGCGATGGTAGCTGACGTAACTGCGTGATAGGGCTTTCTATGCACTATTAGTAGCTGTGTAGTACTTACCGCCCTAAACTCCGCTGTCCTATTCTCGTACTCTTTAATACATCGTGCTACGCACCATTTCGTATTACTCAGAAAGAATGGGTAATGGACCGTAGTAGTCCCTGTCTTGGTCCTCCTGACTATAGAGAAAGTTACTCCCTCCGGTCCAAATGACCGTCTGTTAATCTCCAGGGCTCTAACGTCTGATACCCGGAAATTAGGCATAACAACATGGCTAGTTTACCTGATAATTGCTTGAGAGAAAGATACCTGTCTGTTGGCCAATCTGATAACAGGTGTAATACTGTAGATACGTCCCAAGTTGTACTATACCTGGGCTCTGGTGGCACTCTGAATCTTGCGCCTCTGATGAGCCTCACTACTGCAGGATGTTCTCCTGCTGGGACACCATCTATCGGTAGGTGACCTGCTGAGATTGCTGATCTGTACACTCCTATCGTACGGAAAGCTCTCCCGTTCTGTAATAAATTTGCTAAGAAATTCAGTATTTCCACTACAGGAGCTGAAACGGGATGAACACTACTGTTCTTACACCAGCTTGTCCATTTTGCCCAAGCTGCGTCATAGCTCCTCCTCGTGGATGGAGCCCAGGATTCAGCGATAAGCTGTGCAGCCTGCGCCGAAATTCCTGGCAATGCCCAACGTCTCCTGATATCCTGCCCACGGCTAGCGGGAGTGTCCCTCTCACTCTCAGAGGATGATATGACCCAGCTGGGGCCGTGAGCAGTCGCTGTCCTTCGGGGAGTACTATGGGTATGTCTGTTACTAGTTCCATTAATGTTGGAAACCACACTTGTGACTTCCACAAAGGCACTACTAGTACCAGCTCCGCTTTCTCCCTCCGACATTTCGCTAGAACTCTGCTCAACATCATGAATGGGGGAAAGGCGTAGTGCGGACCTCCTGCCCACTCTTGCAGGAAAGCATCGGTTCCTTGCGCTCCCGGGTCCAGCCTCCAGTTGAAGTAGAGGCTTGTCTGTGCATTGAGCCGGGAAGCGAAAAGGTCCATTTGTAATGGTCCCCATCTCGTGTTCAGCCTCTGAAACACTGCTGGATCCAGTCTCCAGTCGCTGGAATCTGTCAGGTACCGAGAGTTCCAATCTGCTACTACGTTCAGTGTGCCTGGCAGGTACTCCGCTGCCACTGATGTCTCTGATCGTAGGCAGAAATGCCATAAGTCCTTCGCTAGTTCCGCTAGCATCTTGGACCTTGTACCACCTAAGTGGTTGATGTATCGCACTGCTGATATGTTGTCCATCTTCAGCAGAACACAAGATTTTACTCTTCCTTTTGTGAAAGCCTTGATCGCGAATGATCCTGCTAGAAGCTCCAGACAGTTTATGTGAAGGCGAAGCTCCTCTCCGCTCCACTTGCCTCCGGTCTGCAGAGACCCACATCTGGCTCCCCAGCCCTTCCGGCTGGCGTCTGACTCTATTATCAGGTCCGGCTTGTCTCCGAATATGGCTCGCCCATTCCAGGCATCCATGTTCTTCAACCACCACTCTAGTTCTAAAATGGACTCCTGATCTAGTGGTACCTGCGGGTGGTATTTCAGACCCTGCTGCTGGTGCTTTATCTTCAGCCTCTGCAGTGCTCGTTAGTGCAGGGGGCCTGGAAATATGGCTTGAATAGATGCTGCTAATAGCCCCACTATTCTCGCCAAGGTTCTGAGTGATACTTGCTGCTTTTCTAAGCATGCTCTGATCTCTCTCTTGATGTCTTTTATCTTCCGAGCAGGAAGCTCTAATGTCGCCTTCTTGGTATCTAGAACAAACCCTAGGAAGTCTAATCTCTGCGCTGGCGTGGTATCTGATTTTTCTGTATTCACTAGGAATCCTAGCGATCCCAAAAGGTCCTGCACCAATCTCGTTTGGTACACTAGTACCTCCCGATCCTCTGCTAGGAGTAAGAGATCGTCCAGGTAAATGATTAGCCTGACGCCCTTCTCCCTGATCGCTGCTACCACTGGCTTCATCAGTTTCGTGAATGCCCAGGATGCTGATGCAAGCCCGAATGGCATTGTCTTGAATTACCAGAATTGCCTTTCCCAGCGAAAAGCTAGGAAAGGTCTGTACTCCTTGAGTAAGGGAACTGTGAGGTATGCGTCTTTCTGATCTAGACGCGTCAGCCATTCTCCCTCTCTCAGGGAGTCTCTGAGCTGATGGATGCCCTCCATCTTGAAATTCCGATATATGATCCACCCGTTCAGCTCTTTGAGATTTATAACTGGGCGTACCTTCCTTTCCTGTGCACCAGGAACATGTTGCTCACGAACTTCGGGATCGTCTCGCATCTCTCTATCACTTGCTTGCGGGCTAGCTGTGCTATCTCGCTGTCTAGGCATGCCTGTTCTGCCTGCGCCAACTTCTGACTCTGCGGTCTGCTCAGCTGCATTGGGTCCTCTATGAAATCTAAGTGTAGACCTCTGACGGTCTGCAAAATCCAGGAAGCGCTTGAAAGCTTGCACGAATTCTCTAAAAACATGCGCGTCCTCCCCCCTACAGGAGGATACTGAATCGCTCTCACCTGGTGTAAATCCTTGACCTCGTCCTGATCCTCTGAACCTATGGCCTCTCGGGAATCTCCCTCTGGACGGAAAGAATGTGTCTTGACTCTTGTTTTCCCAGTATTGCGCTCTGGGGTTCTGGGGTCTTCTCCCTCCTTGGTTGCGACCGGCTGCGCGACCCCTGAAGCGGCCGGTCCCTCCAAAAACTCTACTTGGGAATATTTTGTGGATCGATGCTTGTGCCTTTTCCAGAGAAGCGTATGTTCCGACAAACCTGCCCATCTCAATACCAAAAGCCTCTCTAAACAGGAGACCCTGGGCTCCTTCTCCCACTTCATATGATGACAGATCACTGAGTTTCGAATCTATTTTCAGTAATAGACCTTTTCTCCTTCCCGACGCGATGGCACAATTCGCATTCCCTAAGAGACAGACTGCTCTCTGAGCCCATCCGGCGAGAGCTTCAGGGTCCACTTCTTCCCCTGCGTCCTTTGCCCTTTCTGCAAGGTCCATAATCTTGGCGAGGGGTCCTGCCAAGTCCAACTTTTCCTGGCAGCTTCTCCAGGACCTGTCAATACCCTTGCGGGTATCCTTGCTTGTCTTTGACATAAAGGTCAGCATCTTCGGGTCGAGCTCGGGGGCCTCTGCTACCTTTCCTGGAAGGTGTGGTCGCGGGCCCTCTGCTCGAAGGCGCTATCTCACCTCCTTATCTAGAGCTTTGCGTAGTCTTGCAGTCATATACTGCGCTATTTGGGGGGATGGTTGCCACTCGGTGGATCTCGGATTCCTGATGCTGTCCAGGTCAAACATATCATCTTGAGCTTCAAGGAGGTGCTTCTCCTTTCGCACTCTCTTACCCCCACTGGGTTTTGCCCAGTCGTCATCCACGGCCACTTCTTCTCCCTGCGAGACCTGATCTTCTGTCTGCTCATCTTCTGAGCCTGGGTCTTCTCCTGTGTTGTCATCCCCTGTAGAGGGGGTCATGAGGTCTGGCGCCGCTTGCCGCTGCAGGTAAGCTTCTTTCAGCTTCACAAATGCGTCAGTCACCTGTGGGGCCTTTTCTACTGCCCCTTCCAAAGAGCCGCGGGGGGTCGTCAGGGGCTTTCCTCTTGAGGGCTATCTTACTCCCCTTATGTCCCTCTTTGAAGGGTAATGTGGGCGTGCGCTTAAAATCTTTGGTGCTACTACTGGACTGCGAGAGCGTAGCCTCCAATGTCTCCAGTCTCTCCTGCAGGGGTCTGCCCCTTCTGCCACTGCATCAAACAGGGAGCTTCCCAGCACTTGTTTAAAACTGGCAGCGAGGTCCTGGGACTGCTCCTCCTCGCTCCACTCAAATTCTGACATCTCTGTGCTGTATAGTGTGCCTAAATACCTGAATCAGGTGTCTTAGCACGCCCACCACTCCTTCTTGATGATTCTGTATTTTTTTTTTTTTCAGTGGCTGCACCTTTGTATACCCTCTGCCTTCCGGCTTATGTGCGGGCCCTCGCTTTTACTGCACCAATTCTCTGCCATTTAGCAGTGTGGGATAGTCTGAGCCTCTGTAAGCTTGATGCTCATAGCACGTGGGCTGCTGCCTCCTCGTGTCTACTTATGGAGGCACGGCGCGCGCGATCGTTATGATCGCTTTATTCTTTATAAAATCGGATACTAGAATTCGCTCGGGAGAGCGTTATGCTGTGCTATACTTTCTTCCAGAAGTTATCGCTTAAAAGCAACGCTTATTGAATGAGCGCTGTTGTGCTTAAGCTCCTCCCACCCGCGGGTGGGGGCTGCTGCCGGGAGTTCGCTGGGCGCAAAGGGTGCGCCGCGCTTCTCACGGGCTCCGGCTCCTCCTTCCCAAGTGTGGGGGCCGAGCCTTGCGAGTGCACTCATCTTAACACAACGACGTCCGCGAGGCTAGCTAAACCCCTGAAGTGTCAGGAATGTGACACTGGGCCCCCGGCCTCGCGAACTAAGCTCCTGCACAAACGGAAGACACTCGAGCGTTTAAGCGTTTAAGCCTTGCCGCGCCTCGCCACGCCTCAAACAAAGACGGCTAATTCTCACGCATACACGCGTTCGAAATCAAATTCTAGGTCTAATGACTCTTCAGACAATTCTTCGCTGCCACACACACACTGTGCCTTATTTATTCATGATTAATGACAACTTCCTTAATACTCTTCCACTCAAACCTAGTCACTTGCACACTGACGTACGGAGAGGGAAGAAATGGTACTTATCTGCTTGAAGAGCAATAAAAGAAGAGGAGGATTCCAAGCACAGGAAGTGAGTTGTGACTGGTGGAGAGGGCATGGACTACAGAGACTCATGGATTTTGTAGTTTTGAAAAAAGAGAAAAGTTTTGTTGAACACTTTTCAAAGGTTTTATATGTATTTTGTTGAACTCCAGAAGAGTAGAAATAAATGAAGATGAAGCATAATGCTCGACTCCAGTCTTGTCATAGAATGGGCTTTCAGCCGCCAAAAACAATATTACCTCTCCTCCCGACGCCTCCCCCCCCCGCAACTGAAAAGCTTTTGATTTATGCCTGAACACTCATGAACATTATGAGCACCACGTAGACAAAGAAACTTTAGGTTAGTCTTGAAGAACAAGTCATGAACACTCTCTTGTCTGCGCTCTTGACCACTTCCGTGAGTTCACGAGCCACTGTTTCTGACCTAGGAAAGCAACATGGCCGCCTCTGACGTCAAGACCATCGACCAGCACTGCTGTCCGAATCCCACTCAATGCTTTAACATGAATTAAACTGCATTGTTAAATGATTGAAGCAGATGCTAGCCAGCCCATTGACCCTGTACAGCTCAGAAAGCTCCAGGGACTTTCGGCGGCAACTGGGCAGAATTTGCCTCAGGCTTCTATGCCCCCCATGAGTAATTCATGCCCTCCTCGGCCGCCATCATGAAGCCCGTCATCACTTTGCTGTATCTGAGGGAACTGCTTCCGTAAAGCCACGGATATACTGCCAGAGACACCAGCTAGCAATACACCAATTTAAAGCACAGAGGGGACTCCATTGCAAATAATTGAGCAGCAAATAGTGTGCCTGGGAATGGCCAATGTATACATCTGCTCCCATAGGCAGGTGTAATTCTCTAGATGTTTGGTGTAGTGGGAGTCTCTTCAAAGAGGGGGCGGAAGCTATGGAACATGGCTCACTTATAAGGTTTAGGGAAGTGAGGGCGCATAGAAGCCCAAAGTGTGACTGGCTTGGAAATCACATCTTTTTGAATTAACTTACACACCCCCTTGACCTCTGCTTTTCTGCCTCTCTCCGCTTCTCATTTTGTTCGGAGACCCCAGGGCTAACTCCATGTTGCTGTTTCTTCTAATCTGGGACCACAGGGAGTCACTTGAGGGAGTAAAACAAAGGCCAGCCCTTCCTCTAAATGTATCAATGGTCTCATGTAAAAAGGCCTGGTGAGGAGGTCCATGGGAGTGGAGGATGAGCCTTCCTGGAACGCGTGGGAGCGCGTTCATGGCTTCTGCTGCCTCTTCTTTGGAAGAAGAACGCGTCTATGGGCCAGTTGATTGGTGATGGCCGAGTCCTTCCTCGTGCTTACGGCTAATGTCTATGGTCCCTAAAGAACTTCAGAACTTCCCAGCAGGACTCAAGTCGAGGTTACACAGGGGGGAGGGGGGGGTGGACCAAATCCCCTCACTTTTTTCAGAAGGCATGTTGATATGCTCATTTCTGGTGACACCACATTCGTTTGGTATGTTAATGAGCCCCCCCCCCACTTGACCCCTGCTTCCCAGCATACCCAGTATACGCTGCAGTATCGTATCATGTATCTAAAGGCCCTTACATTCCTACCTCATCCTCACCTGGTGGAGGAAAAGGTGATTGGGGGGTTCTTGTAGGTGCAAGGATAAACATTATCCCGTCTGGCCCTAATCCATACACCCGCAGACCAGACGGTCGCGCGGTCTAGGCTGGAAGTACAGCTTGACTCCAAGCCAGGGGCGTTGTTAGGTCTGGAAAAGATCCGGGGCTACGCAAATGTCGGGGCTGTCAGGACTTGTGGCGAGCTAGCCTTTTGGTTGTAGCCCCTCCTCTGAATTTCTATCCGGGGCTACAACCATAAGCCCCGGGGCTATAGACCACACAAGCCTGCCCCCTAGCAAAGCCTCTGCACCAACCTCGATCTGCAATAGCCAGCGCACCAGGGATATAGAACCCCCGCCTCCGGTAAAACTCAGAATGTGCTTTGGGGGGACTGCAAGGTACATGTGTCCAGCACAGCATCTGCCTGTCTCTTGCCCTAGTGATGCTCAGAGCACCTGGGCAGGTGCTTGGTAGTTCCTAAGGCAAAGCTTACTGCAAAAGTAATGATCATGGCACTGATTGGCATTGTCCACCCCAATCAAGAGGCTGTTTAAATAACTGAGACACAGAGCCCACAACCCGGGAAGAGAGGAAGACATGTAGTGCGCCCTCTGGTGGCCGAGTCTTGCAGGCACCGCCCCTTCCCTGTCACTGGCTCCTGCACTGCCAATCATTCACTAATAGCAATATCGTCTTCTTACTTAGAAAGCGCTTCATGACATAAACCTCGAGTTCTAAGGCTAAGCGCTGTAATAACAGCCGTTCTTATTACCCGATTATTTTGTAATGGTACTGGAGTTATGGACCTTTATCACTGAAAGGCTAAGGGTGGGATGACAGACAGAAACTTTGCACCAGAGCAAGTGCAATACGCAGGAAGGCGAAACGTAAGCTAGTGCAAAGTACACATTCTTTCAATGCACTCTCGAATCAGGGCAAAGGACTTGGACCAGAGCAAACATTCCATGATGCAAACATGCATGATAAGAATATGTGTATTTACAGTACAGTAATGCTTGCACTAGTGCAATTAAACCGGTGCAAAGTTTCTGTAAAACTAGCACGTGTGGGACCGACACATCCCATGTGCAGGCTGCCCCCATATCAAAGACCTTCACTTTACCCGTGTGCCTAGAAGTGCAGAAAAGGGGAATAAGAACCTTTTTTAAGCACATATAGACAGCTTGGCGCCTCCTTATTTAAGGCCCTAGAGAAGGCTGACCAAAGTAGAAATGATTAAAGGTGCAGAAAGGCATCTGGAGCAGGCATTCCAATGCGCAGGTCAGACATGTTCTGACGTCATAAATGACAAGCAGAGAGTTTCCTTTCAAATGGATTCATGCCCGCCTGCTCCCAAGTACCTCCCATTCTGTAGCACTTGGCCTTGTGCCCGGGATCGCTGATAATAAACAGAAACGTGTGCCCAGCGCTTCCCACAATCAGTGCCATCACACCTAGTCATGGGTAGACAGTGCACCTTGCATCAATCAGTCAATGAATGTGTTTTCATTAATGCTGCATATGATTTTCAACAGGGACATCGATTCACCAAAATGCCAGGGGCAGCGAAAGTGACATCACAGGAAGTGATGTCATTTGACCTTTGACCCTGACAGCATCAGTTCCTCTTTAACCCTGGTGACAATACCGGAAGTGGTTTGCTGGCATAATAAAAACGTACATAAACGTACAAATGTTATAATACCAAATATTTACTGAAGCAGATAACAATATTTTAGATACCAACCACATTTTAATGAGGATGCTGCCTTCATATGCTATGGATGGGTCATGATATGACAGGGTTAAACCCAATAGTACAGCATAGACAGAGGTAATATTGGTTCCACCATCGGGTTTGCTATCTGAGGATTTGATTATATCTTTAAACAATAATTATGACAAGGCATTGAGCAATCTTGGGGAGTGCTGTGACCTGATTCTTGCTGAAATGGACTCAGACAAACTTACATTGATGGAAAGCCTGGTGTGACAAATCCCAGGAAGCCGTCACTTCTCCCTCAGGGGTAGCCCCTTCCCATAGGCCAGGAAGGTGAGGCCGCTACCCGATAGTCCCCCTGAGGGTGGTACTCAGAGGGTGGATTTCATGGGAGGGGAAACCCCCTTTGGGACCAGTAACGACCATATCAGGAGACTGCAGTGTCCACACCAATAACCTGACCCTCAACCCCTCCTACAACAACCCCACCTCTCCTTTACCTCCTCCCTCTCCACCCTTACCCTCATGTACTATGTATTTTTTTAGCCCAGCAAAGGTAGAGTGTACTGAGACGAAGAAGATATTTATGGAGTTATACCATCATAATTCCCGCAGTACTGGGATGAAGAGGAGGCACGGAGCTGTACAGAATACTTACCAGAACCACTTTCTACCAGGACATTCTAGTGGTTCTCAACAGCCAATCGGAAGAAGCCACGTTAAAAGTAAACAAGGACTTGACAAAGTGTGAAGGCCACCCTGGAGGAACCGTGAGATGTAAAACGCTCAAGGGAAGAAGAAAGGCAGACCGAGGAACCCAGCAAGGAGAAGGTTGCTGTAAGCTGGTCTGGTGTGCAGGGACAGAGTGGTGAGCAACAGGGAAGATGCTCCTGGCATCCCCAAAGGTCAGCAGCCATGGAGGAACAGTCCTACGCCGACGAGCGTGAAGCAGGTACGGTGGAGCCACCGACCTCTGGAAAGGAGAGAAAGAAGCAGGAGAAGCCCTTCCGCTGCTGGCAGGACATCCCACGAATATTGCAGACCACAAAACAAGGTACGCGATAAGCGGGGAGGAGCAGGGAGCCCTGGAAGTGTCAGTCCAAGGGAGCAAGTAAGCCCAAAGAGCCACATGAATGGGTCTGAGACACTAGCAAAAGTCAAAAGACATTCAGAAAGAATCAGGTGACTAATACGTGGCAGAACAGTGAACTAAGTTCAGTAGATTATTGGCTGAAACCCGCAGTGCAAGTCTGGGACCCGCAGCCATATAAAGAGAACTGTGAAAGTGATAGACAGTACATGCAGTACTTGTCAGGCGAGTAAACCAAGTCTGTATGTGACGCCATAACCTACAAGTGTATCAAGGCTGTTCTTCTTCGTCGCAGTACCTGGTGAGAGTACACCAGGCCTGCCAGCCAGGGTCATGGACCCACCACAGCTTGGAAGTGCATGCAGGCTGTTTTTAGTCGCAATGCCTGGTGGGAAGAAACCAGTTCTGCCAACCAGGGCCAAAGAACCACCACAGCTTGGGAGGTAATCCAGTTTGTTCTTCTTCGTCACAGTCCCTGGTAGAGAGGAAACCAGGTCTGCAAAGCTTCATCAAGGACCCACCCCAGTTTGAAAACACATCCAAACTCCTTTTGCTTTTGTAACTGTACCTGGTGAAAAGGAGCCCAGTCTGTCAATCAGGGTCAGGGACATATGTACAGAAAAGAAGCCTGAGAAGGGCCAACAAGAGGACAGAGTGTCCCCCAACAATTGTTGAACTTGACAAGAAGCCTGAACAAGTCTGGGGACGGGAGATATTCCCTAATACTTCAAGGCCTGAACATTCCAGAACTGTCTTTTGTTCAGGGGAAGGGTGCCACATCATTTGGGCTAGAAAGACCCTCTTTTCATTTAGTATAAACTTAGAGTGTGAGGGACAGAGTTAGGATTGTGACATTGGGACTTTTGGCTTTGCACATTCTGACACTAGTTATTTCAGTTGAGGCAGGGAACCCCATTTTAGGATAAGGGCGAGTTAGGGTTTTCTTTTCCTCTTTTCAGTTGAATAAAAGTTTCTAATAATCACCATGACCACGTGTAAGAGTCTTACTTCTGCACCCTTACACCGGTGACGATGTACACCAAAATGAACATTGTAAAAATGGGGAAAGATATACAGAGAATATCATTGAATAAACTACAAAGGGAGAAAATATAAGGAGATACAGTCCTCCGTGATGAGATTCCCAGGACTGAAATATTGTTAATTTATATGCACTTTTGTCGTAATCTACTAGGCTCCCTACAAAGGTGGGGTCCCATAAGAGATCAATAGGCAAAAAAGAAATTGTCGGCTCTGTAAGAAGCCAGGGGAAGCACAAATGCTAAAACATTGGCTGATTGGCTCTAGCGCAACACTACGGCCGGGGATAATGTGGTTGGGAAAGTTCATGAGGAGATTAGAGGATTTAAAAAGTCAAGTCATATGGGCTAGGCTCTTGTATGGACACTCTATCTCAATGACCATTGCTTTAGTGAATATTTTAATAGTGATAAACAAATAGTTGGGGGAATACATTTTTCTCGATTAGTCCACCATAATGAAGTAGGGAAGGGAGTCATTTGTCTGATGCTTCAACAATATAATCTTGGGGGTTATAAAGGGAAGCGCTGATGGGTGTTTAGTATATGGTATTACATTGTATTGTGTTGATTTAATGCATGTTTGTAATGTTTGTTTTGAAATGTTGTGTCTGAAGTAATGTATTGCCATTTGTAATGAACAAAGAGTTTTGTAGTATAGGATAGAAAATGTGTTAAAGTGTTTAATAAACTATGAACACACAGATAAAATAGGCAGAGGCATTGCCATCGATATGCCACTTCAGTATTGTATGGCCAGATACTTCCATATTATGGCAATTATAGCTGCATGTTGTGTATTGTCATTATGTGAAAAGCAGATGCCCTACATTTCCTGTTGCTGAGATAATACAGTATCCAAAAATCCAATAGATGCCAGTCACTCTGAGTGCACAGGAGCATTAATGCTTTAATTCATGATAATGAGTTGTTATTTATAAGGCGCTACTGCCAAAGCTCTATGCATAGCACATATTTACATACAATTATCATCCCAACCGAAGTTGGTTCTCATTTATCAACCTTGGAAGAATGAAAAGCTGAGTTGGCTTTGCCAGGATTTGAACCTGCGACCTGCAGATCACACACAGATCACAGCAGCGAGCGCTCAAACCACTGAGCTAGATTACCGCTTTGCTATTACAAATGTGATGCCACCATAAGAAAATATGTCAAAACTGGCTGCACAATGTAAACCAGACACGTAATTACACATATCATGACACAGTAAGTCATACCTAGACTGGCAGCACCAAAATGCCAATCTAACCACGTAATAACACGTATCATGCTTACTTTATCATAGATGGCAGAGAAATATACAATGCCACAGTAAGGACTGGCTTCACCCAAATGCCAGTCTAGTCAGGTAATTACACTTATCAGGATTGCTTTATCAGAGATGTCCAGTACAAAATGTCAACCCACAGTAAGAAACAGCTAGTCTAGCTGCAGCAAACTGCTCTTCTAGACACGTAATAACCAGAGGTGTTGCTAGGGGGGGGATTAGGGGGCTATATCCCCGGGTCTTTTGGTTGTAGCCCCGGATAGAATCCCAGGGTCTACAACCAAAAGTCTAGCTAGCCCTGAGTCACAACAATCCCGACATTAGTGTAGCTCCGGATCTTTTCGAGACCTAGTAACACCCCTGGTAATAACACTTATGATGCCTACTTTATTATAGATGCCCTTTAAAAATGTCATGCCAAAGTAAGAAATGACTAGACTGTCTGCACTCAAATGCCAGTCTAAACATGTAATTAAGCCATAACCCCCGATCCGGTGCGTCAGATCGGGAGGTAACGGCATGGGGCCAAAGGTATGGCCATTAACATCGGATCGGGTCTTATTGCTATTATCACCCCATGTTTTAAATCCAGAAACCCGGGGGTGCTAAGAGCAATATATTTTGTTTCAATTAACGGGATTGCCGTGCAGCGTCCCGTTCATTGAAACAAAATACTTACTTAGGATGGATGCTAGGGATCTGGAAGGCGGGGCTCCATACGAAGTCCTCTTTCATTTCCATGGCGGCCCAGGAGACTGGAGCGCGGCAACGGTGGTTGCGCAACCACAGCCAAAAGAAATTAGGTAAGTGGTGGTGAGAGAAGACCAGAGACCCGAGGTGAAGGGAGGGAGCAGTGGGGGAAGATGGTGGGGCAGAGGAATCGGCCATCAGGTTGCTTGGAACATGGGCCTGGATCGTGGGTTTATCCGGAGTCAGAGTGACTTGAAAAAGTAATGAATGTAATGAGGGTTCTCGTCTGAGAGCCCTCTGTACTTTTGGTCACTCTCTGCCTGTGCAACCCTTAACCGGTGGTCGGAGAGCCAGGGTTCGCATAGGAGTTGCCAGGG
Organism: Ambystoma mexicanum; assembly: GCF_040938575.1. Taxonomy (NCBI): domain Eukaryota; kingdom Metazoa; phylum Chordata; class Amphibia; order Caudata; family Ambystomatidae; genus Ambystoma; species Ambystoma mexicanum. The sequence continues at coordinate 1,171,733,489 of NC_090936.1, forward strand.
GTCGCAGTGGCAACTCCTGGCAACCCCCAATTGACGTGACCCAGAGTGGCAGCCAGAATCCTGGGAGTTGGAAGGATCCATGGCTACACAAGTGATTATTGCCAGGAAGCCAAGGATCCTTATTTGCGCTCAGGATTTTAGCCTTAGTCTCCAGGTGCTAATGGGATTTAGTTACTATCCACATGGGTAGAATTCAGTTCTTCATATTATGAAAATTCCAAAGGGACCAGAGTCCTGGCAGCCCTTCCTGGACTGATGATGCATTGACAGTTAGGGTGCTGTAAAAGAATGCCTGTAGGATATTGGAAGTCGCAGCTATGCTGTTTATGAGCGTGTATCAGCTTGAGGCATACTCCCCAATCATGTACTTTGCAGGCTCCAACTTTAAGTGGAGTAAATAGATAGAAAGAAATGTTACTGACCATTTTGTCTCTTGAGGCAGAGTGTTCTCCTTTAAAGTACTGTACATTACTTAGTTTTGTATAGGCAGGATGTCACAGGGTTGAGCACAATACAGGTTGTTTTATGTATGGGAATTGTTTTATGAGAAATTTTGTAAAAGGTTTTTAGGAATTTTTGCAATTTTAAAGTGATGTTTTATAGAGTGGAATAATGTTTTGTGATTTATATGAAATTAAAATTGTGATGTATAAATTGTGAGTTGACTTAGTGCCTATTTTTTAAAGGTACTAGGTTGTTTTTGGCCTGGGAAATACAAGAAGGGGTAACAGGTCGACGTGGTTTGATCCTTGGTTGAAGGATTGTCCTGAATTCGTGCTTAGGAGCCCAGTCACCACGTCGTTAAAATGGCTCCCATGTCTCTATTTGGTGGTTGTAATGTAGCTCAAACATGTCAGACAGGTTCCAAGTGCTAATACACTCCTGATAGTATTGTAGAAAATACTGCTTGGAAAAAGGGGTGATTTGTCTACTCTTTGAGTGATTTAAAGGGATATTATTCCATGATGAAGGATTGCCACTCAACACCCTCATTACGTCATTAGGTAACAAACCCAGCTTGCGGATCCACTGTTGTGCATTAATGTCAGGAATCTAATGTAAGAAGCCACCACATGGGTTTTATTTTAAAGTCTGAAGGATGAACTAGCCTTTGTTCATCAAACAGGTCTTTCCCATTCAGTTGGAGCCGATGAAGAGGAGTAAAGTCTTTGTACCACATGTGCCAATTTACAAGAATGAGGGGGAAGAGATGTGTTTCTTGTAAACTCTAACAGCAATAGGGAGATACATGTATGATGTGAGAGGGGCCCATGAAGGCATATGCAGCTTTTTATACGGTATCACGGATTGAAACATTCTAACTTTGTAGAAATCTATAGTGTGTGTGTGAGGAGGGGTGTATGTGTGTGTCAGAAAGAGAAGGGTAGAGAGAGAAAATCATTATTTTTCTCAGAAATGTCTTATTATTTAAGCAGGGATCACAAGTGCTTCATAGGCAGTTAATTTAAACATAAGAAGTTACCTGACTAGATAGTCTGCTCCAGAAAGTCTGCTTTATGGTGCTTCTATTTTAAAACCTTGCTTTAGAACAATTGAGTCTATGCAGCATCTTGGCTGTGATTGATTCGACATTAAATAACTGAATTGACTGTACCCCTTAGGTACACCCCCACCAGTGACTGCCTAGTCATGCTTTGTTTTGAGACTCAGCTCTCACTTCTCAGCCCCCCTCCACCTTAGTTATGCAACCACCAGCACCTCACCTGAGAGGACGTGGACATTCCTCTAGGTAGCAAAGCCTTATAGAGAAGCAGCTGTATACACCATTATACCCCATCCCTCACCTCTGTTATATTGGGAGAACAAGAAGACACTATGCCTGAACCCGGGTATTATTCCAATACTGCACCGAAGATATGAGAGACGTTATGCACTCAGACAACCGTACCAAATGTATCCTGTAGATGAAGCGGTAGAAGGATGTCTGCAGACACCAGGAGAGTTGGAAGACCTATAAGAAAAATCGTACAAGTACAAAGTAACGTCATGAATTAGAGACACAATGACGCACTGAAACGATATAAGAATATGCAAAGGCTGAAGATACATCTGAAGAAACAAAGTAAACATGTATGCGAGTGTGCAGAAACCATATATACAAAGAAGATAAGTAACCAGAAATGTAGTAAATGTATGTATACACATAGAAGCTTGTTGCATTAACACGGGTAAAGCGGCCATGTTGAAAAGATGGATGTCGGCTCTGAATAATAGTAAGCAAAAATCTTGTAGGTGCGAAACCAAGGCTGCAAAGCTGACAGCTGCTGGAATATGAATTTGTGCGCAAACAAAGGATAGCTGTTTGGGCAAGGATCAAGGATGCCACAGCAAGAAGCAACTGCAAGGTACAAAGGGAGTCAATGAGGATAAGCTATGAATGCAGGAAATATTTTTCTTCGATTAAGTAAAGGAGTGAACGTTTTTGAATGCCAAGTATTGTCAATTAAGGGCGCAGATAGTATATGCAAGACGGAGCAACAAAATCTCCAGAGGCCGAAGAGCATAATGACAAACAGAATAATCGGATCAAGTAGCACTAAATAGAAGACAACATTGACAAAATCATGGTTGCTTCGCACCTGGTGCAAGACCAGAAAACAAAGACTATTCATAGAACCCCAGATGAAGATAGCAATGTACCTTAATTCCCCTAAAGGTTCCAGAGAAGAGAACAGCTGGAAGGGTCAACTACAGAGTAGAAGCATTGTCTTATGGCCTAACTGATGAGAGATGGTAGGCTAATTGGCCAAGTGGGCATTGGTTTGACGTTGTTCCCCGCACCTGGGTTTTGTTTTGCTTACCTGCTGATAACGAGCTGAATGTCCAAGATTGGGAGAGAATGCCAACCAATCATGAGGGCCCATGCAATGGTGACCATACATTGTTGCAAGGGCCAATCCGCTACTGTTGTTCTGATAGTATCTATATTATACGTATTTGGAGGAAGTTCAAGGCGTGCCTACCTGCAGGGGGCAGCCAATGATGTTACTAACACCTAAATAGGCTATAGGTATATATGTTCCCTTAACCGAACCCTCCACCCGATAGGTTTTATTATTTGCCACAAAGGATGATGTCCTAGCTGACGCACATCGAGGTATAAAGCCTTTGTGTAATCAGCATGTATATGAGAGTATGTGAGCTACAATTCAGTAGTTCACCAGGTTTCCCTGTTTCCAGTTTCCTTGTTTTCCATATTCCTTGAGTCTGTCCGGTTATTTGGGTCTGAGATCATTTCTTGTGGTAATTCCATTCTGTGTTGAAACGCGCAAACGTGCTGCTGCACAGCCTGTTGTCAGAGCACAGGTGCATGCCTTGTCTTGCCTGCACTCTCTGCTGATACTCTTGCACCTGAACATGTCTCTGCGTCCACCGCCCAGAACCAGTTTCACAAGAACTTGATCTTTTCTAGGAATCTATCCTTGCCAGCCTCCCTCCCTCCACATCTCAGCCCCTGGGGGCCCCTTTGTAGTCTGCAGTGTTGCTTCATCATGGCATCTTTGATGTAAAAGGCACCTGTAAATTCCACTCTGGAAATGTGCTGTCAGAAACACAAGGGTTGTGTCATTCACTTTGTATCACTCTCAGGAGTGGCACAGAGCAATTTTAGAAGCAGGGTCGCTATCAATCCTCTGGGCGTGCATTTATGGATAGTTAATGCCCTTTCCTAAGGTGTAATCAGTGGCATAAGGAACCATTCTGTGATCCATCCAGGGATTCACAAATGAGAAATGTAAGAAAGTTACCTATTTGAGTTGAGAGAACATTAGGTCACATCACTGAATTCTTTCACCTGCCTCCTGCATTATGCATTAAGTTCTATATTGTGTATACTGTGCTGTTGCCCATCTCTGGGAGTGTGGGGTAAAGTGCTGTATGCTGGTTGGTGCATGCATGACATGCTTATGGTCCATGGTTATTTTAGGCCTTCATACTGGGGCGTGGGGGGGGGCAGTGTTCTGATTACTCACCAGTCATTGTCATTGCTCACATATTCCTATAACATAATGTGAACACCTCCCTCACAGCTGGGGACCAATCACATCATTAATATCTCCCACAATATGCCTGCATGGTCGGTTTGAAGAGAAGACCAAAGTCTGTAGGTCAACACCAGGGATCATCAGGGACATTAGTACTCCTGGAAGGTGCTGGGGCCAAGCAGCAAGCAGGGAACACCTCTGAATCCAGCAGTAAACACCAGTGCTCCCTTCCTCTCTGGCCGCCATCTTCCTCACTTGCTTCGGCCTCCCCACTCTGCTGATCACCAATCATTCCTTCCAGGTAAGTGCGGTTGTCCGCATGTGTCTGCCCAGCGCTCCTTTCTCTCCTTGATTTGCGTTGCCCCTTCAACATCCTCCCTGCAGACCCAAAGTGCACCGCTGCTCCTCTTCCTGAGCCGTGGACTGTACCGCGTGTTTCACAAGACCCTGCCACGACTTACTCTCTTTTCTGCCCGCCTGCCCGGCTGAATTGCACCAGGTTGCTATTGGGTGCTAATGGCCACCAGGCCGGCTGGTCCTGGCCACTAGCTGGTGTTAGACCCGACTATAGGCCATCACTTGGCTTGGATCTATTAACAGCGTAGGCTCCTGGGCCACTACCGGCGGCATGCGCCCGCTACCGCAGCTGCTAAGGCCTCAGTCTATGGTGACCTTGACTACTGATATTTTGAAGCCTGGCTACCAACGACCTGCAACACCTGTTTACTTTATTAAATCAGGGGTCATATGACACAAGCGAGTGATGAACCACAAGGAAAGGCAACACCAACCCAATCCATAAACGACTTCCCAGCCTGATGAACTTACTGAAGATATTGCACCTGCTCGTAGGTAGGTGGCATTGCCAGGGAAATCCACCTGCTCAAAGGCGTGCAAGGCAGGGTATGAACCTTCTGCCCTGAAACAAAGGCAATCAACAAGAGTCACTTTCCTGTTCTGTTCAAAGAGGCACCAGGCTGACTTATCCACATCCATCATCACTAATGTGCCTTCTGGGGAGCAGTCTGTCAGAGCACAGGCAAGGCAAGGACCTAGGATAGAGGAAGAACTGAGAAGAGCTTCATCACAAGGGTAGGACAAGGTCAAAGATCCAACCCATCCGTGAAAAGTCACCCAGATGTCTCCTTGAAGAGAAGGGCCCAAATAATGTGAGGCAGGAACAATTACCACAAAATGGGTCCTTTTGCCAACGACATTGCGAAAGAGACTTCTTCAAAGGCTCAATCATTGGCTGAAGGCATCACACAACCAATAGGTACTCCAGGGCCAGAGTCCATGGTCTGACAATGCATTGTAGAATTCAAAACATCTCAGAAGAAGACTGCTAGATGGCTTAACCATCCGGAAACACCCACAAATGCCCAAAAGACACAATGGCAACTAGCATGTCTCCTAAGACTCTAGCTGGCAGACCAAGGGAGAAAAGCTTACTCCAAAAGAACAGATTCTGGAAAGGGTCACCAAATAATGACCTGCACCCTTTAAGAACATCAGGCATGCAATGAGTGAGTTCCAGGGGCTGACATTAGCCTCCAAAGATAGTAGATGCCTTGAGTATTGAATGAATATTTACAGATTCCTGGAAAAGTCTTAAGCTTTTCAATTTCCAGACTATCAGCTGCAAATGGAATCAGGGAAAGGATAGACTTTGGAGCCACTGTGGGGCGACATACCACCATAAAGCAAAACATTCTAGTAAACATGGCACCTCCATGACCACCAAGACACACCCCATCCTGACAATGGACTGTACCTCACGAAGAGAGGGTAAGATAGGAGGGAAAACAAAGACCCTCTGACTAAGAGCAAAGTAGATCATCAACTTCCCAGATCATATTTTTGGACTTCTGGTCAATGAGGAGAAAAGAGTATTGCACTGGGGTGCAAACAGGTCAATGCAAGAGCAACCGAATCTCAGAGAGGTCCTGCAGCGTGAACAAAGTAGATAGTGAGTCCCGATTCAATCTGACCCCCCAGATGGCCTCCGAGTCCATAATTTTTATTGCCCTCTACGGATGATGGTTGACTTTCAGTCCGAACCCCTCCCTTTGGTCCTGGTTTGAGTATTGTTGCTCCCGTCTGCAACTGGAATAGGAACTGCCCATTAGATGGTTTGCCCTGACCAGCACTTTGCATCTTTGCAAGGATTGAAGAAACCTCTATAAGGCTTCGCTGTTTGCATAGAGCTCCCCCAAATTGGGTGTGAGTGTAGCATCATGGTGATGACACGAGACAAGGATATACTTGTGCTCTCTGCATGGTACCCCATCCTCTCTGGACAGCATCCGTCATCAAACAACTGGACCTGAGGGGCCCCTTTCAACCCCATCCCCTCATTTAGTTCCCAGGATGCAACATAACTAACGAGACTGGGACAATTCAGACAACAATGTAATAGATCGAGTGAGATTAATGGACTCTGGTCTCCAATGGTAGAGGGAGCACCTGACAAGGGTCTTCAAATGCCATCTGGCCTAAAGTGCCAACAAGACACTTGCTGACGGGTCCCCCCAATGCTCCAGCAAATTGCAAGCTAGGGTCTTCTTCCAGACCAGCTCTGAGGACAAAGTCTTCACCACTTTAAATTGCATTTGCTGTACCTTAAACTGATCACTCTCTGTGCTTTTTAGTGTGTGGCTCAAAACTCAATTCCAGGTGTGGTCTTAATCTGTGCATTCTCATTTTCTGCTGCTTGTATTACTTTCTGGGGAAATCGAACATGTGTGCCTTACACCTGTGCATTCTCCACCTTGTGCTGCATTTTATTGCTCATTGGAAATTCGAATTTAGGTGTGCTTTACATCTGTGCTGTCCTCTAACTCCAACTCTCTGACTGCCAAACGCTTCCCCAAGCGAGAGTGTGGGGCAGGTCTCTTTCCTTGGCTGCTGTCTCCCTTTGGAACAACCTCCCTGACCCTCTCAGACTGGAGCTGGTCCTGCTTAAATTCTGGAAATTGCTAAAAACTCTTTTTTCCACCTCTTTCCCTTCCCTGCTAATCACCCCACTGCCGCAGAGACTGGTGGCCTGGTCCTCATGAATCTCACAGGGTACCAGACCTTCTACCCAGTCGATACCAGCACCCCACACCCTCATTGCACTGCCACTGAGGGCCCCTGCTTGGCGGCTCTACTTCCCACCTTTGGGAGTGGCCCGCATCAGCACTTAGTCCAAGGCATACTCCTTGGCTCCCCTTGGCAATACCCTCCTGGGCCCCCCCACCAGCACTTATCCATTCATTGGCCCCCTCCACCCATCCCAATCCCCTGCACTTCTCCTCACTGCACTTGCACGTCCGAATACCACAAGGCCTAGTAGGACCACAATTGTTTATTTACTGTTTTGCAAATATTATCCCGTTCCCTTCTCATTTAGCCTTGTGGTGCTTTGACACACAATTCTGTTGTATAGACACTTAACAAATGCTCAATAAAATAAATAAATAAATAAATACGAGACGGGAGCTTTCAGGGCCATTTCCAAACTATTCATCCAGGTAAGGATGTAGGTGAACTCCCACAAAATAATGAAGCCCACCAAGGGAGCGCAGACCTTGGTTTTCCCACAGATGGCTTCATCCCAAATGGAAGCAGCATTACCTGAAAATGCTTCTCCAGTACTGTAAATTAGATTTAACTCAGGATGAGCCTGGAGAACCAGGATATGGATGGGAGCTGGTGTGTGGTACTTCAGATGGGTGCCGCCTGACCTGACAGCGTCTGGTCTGCTGGTGTGTGGTACTTCAGATGGGCACTGCCTGATCTGACAGTAGTGTCTGGTCGCCTGGTCTGTGGTACTTCAGATGGATGCCGCCTGACCTGCCTGACAGTAGCGTCTGGTCCGCTGGTGTGTGGTACTTCAGATGGGCACCGCCTGACCTGACAGTAGTGTCTGGTCCGCTGGTGTGTGGTACTTCAGATAGGCACCGCCTGACCTGAAAGTAGCTTCTGGTCGGCTAATGTTTGGTACCTCAGATGGGCGCCGCCTGACCTGACAGTAGCGTCTGGCCGGCTGGTGTGTGGTACTTCAGATGGGTGCCACCTGGCCTGACAGTAGCGTCTGGTAGGATGGTGTGTGGTACTTCAGATGGGCGCCGCCTGACCTGACTAGCGTCTGGTAGGATGGTGTGTGGTACTTCAGATGGGCGCTGCCTGACCTGACAGTAACATCTGGTAGGATGCTGTGTGGTACTTCAGATGGGCACCGCCTGACCTGACAGTAGTGTCTGGTCGGCTTGTGTGTGGTCCTTCAGATGGGCACCGCCGGACCTGACAGTAGCGTCTGGTCAGATGGTGTGTGGTACTTCAGATGGGTACCGCCGGACCTGACAGTAGCGTCTGGTCGTCTGGTGTGTGGTTCTTCAGATGGGCACCGCCTGACCTGACAGTAGCGTCTGGTCAGATGGTGTGTGGTACTTCAGATGGGTACAGCTTGACCTGACAGTAGCATCTGGTCATCTGGTGTGTGGTTCTTCAGATGGGCACCGCCTGACCTGACAGTAGCGTCTGGTCAGATGGTGTGTGGTACTTCAGATGGGTACCGCCTGACCTGACAGTAGCATCTGGTCGGCTGTGGACTTGAACCTGATGGGCCAATGTCCATCCTTGCACCTGCAAGACTTTCTCCTCCTTTTCTTCTACAAGGAGAGCTTAAGGTACGAATGTAATGTCCTTTGGATGCAAGTGGGTACATTGAAGGGTACGCTGGCTATACTGGGAAGTTCCACAATTCTTTAGGCGACCATAGACATTAGCAGTAACACAAGGAAGGACTCAGCCATTACCAGTCAACTGGTCCCAAATGCGCATTCTTCTCTATAAGAAGAGGCAGCAGAAGCCATCAACGAGTTCCAACGCGTTCCAGGGATCATCCTCCACTCCCATGGACCTCCTCACCATGCCTTTTTAAGCAAGGCCATTGATACAAGCAGAGCAGGTTTCTGCAACCTATGGCTCTCCAGATGTTTTGGACTGCAACTCCCTTGATCCCCCACCAATGGCTATACTGGCTACAGCCTACGGGATTTGCTGTCCGGAGTATCTTGAGAGCAAAAGGTTGTGAACGGCAGTCATAGAGGAAGGGGTGGTCTCTGTTTTGCCCCCCTAAATGATTTCCCGAGGTCCTGTATTCTATGGAACAGCAACATGGAGATATTCATGTGGTCTTAGAACAAAATGAGAGCCTTATGGAGCCAGAAAGGCAGGGATCAAGAAAGAGATCATTTCTCAGACAGGCTGTATTTGGCCATGCAGGAGGTCTCACTTCCCTAAACATCATAAGCAAGTCTGTTTCCATAGCTTCATCCCTCTTTGAAGAGCCTCTCTCTCCACCAAACATCTCTGAGGTTTAGACCTGTCAAGGGAACGCTATGGATGAATAGACCATTCCACTGGGAAACACACACTGCTGAATTATCTGAAATGGAGTTCCCTTGTTTCTAGCACGTGGAGATCTTGATATCTGGTCCTTTATCAGTGGCTTTGAGGAAGTGTTTAATTCAGAGACCATTGACACACTGGGGCAGGCGTCCCTGAAGATGCTTATGCAGACATGCATTTCCTACGGGGAGCTTAAGCGCATGCGGCCAATTCTGCCCGGTTGCTTGCGAGAGTTGCTGGAGTTTTTCTCAGCAACGCAAGATCAATGGGAGTGCTAGCATCTGCTTCAAGCAATAAACAAACCAGCTTAATGCATGCTAACCAAGGCATTCAGCGGAATGTGGACAAGAGCCACCAGCCTTTGGGCCTACCGCGACCATAGATGGTTGAGCTGGTTCTACAGTATTGAAGTCGGAGGCGTCCATGTTGCTCAGGTGCTGTTCCTAGGCCAGGCGCGGTGAACTCACGGAAGTGGTCAAGAGAGCGGATGAGGACGGAGTTTTTGATTTTTTTTTTCCTTCACGTCCAACCTATTTGCTTCGTTGTCTACTATGGTGCCCATACTTTTCATGGGTGAAGCAGGTCCTGAGGCCATGGAGCCAATAGGAGTCCATATCCCACTTTTATTTGACAACTGGAATTGTTTCTAGACTACTGTGTACTGATATTGTACACGGTGGCTCTGTCAAAGAATGTATTTCCATAGATTTTGAGTCAGAAGGGACCTCTTTTCTTAGAAATGTATTTTTAGAGGTGGCCCTGAATGAGGACATTCAAGGAAAACGATTGCCTGCCCTGGGTCCAAACAGGTGTTTGTTCTGTGTTTTAGAAGCAATCCACCTAGGATTGGGTTTGGAAACAATGAACAGATGTGTGAAGGACATATGCTTGAAGATGGGTTCCAGATAACTTGCCACAAGCTCCCTGGGAGTCTTCACCAGGTGCACAGTCCTCCGTGATGCTCCCGTTAGTTGTAACTACTGAACTAATTACACAAGCAGAACATAAATACTTTTGTGAACACTTCAGGACAAGAACTACATAATCAGACATCAGGATATTGCATGGGTGATCATGATGTGGTTCGAGTTCACACTTTTTCAGTCAAGACATTTTTTCTACCCACACTACAGGGACATCCACTTAACAGATGAATTTGCCCTGAGGACAACCAACGGGTCGAAACACGTATCGGCTGTGTTAGATATTGCAATTAAATCCACGGTGACAGTTTATATACTGAGACTTGTTTTTCTAAATCTGATATGCAGCGCATGGTTGTCAGATGTTTAGCGCAATTGCCAGCTCCGGATCTATGTGATTATTGCGACGGCCGAAAATGCAGACTTATTTTTTAACCCTTTACACCACGTATATATGCAGGGGGACACCCATGGCCCCCCATATTAATATTATATTCTATCCCCCCCACATATATATGTGGTGTAAGGGGGGTAAAAAAAAGAAAGTCAGCATTTTCGGCCGTCGCAATTGTCAGGTCGACATGTTGGTACGATTCCGCCAGCTCCTATGGCTTGATGCCATCTGAAGTACAGCTTCACTCCAAGCCCATGCTGGCTATCGCCAGCGCGCCAGGGAAAGAGGACCCGGCCCCGCCTCCGGTAAAACGCAGCACATGATTTGGGAGGATTTGAAGCTACGTATGTCCAGCACAACATTTGCATGGCTCTTGCCCTAGTGCTGCTTAAAGCCCCAATGAATGTATCTTGTAGCTCTTCGGGTAGAGCTTGTTGCCCAAGTAGGCATCATGGCACTGATTGGCATTGTCCACCCCCATCAAGAGGCTTTTTTAAGCAACTGAGTCACGTAGCCCGCAACCCGGGGAGAGAGGAAGACATGTAGTGCGCCACCTGGTGGCCGAGTCCTGCAGGCGCCTCCCCTTCCCTGTCACTGGCTCCTCCACTGCCAGTCATTTGCAAACAGCAATATTGTCTTCTTAGAAAGCGCTTCATGACCTAACCCTCGAGCTCTAAGGCTAAGCGCTGTAATAACAGCCGTTATTATTACCCGATTATTTTGTAATGGTACTTGAGTTATGGACCTTTATCACTGAAAGGCTAAGAGTGGGATTACAGACTGTAACTTTGCACCGAGCAAGTGCAATACGCAGGAAGGCGAAACGTAACCTAGTGCAAAATGCACATTCATTCAATGCACTCTCGCATCAGGGCAAAGGACTTGGAGTAGGGCAAACACTGCCGTGATGCAAAAATGCATGGTAAGGATATGTGTATTACAGTAGAGTAATGCTTGCACTAGTGCAGTGAAACCGGTGCACAGTTTCTGCAAGATCAGCACGTGTGGGACCGACACATCCCAGGTGCAGGCTGCCCCCATGTCAAAGACCTTCACTTTACCCGTGTGCCTAGAAGTGCAGAAAAGGGGAATAAGAACCTTTTTTTTCAAATCAGTTTTATTGGTAGACAACCATGGTTGATTTATAACAATACACAGTTACACATGTACTTATTACACCGCTCACCTTGACAGAATGTTGGGATTTTCACCCCTCCCCCCCCTTACCAAAAGAACAAAAAGAAAAAGAGAGAGAAAGAAAAGCATAATCACCCCATCCACCCCCCCCTGCCCTTATTCCCTCCCCCTGGCCACCGCCCCCTTTGAACAAACATGGCTCTTAGGTGGGACTAGCACCTGGTTTGCCGGAGCCAGCCAGCAACAGGCTCCAATTTTGCCATCTCCCTTATTTGGTTCAGAGTCTATTCTCCACATTCGCTGAAGTTCCACCGTCTTCCCACTCCGGGGTCCGCTGTGGGGCCTACCGTTGTGTACTCATCTCCCGTCCCCCTCTCTCTGTTGTGATTAACTTTGCATTCATCTGGTGCAAGTGACTAGAATCTTGAGATGGAATGCAGGGCTTAGAATGTTTATCTATGAGTGAGTTCCAGGTTTGTTAGTTGCAAGGATGTAAGCCCTGAGAGAGGATGCCGGTGGGTGTCCTATGTCCCCTTTTACTTACCTGACTCTAAGAACTGTATTTGGTGTACCTAAACTTAAGTAAATAAGTTAACAGTTCACTGGAGTGTCAGAGTCATTTGTGGCCAAACCCTGAACCCAACACTGGCGACGAGGATGGGATCTGGCTGTGCTGGGGGGACAGCACCAAAGGGAGACACCCACCGCCCCCCCCCCCCCCCTCTGAGAAGTGATCCTCTCTCAGGTAAGAGCGCTGGGTGGCTGTGAGGCACTGCAAGTGCAGTGAGGGAAATTGAGGTCCAGACAGAGGTGATACAGAGGCAGAGGGGGCAAGAAAGGCCCAGACAGAGGCGCTACGAAGGCACTGGAATAACAGAGCAGCTATGGATGTAAAGGTGCTGCATGAGGCAGTGGAGAGGTTCTGCCAGGGCAGTGAGGCGCTACAATGGGCAATGAGATGTTGCAGAGGCAGTCAGGCGCTGCATGAAGAGGTGCTGCGAGGGCAGTTAGGCGCTGCAACAGGCAGTGAAGAGGTGCTGCAGAGACAGTGAAGCGCTGCTAGGGGCAGTGAGATGCTACAGAGGCAGTGAGGCGCTGCATGAAGAAGTGCTGCAAGGGCAGTGAGGTGCTGCGACAGGCAGTGAAGACGCGCTGCAGGGGCAGTGAGGTGCTGCGTTAGGCAGTGAAGAGGTGCTGCGTGAGGCAGTGAAGAGGTGCTGCATGAGGCAGTGAAGAGATTCTGCAAGGGCAGTGAGGTACTGCAAGATGCAGTTAAGAGGTGCTGCAAGAGGCAGTCAAGAGGCGCTGCAAGAGGCAGTGAGTGGTCGCTGCAGAGGCTGTGAAGTGCTGCATGGTGCAGTGAAGAGGTGAGGCGCTGCGAGGGCAGTGAAGTGCTGCACGGGGCAGTGAAGAGGCACTGCATAGGGAGTGAAGAGGCACTTCAGTGACAAGGGTGTGCTGCAAAGGGCAGTGGGGACATGTTGGGTTCAGGGTTTGGCCACAAATGACTCTGACACTCCAGTGAACTGTTAACTTATTTACTTAAGTTTAGGGACACCAAATACAGTTCTTAGAGTCAGGTAAGTAAAGGGGGACATAGGACACCCACCGGCATCCTCTCTCAGGGCTTACATCCTTGCAACTAACAAACCTGGAACTCACTCATAGATAAACATTCTAAGCCCTGCATTCCATCTCAAGATTCTAGTCACTTGCACCAGATGAATGCAAAGTTAATCACAATACATCTTTCCCCTATGGGGACAACAACAAGAACAGTAAAGTATCGGTGGCAAGATCAATATTTCATCAAAAGATTTGTCCAGTAAAGTCCCACCTGAAAAACAAAAGATTATTCAAAGCATTTCATATATAACCACAACCAACTCCAAAAGGTTTAGACCCTGTCACCACTTCAAAATCTATTAACATTAACATCAATGTCCATCTGTGGATTAAAATTAAAAGTCCACCTGTGGAGAGAACATATTAATATGCCTACATAGAACAGCTAATGATGAACACTGTTATCAACTTAATAACTCTAATGAAGATTTAATAAACACTCAAAACCTTAATATCTTATTTCACTCACACATCACCGCATACATGTCTACCAACATATGCCAAAACAATGGCACCAAAGTCTAGGAACAACATTTCCCTTTTTATACAGACAGTGTAATGGACAGTAGTCCGCTCAATGGTTCACCACAACCATTGCACCTTTTCACACATGCAACACATGTAATGGACAGTAGTCCGCTCAATGGTTCACCTCAACCATTGCACCCTTTTACACATGCAACACATGTAATGGACAGTAGTCCGCTCAATGGTTCACCTCAACCATTGCACCCTTTTACACATGCAACACATGTAATGGACAGTAGTCCGCTCAACGGTTCACCTCAACCATTGCACCTTTTTACACATGCAACACATGTAATGGACAGTAGTCCGCTCAATGGTTCACCTCAACCATTGCACCTTTTTACACATGCAACACATGTAATGGACAGTAGTCCGCCTGCGGAGAGAAATATGTTAAACTACATAACTCAATTAAAGAGAGAGACATGTACCTACAACATCACTCTAATAAACTAATATATATCAGCTCTAGTATCTCAACTCTAATCGCCTGCACCTCTGCATTCTCTCCTACTTCACCATTGCATAGAGAGTAGCGGAGGAACACAGAGCTCCCATCCCCATCAAACTTCATAACTGAGTCAGGCCTCCCGCTGCAGCACTCATGCCGAACTCCAGGACTCCACTCAAGCCAACCGCAGCAACCTTCGGTTCCAGTCAAAGTTAAGCGCTGACATCGGATAACTTTGTCAGTGATCTCAGCTGCCTTCACTATGACCAATAGCTTGTAGCCTTGGCGCAACAGATGTTTGCACAGTCCATGGGCCCCAGGCCCCTCCTAGATCCATTAACAACTTCCAACTCTTCTGAATGTTTGTACAGTGTCAATTCTCTTAAATGCTTTATGAGAGACTGCCACCTTGAACTTCACCATGCCAATGAATGAATGAACCTTGCTGCTCCAATGAACTTCACAGCTCCTTCTAATAACCATAAGTCTCACAGAGCCCACTGCACTTTACAGCAGACCGTTGTACCTTTCAACACTATGCACCTTTTCACACATGCAACACATGTTCCACCCCCCCCGCCCTTATTCCCTCCCCCTGGCCACCGCCCCCTTTGAACAAACATGGCTCTTAGGTGGGACTAGCACCTGGTTTGCCGGAGCCAGCCAGCGACAGGCTCCAATTTTGCCGTCTCCCTTATTTGGTTCAGAGTCTATTCTCCACATTCGCTGAAGTTCCACCGTCTTCCCACTCCGGGGTCCGCTGTGGGGCCTACCGTTGTGTACTCATCTCCCGTCCCCCTCTCTCCTACCCATAGTGCCTTCCCCCTCTCCACTGCCCCTTTTGTACGTATTCCCATTCACAGCTTGGTGCCTCCTTATTTAAGGCCCTAGAGAAGGCTGACCAAAGTAGAAATGATTAAAGGTGCAGAAAGGCATCTGGAGCAGGCATTCCAATGCGCAGGTCAGGCATGTTCTGACGTCATAGATGACAAGCAGAGAGTTTCCTTTCAAACGGATTCCTGCCTGCCTGCTCCCAAGTAGCTCCCATTCTGTAGCACGTGGCCTTGTGCCCGGGATCGCTGATAAGAAACAGAAAAGGTTGCCCAGCGCTTTCCACAATCAGTGCCACCACACCTATTCATGGGTAGGCAGTGCCCCTTGCATCAATCAGTCAATGTGTTTTCAATAATTCTGCATGACATTTTCAACCTTTTCCTCCTTTCTTTACTTTTGAACACTTTTTACATGCAACTTTCAGGAGTCCTGCACTACCCTCCCACCTCCCAAAACCGCCAGGGCCAGGCCGACCCACAACCCTGTGCAGGAGCGTCAATAATTAGTAGGAGCTTTGGTTCAGCAACGAGATCTTCAAACCTGCAAACGAACTGGCAGAGTAAACTTATTTAAAGCGTATTTCACAATTGAAATGGTCCCACAATGAAAACTGTCTGAAATACCCCAAAAATGCTCAGAACATCAGAATTGTGTCTGCGACTCTGTAACCAAGTTAAAGCGCGTAGATACCCGAGGGTTAAGTGCGCTATAGAAATAAATAAACTAAACACAGGCAAAGAGAGATTCAGTGTCAAAGGGAGGGACCTCTAGCTGTGGGTAGGGGTACTGCACTCAAATAGTTCACAGAAAGCAATCACATCATGGAGTCGAGGGAAATGTGAGAGCAGCGCCGCCTGTTAGTGGCACAGGCTACTGCACCAGGGTTAAGCAAAGCACATACATCAAAGCTTAGGCATATGAACACTAAGAGGCGAAAGGCAACAACACAATGAATTACCTTTGCGAGGATAAACCTCAACTCCAACACATTGTTGTGTCCTGTGTCTGAGGGCGTAGGGGGAGCTGCATCAGCCTTCTCTGGCATAGCTCCCAACCTTTTTTGTCACGAAGGCGGGTGAAAACACCCGATTTTCTTTTTGGCGGGTGAGAGGCCCATAGAAGTGAATGGGCGTATGAGGAGCTTGGCGGGTGATTCATCAGCTTTCAAGGCGGGTGACACCCGCCAAAAGCGGGTGAGTTGAGAGCTATGTCTCTGGTGACAGAGAAGGAGGTTGATGGGGCCGGGAGAGCGTGCTGAAAAATAGGGACAGAATTGCCAATGAGAGAGGGGTCTTTGCATGCATTTCAAATTGCTTACTATTTGCAACCTCGTATGTTCTAATGCCTACTGTTCTTCCTGAGAAAAATAACAGTTTACTTACTGCAACCACCGGTAGTATTTACTATGGGCCAGCCTCCTATGTATAGGTTTGAATGCCTATTGTTGTTGGGGAGAACCAGAAGACATACTTAATACTTACCAAAAATCATGTATTTTGCACCAGTACCTGTGCTCATGTAATGCCCACAGAGATCTTGTTCATAATGTATACTTTGTATATAATTTAATGCATGTAGCAGCCAGACCACTCCGTGCTACCTTGTTGGGGCATGTAGGGTCTATGGTTGGGGACATGTTGTCTAGTTGTATCCCCTGCCCTCAGCCCATATGGCTGGACTGGAGGCGGGAAGGGCAACACATACTTTCTTAAATGTATTTACCATTCCACAGTCTATGGCTATATCTTCTGGGGATAACCAGACTTAACACGTTTCAGGCAGCCATTTTATGTATAGAGTGACACATTTTACAGTAATTTCATTTAGTATTATGTTAAAAGGTACTTATACCTGTTAAAAGGATGAGTAGATAGAGTGGATGAGTGGATAGAGTGGATGAGTGGATAGAGTGGATGAGTGGATAGAGTTGATGAGTGGATAGTGTGGATGAGAGGATAGAACGGTGGAGAGGATGAGTGGATAGGGTGAATGAGAGGATGAGTAGATAGGGCGGATGAGAGGGTGAGTAGATAGGGCGGATGAGTGGATAGGGCGGATGAGAGGATGAGTAGATAGGGCGGATAAGTGGATAGGGCGGATGAGAGGATGAGTAGATAGGGCGGATGAGTGGATATGGATTGAGTGGTGAGTGGATAGAGTGGATGAGTGGATAGAGTGGATGAGTGGATAGAGTTCATGAGTGGATAGAGTTGATGAGTGGATAGTGTGGATGAGAGGATGGAACGGTGGAAAGGATGAGTGGATAGGGTGAATGAGAGGATGAGTAGATAGGGCAGAGGAGAGGATGAGTAGATAGGGCGGATGAGTGGATAGGGCGGATGAGAGGATGAGTAGATAGGGCGGATGAGTGGATATGGATTGAGTGGTGAGTGGATAGAGTGGATGACTGGATAGAGTGGATGAGAGGATGGAACGGTTAAGAGGATGGGTGGATAGGGCGGATGAGAGGATGAGTAGATAGGGCGGATGAGTGGATATGGATTGAGTGGTGAGTGGATAGAGTGGATGAGTGGATAGAGTGGATGAGAGGATAGAACGGTTGAAAGGATGGGTGGATAGGGCGGATGAGAGGATGAGTAGATAGGGTGAATGAGAGGATGAGTAGATAGGGCGGATGAGTGGATTGAGTGGATAGAGTGGATAGAGTGAATGAGAAGGTAGAACGGATGAGAGAATGAGTGGATAGGGCAGATGAGTGGATGTGTGGATAAGGCGGATGAGTGTCAGAGCGTATGAGTGGATAAGTGTACAGAGTGGATGAGTGGATGAAGCGTATGAGTTGATAGAACATACGAGTGGATAAGAATACAGAGTGAATGAGTGTACAGAACAGATGAAGGTTTAGAACAGATGAGTGTAGAGGTGAATATATAGGACAGGATAGTGCTATTGAATGCGTGAAATGCACAAGTGCTTAAAACAGATGAGCACGGGGAGCAGTTGAGTGCGGGGAGCAAAAGGGGCGCGGGAGTCAGATAAGTGCGTAGTGGGGATGAGTGCGTACTGGGGATGAGTGCGTACTGGGGACGAGTGCGTAGGGGGGGATGAGTGCATAGTGGGGACGAGTGCTTAGTAGGGGACAAGTGCCTAGACGGGACAAGTACGTAGAAGGGACGAGTACGTAGAAGGGATGAGTACGTAGAAGGGACGAGTACGTAGAAGGGACGAGTGCGCAGAGGGGACGAGTGCGTAGAGGGGGTGAGTGCGTTGTGGGGGGGAGTGTGGCGTGGGGATGAGTGCGTTGTGGGGTGAGTGCTGCGTGGGGTGAGTGCGTTGTGGGGTGAGTGAGTAGAGGGGGTGAGTGCGTAGAGGGGTGGGTGCATAAAACTAATGAATGCTTAGAGGAGGAGAGTGGGTAGAGGAGCACGTGACGAATATAGTATGACTTAGATTGCAGAGAATGTCTGAAAGGGCATATAACTCATCTTATCTCACCACCATGCTTACTCTCTCCTTACATCACCACTCAACTAGAACACAGAGATACTATGACACCATTCGGTATAACTGTTCTCATACCAACACTCGCCGCTCACTCCACATCATTCTAAGTAATCACTGCTGGTTACACACCCCCCACCCAGGCGTTCTCCTCAGGCCTAACGCAGCCACATCCGATCTGGATGAATCCTGCCAGAACGAACACATATTCCTGACCTCTCCACCGGCACACCTATCGCTAGAAAGCAGCTATCACACGGATCCCGCACGAGCTGTACACATACCCGGTGCTCACACGCACCTTTGACTCTCTCTACTCCCTCTACTGATATGAACTTCGGTTCCCAAGGGCGTTCAACCTACCAGCGCCTTCAGACCCTACCAATGGTATATAAGGCGCTATATAAATGCAAAACAACAATAACAATATATAGTGCACCGTCACCAACGGAATTGGTCCCTCGGTGCTCTGGCGGATCTGTAAACAAGAAGGAGGGCGGGTAGGGTTAGTCGGATGGAGGGGGAGTAGGAGAGTGGGAGAGGTGGTGTGCTGTTGGCAGCTTCAGGTCGGTACACCGTGCACTGAGCTTTGGTGCGAGCATCGGATCAGGCGAGACCTTGTGTGCTGTAGGTGTTGTTTATGTGTTGTTGATGTGGTGTGGTAAAGTGTGCGGATTGCTGGGTGAGAGATGGTTGTGTGAGTTTTGTGTGGGTTG
The DNA here is from genome assembly GCF_040938575.1 of Ambystoma mexicanum. Lineage (NCBI taxonomy): Eukaryota > Metazoa > Chordata > Amphibia > Caudata > Ambystomatidae > Ambystoma > Ambystoma mexicanum. Next base: position 1,171,752,961 of record NC_090936.1, read on the forward strand.
AGTATGCAGAGACTTCAAGTTGGGTTAGTGGGGTCTGTATCCTGATTCTGATACTTCTGTTTCCGTTTGAGCTGTATCCCTGTGGGTGGCGATGTTGCGGATTCCTTATAGGCTGTCTGACTGTAGTGTGTGATGGTGTGGCGCAGTCCTAGCTGTATCCTAATTAGCGTTGTATGGTGTGATAGGTATGTCTGATTTCTCTCCCTCCGGTGTGGGTGCTCCCTGTTCCCTTGCTATCTATTGTGACATTTCATCATTTCAAGCTGACAGAATCAGTGTGTGTGGTTCATGGCTACACATACCATAATGTTACTCATGCACGCTCCTCTGCACTGGACTCTGCCAAATCCTCCTACTTCACAAGCCTAGTCTCCTTTCACAATCACACCAATGAACTTTCATGTACCCTCCAAGCTTTGCTCGCAACACTCTGCTGACTTTGCTCACTGCTTTTCCTGTAAAATCCCCCAAATGTGTTACACTCACAACCTTTCTCTCTCTCCCTCCCCCACACTTCTATCTGCCACGTGTCCTGCCACCCCTTGACCACTCACCTTCCTTTCCTGCCAAATGAACAACCATCCTCCTCAGCCTCTCTATCTCTCTCTCTCTCTCTCTCTCTCTCTCTGCATCCTTCAAATCTGCATGTATTAATGTAATTGTGTATATTGTGTATATTTTCTACAATATTCCTCTTTAGTTTGCAGCATTTTCCCCCTTCGGTTAACATTACCATTGTAAGTCTCCTGTTTCTGTTTCGTCCCAGATCTGTGTCCCATTTTCTTCACACTCTCATAAAATGGCTCACCACTTGTTCTCATCTTTAGGGAATGCTCCATCTATCTATGAATGTGCAAGTGGAAGTAATTACTTATAGAAACGCGCATCCCTGTTCTTCAAATAAGTACAAACAGAAATAGAGATAAAATGAAATGAGCACCAAACCCAGTGTGCATTATATACTTAGCAAGTCAAGCTTTCAACCTTGTCACAGACGTATGTGTTAAACATAAGCATGTGTGGTCATTCTTATGTTCACAAAAAGTTCTTGGATTGTATGCAAAGCAGCCAGGAACCTTCTTCAGTGCTATTTGTCTTTGTCAGAGGGGTATTTCAAAAATGTATTATAGGAGTGCACCTGACTGTCCATTTTAGAATGATAATCTATCAGAACATAGTAATTCTATGGTTATTATTGGTTTTGATAATATGCCTTGCTCAGTAAGACAAGTGCAACGTTCTCATTATGACTATAGTCTAAATTGCAAGTGATCAACATTGTACATTTTTAAAAGAACCAGTTAAAAATGTTAGTACAATGTAAAACAACTTTTATAATAGCTTCTTTTGCCAAGAATGCACCCCGTGCCTCAGTATAGGTTTGCCAGTATCCAGGATGCGGGCAAATGTTATTACCGTTTCCGGCACTCTGTCCAGCGGCATTACGGAGTGCCGGAGTGACGGTGTTAATCCCCATTCATGGAATCCCATAGGACGCCATGAGGGCATTTGTCGGCATTACCGGCACCAGCAATACCAATGTCGGTAATACCTGCGATTTCTGACGCTAGGGCACCCGCCTTACCGCCAGCGAGGTAACCCAGTTGCCCCACCAGCAAACCTGTAGTCGGCCGGTCCGCTAAAGTGCTTGTATACATCAATACCAGCACTTTAATAACGGACCGGCCGATTTATAATAATGCCAACTTTTCTCTCAAAACCAGATTAAAATAAGTGATCTGTTTTTGCTGCGAGCACCAAGGCTATTTTTAATTTAGTGTGCTCGCTACTGAACGCTGTCATTTGTTACAGTATGCACAAACACGAATAATTAAGAAAATATAGAAAATAACCAGCATAACTATAGACGCTGCAGCCTGGTCCCCTGATTCATGACAAGGTCCATCTCTATTGCTTCTAACTTCATTCTACATGCACCCATAAAAAGCACCTCCTCCAGCTTTCCCCAGCCAATCCCTGGCTCTCGCACTTCTGTCAGTCAGCTTGGCATTGATAGGCCATCCTCCCTGCGTATTGGGATGGACATTCAAAAAATGTATCTGGCAAAAAAAAGGCTCCACACTTCAAGCGTCTGCTTGAGCACATCGCAAGTCCATCACATTGCCGAAGTCTCGTAAAACACACAATCAATGAACTAGACATTCATTACGACCCTGGTGGAAGACCATGGCGCTATTAGCACCATGGTCCATGCCGGTAAGTTACCGACTCCGCCATGGAGAAAGGGGGAATTACCACCCCATTACAAGGTTGGCGGGGCGGTAATTCCCACTTCCTCCATGGCCCTTCCCCATTCCCATTTTTGCCCCATAGGGCTCAATGGGAATGGGGAAGGCGCTAAGTACGGTGCCGCAAATTGCGGCACCCTAATTAGCACCAAGGTCCCTTTGCGGGTCCCTACTTTAACGGCTGGTCTACACCAGCCGTTAAGGTCGGGTCCCGCAAAGGGACCTCGTAATTAGGCGCTAATAGGTTAACGGCGCCGCAGCCTTTTACGGCGCCGTTAACCCATTAGCGCCTAGGTTGTAATGAGGCCAAATTGCCTTTACCGAAATTTGCTCAGCATCACTGGTGGGTTTGATTCCCTATTTTCAGAATCAACATTTCTATGGAGGGGTTTGGGGTGCAGTATAAATGCAGTTTAACATTCCAGTCATGTGTCCTTATAGAGTGTGTGTGGGTGCAGGATTTCAACACAGATCTACTCTTTAGAAATAACAAACCTAACAAGCAGATCCATATAAAAAATAATAAAATAATAAAAAATACGTTTTAATTAAGTCAAGCACCCCCATAATAAATTAGTTTGCGGGTTGACCTGGACTTCACATGTGAGTATAATGACTAACGTGATTCTGACTGCTCCCCAGTAATCCCCCACCTAGCAAACATGTGGATGTCATTATGTCCTTCTGGACCACATGTTGAGCATTGTAGCTTTGCTTATCTTTTTAATTTCTCTGTTTTGAAATAAAGTCTCTGAAGCGCAATAGACTGATGCCTCTTTAGGTTGACTGATGGCTCATCGCAGGGCTCTACAACCTTTGCCTCTCCAGATGCTTAGAACTACAACTCCCATCTGGCATCGCCAGCATAATCGATGATGGGAGATTGGTGCGGGGTAATGGGAGACGTAGTCCAAAACATCTGGAGAGTCCCATGATGCAGATCCCTGATCCATCTATGGAATTGATCTATAATTGTTCAATTTCAGACCGTTTTTTAATTATGGAATCTTGAAAATTCCTCCTTGCCAAAAAGGGTCTATAGGGCAGTGACGTTTCACCACCTTGCAGAGGTGTTTTCAAAACATTCAGAAACTGGAAGACTGTGGCGGAGACTTGTTGGTATCCGACGTCCTTCCCTCGATAGCTCTCAATTTTCAAGCAATCCAACAAGGGGCTATCACAAACTCATGCCGTTACTAAGTTGTATAAAGTAAGGGCCTTGACCTTTTGCAATACTGCCCCAGAATTTCTTAGGATGCATGCAAGTCCCTTTGGAAATTTACTCATCGAAATACAAGGATCTGATCAGAGGTAGATGATCCAAAAAAGTTATCTTACTTCAATAATTAGTGAAATCTAATACTATTCTTTGCTATTTCTTTATCGCTTTGAAAATGCATGGATGTCCAAAGACATATGCTTCAGTTGCTCGTTCCTTACCATTCCTCCAAACATGGGTTGGCATGTTGAAGGCAAAACACGTGATAAAAAGAAATATTGATTGTTTTAGGACCCAAAGATAAATTAATTATCTGAATTTCAATCGTGCGTGCTCATCCACTTTGTGTTCTTCGCCGAAGACATACATTTTCTCCAATTAAATATTGCCAATATACACAGGTAGATCGTCGGTCTACAGCGCTATCTTTGTTTTCCAATCCTGAGGAACAAACCGGGTGTGATTGTTTTTAATATCCTGAGCAATATTTAAGAGCACTGGCTTAAAGGTGTTTCTGCACCCTTCATTCTCCTTCTTCCCAGGGGGTCACCCTTTATTGGCAATTCTGGCATTAGGGGTTCTCCCATACTTCTTCTCTGTGCTTCATCTGATTGTCTCGGGGTCCCATCTCGTTCGTCCTTAGTTCAAGATTTAAGGGTTTTCTGCACAGTTCTCTCTGATATTCTGTACATCTTTTCTCATTGGTCCTTAGTTTTGGGTTTAAGGGTTTCCTACACCCTAGGCCAGGGTTCTGCAACCTTTGGCATTCCAGGTGTTTTTGACTACAACTACCATCAGCCATATCCAGCAAAGTCAATGTTTATGGATCAGGGGAATTGTGGTCCAAAACATCTGGAGAGCCACAGGTTGCAGGCCCCTGCCCTAGGCCCTTCTCCTATATTTATCTCTGGGTCTCTTCTCCTTGGTCCTTGCACTTCACCATTAGGGTTTGTCTCCCATTGGATTTTCTGAGAAATGGGCTTCAAGAGGCCTGCCTCCTGACCCCTACCCTCTTCACTACCTTTGAGCGCAGCCTACTCTGGGCGTTGTCCTTGTCCCGCGATCATGCCCCTCCCACAGTATTCTTGATCCTTTCAGATCGAGGTCTCAACCCTAATCTTAGCCCCGCTCATAACTTAATATCTTGCTGGCTATGACCTCACTAGTATCTCACTCTTTCTCATCTCTTCCTCCTGTCTCAACCCAACCTCTTCCAGAATACTTAATTCATTCTCCTTTCCCCAATAGGTCTGGCCTTGTACACGTATAGGTTAGGTTAGTTTACCTCGCTTTGCATTGCTTTTGCACTGTCCCAAATCACCCTCGTAGTAGTTTCAAAGCGGTAAAATAACATTTTGTAAAGCCCCCACAGGAATAAAACATGTACCCTCTACATTTTCAAAGCGGGACCTATTGGTATTGCCAATGCATGCTACATGAATCATATATACTCATCCCGGTGGGCCACTTTCCCAATCTTTATCACCATTTCAACTAAGACTGCGCCTTTAAGGTAAATACTTTTCAGCCAATAAGAATGTTCAAAGTACAGTCAATAACCACTGATATTGACTGCATTATACACAATATGTGTTCAAAAGCAATATGGAAACAACAATGCAATTTCCGGGCAAGACTTTTTTCAACAAGACATTTTCTCTCTGTGAGGATCTTTTTTTTGCTGCAACAACCTGTTAAACACAACAAAGAGAAAGCTAAAACATGGGAAAACGCGATAACTGTCGTACAGAGAAGTTGTTTACTTTTACATGACGCCTAATGCATGCTCATGAAAAACCTGCTGCAGTAGAATGAAGTTTGGAATTTAAAGGCTTCATTTGTGATGACAACCTTATTTACATACTACAAAATAAAGGCCATTTGGCTGTCTATTTACGTTACTTGGTATTAAAGTAATGTTTTTACTTCACCACGAAAACTCCAAAACATGTATTGCACTACCTCTACGTGCTCATAGCCTTATAGAGCTGAGGAAGGGTCATTATCACTTAAGATAATGACCCTTCCCCAACTTGTAGCCCTCGGCTTTGTATTGAGCTATAACTCAGTGGTGGGTCATTATCCCACGATAATGACCCCTCCACAGGTCTAAAAGGCTATATTATATTAAAGTGGAGCTTACAGCGCAGCTCTCCACGTTGCATGGGCCGCACCTGACAGAAGCGGCCCAGGCACAAAAATTGACCTGCCACCTCCCCCCACTACTTACATTATTAGGGTGGGGGAAGGATGGTCTTCCCCCCTATTGCGAGCAGCCTTCACCGGGCCACACCTGAAAGACACAGCCGGGCTGCTAATTAAGCCACCCCCTCCTCCTTATCACGTGTGTACGTGGTTGCTGGGAACTAGCCAGTTCCCAGCAACCACTCTAGGTGGATTTCCCCCTTTTTTTTACATCATAAGCTTAATTATTTAGCAAGAACCAAATACAACAATGAGTGAGCATAGCAATATTTTTATGAGACTTTGGAAAATTCGAGGGCACAAGGTCTATCAAGGTCAACCACAGCTACCCTTATTCCTAGGGCTGAGGACTTAGACCGCTCTCTCTCCCATAACTCTCCCCCGTGCATTGTAAGGTCTCCCCATAACTCTCCCCCGTGCATTGTAAGGTCTCCCCATAACTCTCCCCCGTGCATTATAAGGTCTCCCCATAACTCTCCCCCGTGCATTATAAGGTCGCCCCATAACTCTCCCCAGTGAATTGTAAGGTGTGACCTCAATGTTGAAGTCTCACGTGGAAACAAGTCAGTTTCAGTGACCCTGCAATGGTCCAATCAAAGCCTCTGCATGGCCTCCCACCACTCTTTCCGACACTCACCGATCTTCGGAATTAGGGAAGCCGACTACTGGAGTCTTAGTCCCCCTTCCTTCTCAGCACTCTGCAGCTGTTACACATAAGTATGTATGTATGTATGTGATTTATAAAGCACACTCCCAGCTGGGCAGCAACGAAGTTACAGGTATGGCGTAGAAGGGGCAAGGCAGGGGGTGCAGCTCTGAGGAAGAGCTGATTACCTGGTGATTAAGGAACCTGGGAAGAGACTTTTATATTTGATATTCAAGAAAACATCAGGACTTGGTTGGCGTTGGGAGGATCCACAGTGCATCTGATTGAGTGGTAGTAATTACTGCCAAACAAATGCACTACCACATGCGGTAATATGGTGTTTCCCCATAGAGCCCGATGGGACCCCAACATGGGGATTAACTGAGGGGTCTGCATGACCCGGAACCATGCTGACTCTTCAAATAACCACATGCTTACCGCATGTGGTAAAAGTAATGATGTTTGGTGGTATTTCTAGAAATACCACTAAACGTGTAACCAGGCCCACAGAGAATAGGAATGATCTCAAGCCACGCGCTATGATCTCAATTCTCAGTAAATCAGGCATCTAAAAGGAGTGTAGAGTATGCCGTTTTCTAGATGCCTGATTTTCGGGAATACTCCAGTCACTTTATTCTCAAAGGTGGCCTACACATTTCCCTGGGGATATGTTCTAACGGAAATAATGCTCTGGCCACCCCCCTTGCATATATTAGGTTTAGGACCATGTTCAGAGCACTACCAAAGGAAAGGATCACAGAGTGCATAAGAGTGCATACGAGTGCATAAGTGCTGAGGACGAGTATACTCGCCCTATTTGCACAGACATGCATAATAGCCCGGCTTTTAAGGGATTAACACGATGGGCTAAATGGCCTGTCATTGTGAAATGTTTAAAACAAAAAAAACAATTATTTGTATCACTCTTTGGGCATTGACATTCAAGTGGGAAAACAGCATTTCATTCCCCTGATTTCCTGCTTAATGAAACACATGAAAGGGTATGAAATGACCCTCCTATTCATTGTGCACCCCCCCCCCCGAACCTGTTCCAAGCAGTCACAGGGATGTTCCTTTCTTCTGCACGTTTTAAAGCACATTCCATTTGTGAATTCGGATTACAGTTTAAACTGCAGAAACGCCGCCTGATTTGTGCAACGGGATGTAACTTTGCATCTGCAACGCCTGCAACCCGACACCCTCTGTGAATTCTACCCAACTTGCTTTGTCAGAAGTGAAGGGTGTGCGCTAGCGATTCACATCACTTGTGCCAAAAACACGTTTTGATAATTGGACCTTTCATACTTATATCTTGGCAGGTTCGTTTACCATGTATTTTTGGAATCGGTGATTAAAAAGCAGAGCACTAATTAAGCTCTTCAAAGACTACTTTGCAGAAAACATAGTGCACTGATGTAGAACTCAAAATGAGACAAGGGAAGACACAGTCAGCAGCTGAATTGCAAATTGGTAATGGACTATGCTCAAACCTGGCTCCCAAATGTGACCAAATTATGGGATCCTGGGCAAATCACTTTACCTAAAAATAAATCCAGTGGTCCGGTGAACACCAGTATTTATGAATAAATGAATGATTTGTACATTGTTAAGAGGGTGCGGGTGAGAGAGACAACCCTGGGGCCGGGTGAGAGAGACAACCCTGGGACTGGGTTGTACGACGTCAAGAGAAAACAAACTGGTGTCCACTGTCTGTGGAACACTCGCACTCCCTGCACACCATGTATTATTGTATAGCAAACCACAATTTAGAGTCAATATTAATGAATCATGGAAGAGAAATTCAGTCGCTTATTTTTTCAGAAAGGATGTTTTGTTCCTCTATTAAATAAAGCATAAATAATAAACAGATATTCACAAATGATTACACGAAATTCTGTCCCGTACACATAATTCGTAACAGCAATAGAAATATCTCTGCTCTGTGTGTTTCGGGACATCATCCCTTCTTCAGGAGCAAGAACTCACACTTTCTTTCATGCGTGAATCTTCACGATGATCTATAGACTCAAATAGAGGACACACTCCTTTAGTTTCAAGGCTTTGACAAGGTGACATGCACTTGTCTAGAAACACACTCTATCATCCCCCGATCACTCACCTGCTGTCAGCCAGTACTTTATGATCCAAATTGATATCTGCTATTCATAGGACCTGGTTTTCAGCCTGTTGAGTAAATCAATAATCACTGGAATTAACGATGCCTTGTATGATCTAGGGTCATAGGTATTTACTGGGAATACCCTTACCTGTAAAACTGGACTGTCGAAGGCTCAGGTATTTATAAGGTCAGCTCTTCTAGGCTTTTCTATGAACTTGACCTGTACATGTTAATGTATAGGGTGTCCCTGGTCTTTGTAAATCTTTTTGCCATTGGTAACATGCAGCTTACTGGGTGTGTTAATCACACATATCTATCACAATCCCTGCAGGTCTTACCTTCACATCCCATTAGGCTCATGGTCCTTGTTGTGGTCTAGAATAACGAAAGATCTTTGGTTCGCTAGTTCTTAAAGCCATTACGAATTGGACCAAGTCTACAGCTCACTATGACCCGTGGCAAGCGGGCTTCATTAAAGCTCTGGGGACATCAGTGAACCTATTTCTACTAAATATCCTAAAAGCCAAAGCGAAAATGAAGAATGGGCAAGAACTGTTGGTGGCCACAATAGACTTGCCCCAAGCGATCGACACAATTGACAGACAATTGTTGTGCCCGAAACTGGAATCTTGGGGATGCCCGTCGGATATAAGAGAAGCTTTAAAACTACTGCACGATCACACCTCATTGCGTGATCCAATTCCAACATTTAATGGCCTAAAACAAGGCTGCTCACTGCCACCAGCTATTTTTAATCTCTTCATTTCGGATGTCAACAAGGCTCTTGATGCAACTAGATTCCCCCTCCCCCACCCGCCTCGCAGGAGTGGCAATTAGTTGACTATTGTATGCCGACGATTTGATCATCCTGGATCAAACTCAGGTGGGCCTTCAAAGGCAATTAGATGCATTGGAAAATGACGTGGAAACCAATGGTCTAAGGATCAACGTAAAAAAGTCAAGGATACTCATCTTTGGCCCTAAAAAAGGAAAGAAGACCGTCAAAACTAAGGCCTGGCATATAAATGGCGAACTAATTTTGTAAGCGATATCGCTGACCTACTTAGGGCTATGCTTGAATGACAGCGCGATGGATGCACAAAGGGATCCAACACTGCAAAGCAAGGCTAAGATCTTAGCAGCACAAGCTAGTATGATCCAAAAGCGATACTACACATTTTCTCTAGCTCCAATAGTAGATTTTTATCGTCTGAAAGTCTCTCCCATCTTGACATATGGGTCTGAAGCTTCTTTTGCCCTATCAGCGGAGGTTTGGGGAAAATTGGAAGAGATCTTCTGGAGAAGAGTTTTATGCCTGCCCAACTGCGTCCCCATTCAAGTCATCAGGGTCGAGTTGGGTTTGACCTCTCTCTATGCCAGCATAGTGTGGAAAACTCAGTCCGTTTTCAGGAAATGCTGTGGAAAGGACACGAAAGGATGTCTTGAAGTGATTGGAAAAGCAATGTCCAGAGACTCTACGGGCTCACTATTGAAGACCTGGAAATCAGCGCGTCTAGATTGAATGAGCTGACCGAGTCTGAAGAGCCTCGATGAGTTCGTGTTCGTATCTTGTCATTTACCTACCATGCATTGCGGAACCTGCATCCGGCCCTGTATTAGTGTTTTGAGATTTACTTGCCCTGCACACTGTATTTTGTATCTCGCCATTTACTACTTCTGTTCAAACTGCACACAGGCTCAAATGGGCACTTCACCACATCAATAGAACTGCATATAGGACGGTATCATAACCCTTTGTGTACACCTGGTGGAACTAGTACATCGCTCGACAGCCCCCTGCAGCCCCCTGCCAGGAATCCATACCCGAACTAGATCATGCATGTTTGATATGTCCTATTGTTTACATCTTATGTACATTATGCTAACTTTCAATGCTTTGCATCTGAGTCCATCCACATAGCCAACCCCTGTCACGGCCATGATTGGCACATACAGCAGTCATTCATATTGACACAGAACTGCACCTGTTAGCTTTTACCCAGCCGCCTACACCGCCCAGGCTCTGGCAGTAGACGCGTCCTTCCAGCCTTCGTGTTGCTCTAACACTGACACTGATCCAACCTATTCTGGTGCACAGAGGTACCAGGCCTACCACTCGCTATTATGTACCCATTTTGTACCCATTTTGCTTTATAGAGGATTCTCTACACTGCACAGGAGGTGCTTGTATCCCATTGGGAAATGGCCTTGCTAGATTGGGCTGCTACCGGCACCACCCCCTCCTATGCCCCACACCATTTCTACCCATCACCCCCCCTTTTCAGCCCGCTACGGTCCAGATAAGCATCCAGAGTACTGACATCAGCACCAAGTCACTGACGACTACATCCGTCCCTCCTAAGACCACGCCAACCCCTTTATGCCACTCACCCACCAACATTGATGCCCATTCGGTATCACCCAGCTCGAGACCATTACCACATTACCTCAGCACCACGCGCCCCATTCAGAGAAGCTTGAGCTTGAGTAGATTAAGAGCACGCACCTCTCACCTCAACCTGACCGAGCCAACTATATCAGCCTCCCACAATACTCAAACACAAAAGCCATACACATCTTATCCTATCCCCTAATAAAATCTATTTTTCCTACCCCCTCACCAAAACCTAAAAAGACAATACCATATGTTGTGGCCAAACAATGTACTCTGCCGAACACTTCACAGTCCCGGGCTATAGCCCCTCTTCTCTCCCTTCCAGATCCTTCCCACAGCATCAAGGCTGCACTTCTCAATGTACGTTCACATGGGGCCCGTGCCATCAAGACCCACAACCTCATTGTAGATCAACAATTGGACCTATTAGTCGTAACGGAAACCTGGCTGCACGAAGCCTCTGGCCCGCTACTTGCACTGGCTATCCCACCTCCTGCCCACTTGACCCAATAGAAGGATACAAATGACTCCTTGTTAAAATCATGTTCGACCCTAAAACCACAACTAACATTTTGGTTATCTACAGATCACCTAATAATAACAACCACCCAGAATCGGATATCGCACTTCTCCTCACTCCCCACATCAAACCCAACACCAAATGTATTATCCTTGGTGACATCAACTCAGGCTTTAACGACAAACAAGACCATAAAGCTAAGGCACTCTACGCATCTCTCACAGATGTGAATTTCACACAGTTAGTTAACGCCCCCACCCACAACAAGGGTAGAGTTTTAGATTGGATACTCACTTTAAATTCCCAGATCTCAATAGACTCCATCATACCTATCGATTGGCCGGATCACTATCTTATTAACTTTACGTTAACCAGTAATGAGAAATCCCACCCTTCACCTACTCCAATGGACACTGTGTAAACTAGAAACCTCCGGAATAAAACAGTAGACAGCCTCTCCCATATTCTGATGGAAGCCCTCTCCATCAACACCCCTTCAAGTGACAGCCCTAGTTGTATTGCAGATTTCTATCATAATTTTCTCACAACCACCATTGACTCCTTGGCGCCACTCACAACTAAAACACGACGCCCAGACAAACGTACGAGCTTTCTGGTTTAATGAAGAACTTGTGCTACCCAGGTGTAAGAAAAGATCTCTTTTACATACCCACAAAAAAAACTCTCGCTACTGACTCTGCCATTTTTAGCAGCAAACAAAATATACAAAGCAGCCATTATTGCTCAAAGCCAAAGCCCTGACATCCGTATTAGCAACGCCTCCTCTAACTCCAAAGAGCTCTTTACAATACGTAGAGAACCGAAAAATCCCATCCCATCTTCCTCACCGGTTAGCTCCAGCAAAGCCTGGTGTACAACTATACAGAATGCGCTAGCATCTAAAATACAAATGCTTCAAAGCAAAATCACTGCCAAAAGAAAGCTCCTGGCCAACAAAAACACCCCCCCCCACCAACCATAAACATAATCAATGATAATGCAAACACCCAATTCCAATTCACTCATGTAAGCCAAGACCAAGTGCTAGACACTATCTCTAAATTAAAACCTTCCAAGTGTAAAGAAGATCGTTTCCCAGCTCACCTAGTTAAACTGTGCGCCCCCACGCTTACTCCCATCATCACCAAATTTGTCAACGCTTCCTTCAGTTCGAATACCGTCCCGGCTAGCTTTAAGGAAGCCTGGGTGAGCTCCCCTTCTAAAAAAAAGCTCCTTGGATTCGACAGTCCCCACAAACTACCACCCAATAACCACGGTCCCTTTCCTACTCAAAATAATTGATAAAATAGCCTATTCGCAAATACAATCTCACCTTCAAGGAGCTAGACAATCCGGCTTGGATCACGACAAACTCTGCGTCACACTAGCTAATGATTTCAAGCTACTTCCTACACATCTAAATTGATCGCTTTAAGTCGACAATTTCTCACGCCAAACAATTGCACTACCCTAGCCAGGGCCCTGATCTTATCAAATTTAGATTATTGTAATGTACTTTGCTAGGCACCTCTAACGCTAACCTAGCCAAATTACAACTTCTGCAAAACAAAGCATTACCAGTAGCCATTGGATAAAAAAAATCAGTCCACATCTCGAATATCAGGAGGGATTCCCATTGGCTACCCATCAAAGCCAGAATCATATTCAAAACACTTTGTGCCACCCACAAGTGTCTTGCCAAGAAGGCACCCACATATATTAATAACACGGTCTCCCTGAACAAAACATGAGAGCACTTAGATCTAACACTCATGCATGTCTTTTTGTCCCACGTTATAAATGCTCCAGAGCCGGGGGAAGTAGCTTCTCAGTTATAGCACCAAAACTCTGGAACACACTCCCACTACAAATCAAAAATGGGGCCTCACACCAGTGCTTTAAGAAGTCACTCAAAACCTGGCTTTTCAACCAGTTCCAGTCCGCTACCTCCAACCACCTATACATCTACCATTGAAAGTTTGAAATGTATTGCCAACATGTGACGCGCACATTGTAATGCCAACCCATGTCATGCACTAATGTAATTGCAAATGTGAATCTCACTGCAATGTGTACATGAATGTAACGTGAATCTCAATATGAATAAGATGTCTGTAACTACGCGGTGACACCCCAGGGTTTGGGCGTATAACAAATGCAATAAATAAATAAATAAATATGGAGCAACCCTGCTCGGGTAAAGAGGAAACTCTTCGACCTTGATTGGATTCAATCTTTGGAACATAGGTCTAAGGCCAAACTGTTTGGAAACAACTTCCCCGACGCCATATTTAGGGGAACTCTGCCACCCTACTTATCTAAATTCCCCTATAGATGTAGACACGGCCAATTTCTGCGATTCAGGTTGAACTTGTTCCCAACCAAGAAAATCACAGAAGTGCGAAAAGTGCCAGAGTTGCAAAACGTTCAGTGCAGACTGTGTAATTGTAAAAGGGAGTCTGTTCCATCTGAGCCTGCTATGTCCGGGGTTGAGGGAAATTAGGTCAAACCAGAGATTAAATTTGGCATGGGGGCTGCTGCGAGTTCCTAGCCCCTTGTTAGATGTTACAGTGGGCCTAGCGGACCAATCAGGCGTTGGGCGTGAAGGGAGGTGGGTGGAAAAAGTAAATCGGGAAGCGGGCAGGGACAGGGCTCGGAGGAGAGACAAGCACGTTACAGTGCAAATAAAGCACAATTTGGCCCAAATGGATGGCGGGGGCTGCCAGCCCAACGGAATGACTGACCCAAAGGGTGGTGTAGCTGAAATGACACAGGGGCAGCTGTGAGGGCCTAGCCCTTCATTAGATTTTACAGTGGGCCTAGCGGACCAATCAGGAGTCGGGCAGGAAGGGAGGTGGGTGGAAAAGCAGACCAGGAAGCAGGCAGGACTAGGGCTCAGAGAGGAGACGTGCGATACAGCGCAAAAAAAGCACATTTTGGCCCAAATAGATGGCGGGGGTTGCTAGCCCAAAAAGATCAATGCACAAATGCTAGCCATTTAAGCTTTCTATTTTGTCCTCAGGTTCTCCCAAATCTGATCCTTGTTCTGCTTTTGCTTTGGTAAAACCTATTTCTCTTTTAGCATCCTCCACTTGCAATCCGGTAGACCTGGGTGACGTCAACATTTCAGCAGAGTCTCTCTCTTTGCCCGTTGTTGAGTTCACCCTCGCTGCCTGGTCTTTCTTTGATCTCTTTCATTTAGACACCTGGGCTACTCCTGTCGGCGGACATACTCTTAACCTTATTTCAAGGGCCCTGGTCCTTATTTCGGTTGCACCTGCTATTCCCTAACCTTGACTGACTGCTTCATTATTCTGTTTGCGGTAAGCTCCTCATCTCGGTTCTTCCTTCCCACTTTAACTTCCCGGTGGTCAGCTGTCCACTCATGGAAAAAACAAAATCTTTGCATCTCCAATCTGCCACCCTTGATGCTTTCCTTTCACCAGCCACTGGCCCGGATTCTGGTTTCACTGCCTTCAACAACTGGATTACTGCCACTCTTGACACTCTCATCCCATCATAAATGCCCAATCGTGTGGCCAACATGTCCCACCCTTGATGGTTTACCCCAGCACTGGCCATCCTCACAACAAACCGCATTAAAAAATTCAGAGTATTTGGTGCAGATCCTATGAGGCTTTCTGAAATATGACCCATCTCCCTCATCTTGCCTGTTATAAAAAAAATCCATCCAGGGAACTTTCTTTTTATTCCCTCTGCATCAAACAATCTAGTAATACCCACAAAGAATTGTTCTTGATTTCATTTTCTCTGGCTGCCTCCTCCACCAGAGGACCTTCTCTGGGAACTTTGTGAAAAGCTCTCCTCCTTTTCAGAAGGAAGGTTTACCACAATCAGTTCCAGTATAGCCACCAACTGCTCTGATCGGTTCTCTCCCTTCAATCCCAGATACCTCTTCTACCTCTTCTTTTGTTCTTACTAACTTTGCTCCTCCTGATCTTCCCACAGTTTCAACACTTCTGCTTAAAATCACATCTGACTAAAGCAAAAATATATTAGAAAGAGATCCTGGGACAAATAAAAGTGATTAAAAGGGCAAAACGACCAGTGATCCTGGACTCTCTCCTGGATCCTTGACCGTTCAATTTTCCTCATACATATCCCACTCCTACCTGTGCAGTACCTCTTCCTGTAATGAACACTTCCTTTGTAGTAGTAGTTTGTCATTTCTATAGCGCCTTCATCCCATTAGTATGGCCAAAAACGAGCTTGTGGGAGGGTGGGGTTTACGCCCTCGGGGGACCGAAGTCCAAAGTATGGGCAAATTGGCAGCAGGATTAGAATGCGCATTTGCATTTGGACAAAATAGGGAGTTGGGTGGGCTGTCCGGGCTCCAGTAAGCTACCCATGGTCAGGCATGTGGATGGGTGATGAGGTGGTCAGGAGAGGGGCGAGAGACTCATTATGTGTCAGGCTAGACTGCATTTTTTGTCATAGGTTGTCACTGCATTCTGATAGCAGAGGTGTTGTGCTTTGTGTTTTTGTCTGGTGTGGAGGCGAGTTATTATGGGTACAGCTACACCGAATTTTTGTTGTAGGTCGTCACTACAGTGCGATACAAGCAGATGGGTAGCCGTGCCTGCAGCAGATGTCCACAAAAGTGGTGCGTGAATACTTTGAGGCTCAGATGGAGCTTTGCCTTTGATGTAGCTGTGTGATCAGATCATCTGTATAATAGACAGGCTACTCTCATAAAGTCTTCTAAGCGCAATAGACAGGCTGCCCTCAGAAATCATCTAGGTGCAATAGACAGGCTAACATCAGGAATCTTCTAGGTGCAATACCCAGGATAAGTGCAATAGACAGACTATCCTAATACATCTACTAAGCGCAAATAACAGGCTATCCAAGTTCATCTTTAAGCGCAATAGAGAGGCTATCCTAACACATCTTCTAAGCGCAATAGACAGGCTACCCTCAGGAATCTTCTAAGCGCAATAGACAGGCTATCCTAACACATCTTCTAAGCGCAATAGACAGGCTGCCCTCAGGAATCTTCGAAGTGTAATGCCAGATTACCCGCAAATATTTTCAAATGGGGTTTCCCCCCGGGTCACTTTGCTGAAGCTGTCCTTCGTGCCTCCTTGGATGATTACTGCTGACATTTGGACACACACCCCTTTCTCCGGATTTCAGCCCCTTCACATATGAGACGGTTGCTTGGAATCGGCGAGACATCAATGCGGTCGTAGAAGGACCGGGCAAAGCTAATTTTAACCGTCTGGACACGAAGAACGAAACTCGGAATCCACCTTTCAAGGCCCTAGAGTGCACCGTCTCTGAGATATTTATAAGGCAACAAACTGTGCCAGGGTGAGGTGACGGGTGGGGAGAGTGCACACAGGGGACCTGTATGCTGCAGAACGCCAACTCTCGCCTCCCCTACACGTCTGCTCCGGGGTATGTCAGACAGCCACACGCACCCATTCTCGGTTTAGTTTGCTGGAGGGTGCAAAGCACATCAAGCGATAAGCGACTCGAACAGCGACCTACAGGATCACTGATTTTCAACAATTGATTAGAGTCTCATCATGTCTACAGAACCTGTGCGGGGTACGGGTACTTTTTGGAAGTTTAAAATATTATTAAAATGTCAATTGTTTCTGGATGTTCCTTGAACCTGAGAAAAACTGCGCTTTTCCATTGAATGCTTATTGCACTAAGAACATGTTTCGTCCATATCATACCACCTGGTGCTCCACTAGATTCAATGACCTTGGTAACCTTTTTGCTTGTTCTATTAAGGAAACAGTTGATATCAATGTTTCACATGCTATGAGGATGATCAAAGACACTCTTGAAAGAGGGTCACCAATATCCCTATCATTATGGGTATTTATGAATTCAAAATAGTATTTAGGATCTCATATGGTTTATTCTGGAAAGGACATTGAGGGCAAGAACGTGTTAATTCCTGTATAATAAAGCTTCAGCTCAAACTCATGTGGTTCCATGTGATAATGGCGCCTGGAAAAAGTCACCAGGTAGCCAACTTTTTTTTCCTGACCCCTAAAATAAACTCAAATCCTAGAACATTTTGGGAAAGTGTTTGATTTTACTGAGGGTGCATTGTTTGGCAAATGTCGCCCCCTGACGGCCATTTCCCAGCCGAATTTATCACTGGACACCACGTGTGTTTGCTATTAAACGAGAAAGTCAAAGAAATAGTGTTACAGAGCTATGGTTTATGATGGGGTGGTTGGAACCAACTTGGCTTAATATGGAGCTCTTGCTTAAATGTTCTTGTAACATATTTTAAGTACAGAAATGTCCAATCGGTTGGACAGTGGCGCTGCCAAGATGGAGGGTGCCTAATGACGTCATGTACAGCCAGTGCAGGACATGGACAAAATGTATTCTTGGGAATCCCCTAGTGGTGTGGGCGGAGATGAGGGCAGAGCCAGGCGTAGGATGATGGCAGGCAAGTGATCACTCACCACCACATGAGCTCCACGACTGCACGGCTGCATGCAGGCCGATCGGTGGTGTGCGCCCACCACATCTCTGCTCTGCTTCAGCAGGCTGCCCCACTGCTCTGCAATTTCCCCTTATTTTTTATTGAATTCGTTCATTAAAAAAGTTATACAAGAACCAACAAAGTTAATACAATGTCTCATCAAACAAAGTTAATATCATTATGAAATATAAAATATGAAATATCAAAGACAAAGAAATAAAAGAAGAAACAGCCATTTCATATCTGGTAAATAAAAACAATTCGCCTACCCAATAACAGTTTTACAAATCCCCAAAAAGCATCCTAATATCCACTTAGTATCCTAGGTAAATGAATTTCCATAGCAACAATACATTTGTATAACCTACTCCTAAATAAAAAAAATAAGAAAATTATACAAATCCGCTAAGACAGTGTAAATCATAACGTACCTTCCACTTCATTTAAAAATCATCAATTAGTTTCACCTTAATTAAAAACGTTCCCCTTGTTGCACCGTGGGGGAATATAGCGTAAATACGGTTCTGGCGGCTGCGAGGAGAGGCTCCATCTTGGGGCCCGGTCTAAGCAGTGCCGGCCTTAGTATATGTGGGGCCCTGGACAGCAAAGGATTTGCAGGGGCCTCTAATTTGCATTTGGTAATGACATTACAGAATGACTTTTTGATATTCTAGGAGTTCATTTCAAGTAATATTAAAATATATTTCTGGATCATATTCTCTGAGTATGGGGAGCAGAGGGGCACTTGCCCCCGTTCTCTTTGAACCAAGGGTACAGGAGTGTAATTTTGAAATCTGCCAATTTTTGGATCACCCGGGATACAGAAAGAGAGAGAATTGCATATAGGGAGGGCTAACAAATAGAGACTTCTAATTTTGGCATATAAGGCACAGTACAATGAAATGATTTGCCCAAGCTCACAAACCTTGATCCGCTCCTCGTAAAGCGGGACGCCGCCATTATGCCTGCCAGTACCAAGGTAAGTACGCCCCCCTGCATCCCTCTTTCGCTCCTGCCGCAAGCCCAATGTCCACAATCCCCACCCATCCCCACTTACCTTGAGCTCCTTCCTCCAGCACCGGTGCCCCGGCGCAGCTCAGTCGAGGCAATGGCCATAATGGAAAGGGAGAAGGGACTATGTGTAGCTCACCTCTCCCTGACCCATGGCGGCCATCTTGTTTTGTAGTTTTTTTGTTAAATTGAAAAATGGCAAGCACACTGTTTCTCAACTTGAAATTCGTTTTTATTAGTATCCCGGTACAATGTGACTGGATACTAATGGCAATAAACCCTGGGGGGCCGGGTAATGCCTCAGGCTAACATTAAAGCCCTCGATTTGCTCGGGCTTCTCACTAGCCTGGGGCATTACCTGGCCCAGTAATGCCCTGCCTGTCCTGGTTTATTGCTTAACTAGTCCCTTTCTGTGCACCTTAAATTCTAAATCCCCGGATTTGTATTCCAATCTCATTCCCTCTTTGTTCGCTTCCTTCCCTTGGTCCTACCACCCTCCCTTTGGTCCCTCAACCATAAGACTTTAAAATGGCACGAAGAAGGAATTGCACGCTACACAACCCACCATACAGTTGTTAGCAAGATTTGTAATTTTGACCGATATTTCACAGCCGCCTTCACCCTGAACAATATCCCCTTGTATCATAGAAGTAGCCTCTAGCTGAAGTATTTCCTTTTTTCCAATCGCTGATAAGCCCGTGGTGAAAGTGCGTGGACCTCTCCACAGTCGGGAGCCTTGCGCGACCGAGATACGCTACGCATTCCAAATCTACTAGGCGTGACAGGCAGTATATAAGTGATTTGAAGAGCTGTCCTGCAATAGGGATCCATGACAGGAGATGCATGGGTGTTGCGGGACAAGTGTACTGTGGTACACACACTGTACAATAGGGTAGCGGTCATAGTTGCTGCTCTCCATTCAGTACACAGTTGATACCTTGTTTCATTTTCATTATAACAATCGCAGACCAAGCAGAAAGCTACAATACAGTGCTCTTAAGTCACCTCTCTTTTGGCTGTTGCCCCATCCCAATGCTCATGGTAAAAGATCCGGGGGTGAAAATCACCTGCTCACTATCGATGGCCGCTCTGGTTAGCACGATCTGCCTCGCGGGACATCGCAAATTGAAGCTGTTGCGTAAGGTTCTGCCGTTTATGCCTGTCCATCTTTGGGCACTGGTGCTTTCCTCCCTGGTAGTAACTTCTTTAGATTACTGCAATTCTCCGTTCCTCTCGCAACCAGCCTATCTCATTCAATGCTTGCAAATTCTACGGAATTCCACGACACGCGTAGCGACATTTGCTTTTCGCAGGGCTCACATCTCCCCGATCTCACTTCAAGGCAAGCTCTCTGGTTTTCCGTGCCCTCCATGGAACAAGGGTGGTCTACCTTCAGGCTAATTTAAGGTTCTCTGTACTTCACCGCTCCCTGCACTCTACGGAGGCTTTCCTGGTTGTGTTCCCTTACTTTACTTTGACTCGGGTGGGTGGTCGGTCCTTTTCGGTTGCAGCTTCTATATTGTGGAACTCCCTTCCTCTTGCCCATCGGAGAATTGACGACTTAATGATATGATATGATAGGTTATTTATAACGCTGTCTTTCTGAAGACATCTCTTTTAGCTTCTTACTTCTATGAGTGTAGGTTAGCGCTAAGATGCCTTCTGGCGCCCTTGCGCTTTAAAAGTTAAATTAAGATAAGATACAGTATTACGGGGTATTGTTCACAGTCAAAGTGGACATTGAATATTGGCTGAAATTATAAATCTCGATGACTCTAACTGTGACAGGAGAGCAGGTTCATCTTCATCTGTTTTTATTTATTTAATTACTGACTCTTTGTGAGATGAAGAGCTGAGGCGGGAAATGTAATATTCTGCTGCTCTCGTGCCTGTGAAATGGGAATGTTTGCTGCTCATTGTGTTCTTGGAAGTAGGATTGTTTTTTAACAGAACTTTACGTATTCGTGGGCGGCACAGAGTTGTCCACCCCAGTGCACCTCACATGACATGATAGGTTATTTATAATGCGCTTAATACACAGAGGTTTCTAAGCGCGGACCCGGGGATCGAACCTGTGGTGCTGCGTGTTGTTTTGTTTCCAAGGCAAGCACGTTGCCCTTGAGCTATCCTCCCGGGTCACGTCCAGGCACACCTCCACAGGCTTATTCAGTGACAGTGCACAAGTGGAGATTGCTCACTCAGGCAAATTCAAACTTGGGGGAACTATTTATGTGACTTTTAATTCTGGTGCCAGGTGTATGTGGCTGAACTTTATACGGTGCTCGATCAAGCGATGACCAGACAATTGATTCATTAATTGTCGTGCACCTGTGTGACTCTGCTCTGTAGCATGCAACCGCTACTTAAGGTACCTTGTTGGGACGACTGTACATTACTGTACCATGGTGTCATTAGGCCCGTTACTGATATGATATGATAGGTTATTCATAACGCGCTTAATACCCAGAGGTTTCTAAGCGAGGACCCGGGGATCGACCCTGTGGTGCTCTGTGTCGTCTTGTTTGCAAGGGGAGCAGGTTGCCCCTGAGCTATCCTACCGGGACTGCAATTACTAGGTAAATTTCTCCAGTGATGAGCGAGAAGCTGAAGGAGCTCTATGGTGCCAGGTACACCATTTGGCAGATTTATTTATTTAATTTATTTATTGTGCATTTGCAAGGCGCTTACTGTGGATTTCTAGAACGCTGTCTGCAATCTACTACCACACCCGTGGAAAAGCCCCCCAAGAGAAGACAATAATGAAGCATTGGGAGGAGGTAAGTGTTGTGGTGCAATGGGGAGAGTTGCAGCTCTCTGCTTCTATTAAGGTTTCTAAGCACTCTTACATTCCACCGCTTTCAACAGGATGACGCGAGGGCGGTTTGGCAGCTAAAGGCAATCTCATTGCAGAACATGGAAGCATGGGGTAAAGCTAAGCAAAAGAGTGAAATAACATGTGCACAATGCATTGGGGGTGGGAATAGAAAGCAGCACAGTGAGGCTTCCTGTTAATGTAGAATGCAGCAAAACAATCAAGCATAATGCCCCTACATTCACACATACTACCCCCTTCTTCGTTCATGGAGTTCCAGTTTCAGCAAAAATATTATTCAAATGCATAGTACCTGTCCATGCGCTGAAATGCGCTGTCACAGATGGCCTCAAGGACACACCAACTCTTGAAGACAGTTAAGGGTTTTTATTAGAGGAATGATAAAGGGACTGGCTAAGGGTCATACCACTCGCATTCGTCGAGTGCGGGATGGTCTTTCCCTAAACCAGGTGTCCCTCAACCCCACAGGAGATCATAACCCCCCTAAAGTCTAAGATACTGCCTGGCTGGTGGTGGTGGCATAAGAGCAAGCACTGCATTGCCCTCAGAGAAAATTCTAGGTGGCCCCTAAGCTATGTCCCCAGAGCAGTCTAACATAATGATAGGTGCCTGCCAGACACACAGGCCCCTCAGGGTACTTCCCTTCCATGTCCTTGTACTCCTCCCACTGATGTTCTATTCTCCCTTACCCTTTCCATTTCTTCTCCTCTCCTTCGCTTCTCCCTCCCACTCTCCTTGGTCTCTTCCTCTCTACTGCTCTTCCCCTCCCCGTCTGATGTTCTCTCTCTCTGTCTACTCCCCACTTCTCTCTACCACTACTCTCCGCTCTCTGCACTACTACTACTTCTCGCCCCTCTCCCACTATGACTAGATTCCCCTGTCCACACTACTACTCTCCACTACACTCTACTCCGTTCTCACCTTCTCCCGCTGTCACTCTCCTTCCACTCCCAGTCACCTTCTCACTCACTCCCTACTCTCCCTCTATTTGCCCCGTTCACACACCATGCAACCACACTACAGCCCGCTGTCACTCTCCTTCCACTCCCAGTCACCTTCTCACTCACTCCCTACTCTCCCTCTATTTGCCCCGTTCACACACCATGCAACCACACTACAGCCCGCTGTCACTCTCCTTCCACTCCCAGTCACCTTCTCATTCACTCCCTACTCTCCCTCTATTTGCCCCATTCACACACCATGCAATCACACTACAGCCCGCTGTCACTCTCCTTCCACTCCCAGTCACCTTCTCACTCACTCCCTACTCTCCCTCTATTTGCCCCGTTCACACACCATGCAACCACACTACAGCCCGCTGTCACTCTCCTTCCACTCCCAGTCACCTTCTCACTCACTCCCTACTCTCCCTCTATTTGCCCCGTTCACACACCATGCAACCACACTACAGCCCGCTGTCACTCTCCTTCCACTCCCAGTCACCTTCTCATTCACTCCCTACTCTCCCTCTATTTGCCCCATTCACACACCATGCAATCACACTACAGCCCGCTGTCACTCTCCTTCCACTCCCAGTCACCTTCTCACTCACTCCCTACTCTCCCTCTATTTGCCCCGTTCACACACCATGCAACCACACTACAGCCCGCTGTCACTCTCCTTCCACTCCCAGTCACCTTCTCACTCACTCCCTACTCTCCCTCTATTTGCCCCGTTCACACACCATGCAACCACACTACAGCCCGCTGTCACTCTCCTTCCACTCCCAGTCACCTTCTCACTCACTCCCTACTCTCCCTCTATTTGCCCCGTTCACACACCATGCAACCACACTACAGCCCGCTGTCACTCTCCTTCCACTCCCAGTCACCTTCTCACTCACTCCCTACTCTCCCTCTATTTGCCCCGTTCACACACCATGCAACCACACTACAGCCCGCTGTCACTCTCCTTCCACTCCCAGTCACCTTCTCATTCACTCCCTACTCTCCCTCTATTTGCCCCATTCACACACCATGCAATCACACTACAGCCCGCTGTCACTCTCCTTCCACTCTCAGTCACCTTCTCACTCACTCCCTACTCTCCCTCTATTTGCCCCGTTCACACACCATGCAACCACACTACAGCCCGCTGTCACTCTCCTTCCACTCCCAGTCACCTTCTCACTCACTCCCTACTCTCCCTCTATTTGCCCCGTTCACACACCATGCAACCACACTACAGCCCGCTGTCACTCTCCTTCCACTCCCAGTCACCTTCTCACTCACTCCCTACTCTCCCTCTATTTGCCCCGTTCACACACCATGCAACCACACTACAGCCCGCTGTCACTCTCCTTCCACTCCCAGTCACCTTCTCACTCACTCCCTACTCTCCCTCTATTTGCCCCGTTCACACACCATGCAACCACACTACAGCCCGCTGTCACTCTCCTTCCACTCCCAGTCACCTTCTCACTCACTCCCTACTCTCCCTCTATTTGCCCCGTTCACACACCATGCAACCACACTACAACCCATACCAATGTCTTCCACCAATACTGCACCTTGCACACTCCTTCTGCAATCCTCCTCCACACTCCTCTGCACCGTCCTCCTTCTCCTCCCTTGACCTCACCCAAGTAACCCAAACCTTCCTGTTTCCTGTGCCCCTTTTTACCCTTCCACATCTCTCGCCATTAGCTTTCTACCTCAACTTGTTCCCCGGGCCCGCCACTCGCTTTCTTTTCACCAGGGGAGGTGTGACAGGTGAGCAAACACGTAATAGGGGTTTTAAGCCCTTGTCCTTTCGAGTACGCAGATCCGCCGGCTCATGCAAGTGCAGCCCGCCGTAATCATAATCAACGCTCCAGTTCCTGTTAGGGTTTTTTCGGGGTGTTGCATATGCCAGTTTGCCTGGTGGACTGTTCATCCGCCTTGTCACAGGTAAGGTAACTGTCCCTGTGAGTTTTTCATTGTGCGCAGAGATACTTGGAATTCTGAGTGGACCACTTCAAGTACACACTGAGGCTGGAGTTATAGCCCTCGTTCTGGTCTGGTGTAGCGTGCTCGATCCACTGGTCTGTTGGCTGGTAGCTCTGAGGCACGGAGACTCCCTGCGGTCTCTCTGCCGGTGAGGTTTCTCGCACAATCTTCCTCTACCAGGCATGCTGGATGTTCATTGTGCAGTACAGGAATGGGGCAAAAAATGTTGGTACTCATTTCATGCAAGCAGGTACAAGACAAAGGAACAGACACTAGGGCCCACCCAACTCGCACACCCCGACTCTCAGGCATGGCTGCAACTAGAGTTCTGAGGTTTCCCAATCCCTGCTGTGTTCCTGACCATGTCACAGCACAGTTTTGTGCTCTTAACACTGTTAATAGTAATTGGTTATTTATAACGCGCTTAATACCCAGAGGTGTCTCAGGGCGGACCCAGGGATCGAACCTGTTGCGCTTAAAACCCAGAGGTGTCTAAGGGCGGACCCGGGGATCGAGCCTGTGTTGCATCGCGTTATCTTGCTTCCAAGGCGAGCTCGTTGCCCCTGAGCTATCCTCCCAAGATAATGCTGAGTAGTTACTTCCCTATGCTCTTCATTCTGCTTCTGATGTATTCAGTTTTATAAAGCATTCAAAGACCTTGCTATTCTGTTAGAGGGACATTCCTCACAGCCCACAATGTATTACAACTCAAGGATATGCTTCACAGCACCATCTGGCGGGGGAGGGGCAATGCTGATACTGTGGGCGAGGGAACTTGAAGGATTCTACAAGAAGGATACAATGTAGCGAGACACATTGTGCATCATAGGAACTCTTGCAACCATCACCACCAGACATGTCTTTATTGGCAGGCAAATGGGGTGGGGGCCATCATAGCTGCCGGATGCAAAGAAGTGGGTGCTCATCATTTATTAAACATAATACATGTCATCATGTTGTATGGTGTGCACCTGAGGCTATCGTGGACACGCGCATTCCATTCTGATTGATTAGTCATGTAGTGCATTATGTGTTCACTGTAGGGTCAGGGGTGTTTCAAAGGATAGTTAATTATCAGCACCTATTATTTTCAGCATATCCTTGGCCTTCACTAAACTCTGCCCCAGATTTTCCTCATAGTCACCATTGGGAGCAAAAGTATAAGCTAATGTACAAAACACTCAGCGCAACACCTTTGGAAACATCACATTGCAGGGCATGGGGGGGTGCTCCAGCCGTGCTAGTATGTTTATACACTATGTGTGGAACGCAACTAAAGATATTTTGGATAATTAGTGTCTACTATTGTGGCAATAACCGCCGAGCCGGTGGGCCATTACCGCCAACAGTAATGCCCCTGGGGCCTGAAGTTACAGGCCCGAGCGTAGCAAGGTTCATGCGTCCACTGGATTACACTGTGGTATGGCGCCGAAACGAGCTAATCCACGTTTAGTGTTACCCGTGGACGCGCCGTGCCTGATACTAATGTACGGTATAAACTGTAGCAAGCTGCGTTGGCTTTATTTAAAATTGATCACAAATTGACACATTGCCTGCTCTCTCCCCTTCAGGGACCCATTTTAGTGTTATTTTTTAAACTAACGCCTTTGATTTGGGCCCAGGTAATTATGATCTGCGCCCAGAATTATGCTATTTCGGGCAACGAGTTTTTGATGATACATTGGAAAACTAAGAGCTTCAGTCTCCCCAACCGGTGTGTACTTTACTCAGCAGCAAGGGGAGTTGTGTCTGACCTTGTACCTCCAAACAATGCGAATCTCCCACACCTCCGAGATTGTGCACGGCTCATACCTTTGCTGGTTGCAAGTGCTTTTAATGTTCACATCTTACTTGTTGCACAAAGGTTGGACATCAATGGGTGTGCCCACAGTGATGTATGAACTGTAACTCTTTGCCAAACTGGACTGGATGGCAAGAAGGAACTGTATATTTTGCACTACCACAAAGCCTGGCCACCCAAATGTCTAACCCGTGATGAACACAGTGCTTAGACAGAGGTGTCTACATCATGTAAGTGCGCAGTCCCGTGATGCGATTTTGTGTCGGGTTGTCCACTGACAAGGTACTGTGCTCTCCCAAGTTGGGGAATGGTCCATCTAATTAGAGCCAGTTGGGATTGGTGGCCCACTAGAGTGCCAATTAATGCATCTATGGTGAGGCCTGGGGTTGAGGAGTTGTCTGTGTTATCACAGCTGGGTGGGTTGATGGGCCACCAGCGTACCCATTAACGCATTATATTGTACCGAATGAGCCTACAGTACGGTACTGTAGCAGAATGTCTGTGGTTGTTAAGGGGAGAGGTAGATTCCATCGCAGGTTTTTCCATCGAGGGAGATATCACCGAATTATTTTCAATATATTTTACAGCAAGTGTATGTGGGGGGGCGGGTGAGGGTAGTTCAAGAAAGTAGAGGTAGAGTTTTGGGGGTCTCCCCCACATATATTTGCAGCTATATGTCATACAAAGAAATGTATTTGAAAAATTCTCCATCGTTGTAAAATTCTCGAGGACATCACATAGAAGCGCTGTTAAGCCCCCTGGTGTATTGCAGCACCAGAAGGTCCCCCCTCTGAAGTAGCGGAGCATCAGTGAGAGGGTCTGGAGATTGCTGCAAGAATGTTGAATGCAATTGAAACCCCCATCCAGTAGTAATGGAAGGATTACACTGTCGCATGATTTCTGCTGACAATATTTTAGGTATTGAGTGGATGCTGCGGGTTCCGTTACCGATGAGCACAACCTCAATAATTCTATCAGCTGATAGCTTATTAGAATAATTTTTTTATAACATGCTTAGTACCCAAGAGGTTTCTAAGCGTGGACCTGGGATTCGAACCTGTGTTGTTCTGCATAGTCTTGCTTCCAAGACGAGCGTATTGCCACTGAGCTATACTACCGATTGAAAACCACCCCATCCGTGCCCCCTTGTCACTGTCTTTTTTTAATATAATGGTTTTGTAGCTTGGGCGAGCAGCGGCCTCAAACCCTGGCTCGCAGGTATATTGCAGTGGTGATTATAACCAATACTGCTACCAGACTGCTCTGAGCATCATCGCCTACTGCCTATATAGCATATGTGCCAGCACTTAGTATAGAGACAATGCGTGGGCAGTGGCTACTGTAGTACTGTCTTACATTCTGTAACGTGCCCATACTAAAAAGCAGTACGAAATGCACGAAGAATCTCTCGTCTCCGATTGCTGGCCTGGGATGGCTTTTATTGATATTCTGCCGGTTTTGATGAACTTATGTATGTAGTGATATTTGCGCGGTGGGGCCTCTCCTCCGCTTTAGAAAACTGCCAAAATAAACGATGAATGCTGCGATGAGCGCTCCTCCTCCCCACCCCTCCCCCTCCCTGCTTTAGCTCAGGACATCTTGGCAAGTGTGAGATGCTTTGGGAAGATCAGGTGTGAACTCAGAAAAATGGAGGTTGGGCATTGGGCGGTTGGACGCATAGTTAAGGAGCCCACATTTAATGCATGGGGGGGCGGGAGGTGTCGGCTCAGACACATGGCCAATTCAGTGGGAAACTATTTGCGAACATCACATTACTCTCCGCTACATGCCCTGTACAGTCGCGGTGCTTATCGGATGGGTAATGAGACGCAGTCATGTATGCATCACAGTGTGCATTACAATTTCAGCATTACCACAATGCAGCTCAGTTGCCCAGCCTGCTCCAACACAGAAGTAAGCACGCTGTCTGCATGCATCTACTGTACCTACAGAATAGTAACTAGTCCATATGAGGTTGAGACCCGCTGAATTATGCACGTAAGTATGCAAACATATCACAAACTACATGAAAAAGTGATAGCGGTGGGGGCATCGAGTACTGCGATCCATTGATCTGCTTCACCCAATTATAAGGCACTCACCCAATTCATGGGCGAGCAGCGGCCTCAAACCCTGGCTCGCAAGCATATTGCAGTGGTCATTTTGAGCGGCCCAAGTATCTTCGGTATGCCAGATGGGGCACTTTCAGCTGAAAACCTTAAGAAAGGTGCTGCATCTGATTCCAACAATATTACGCCCACCAGTAGTGGCTGCTATGATTCTGAGTAGGCTAGACTATTGCAACTCCTTGTATTTGGTGCAGCCCAAGGGGTTGGTTGGTCGGTTACAGCGTCTCCAGAATCTGGCTGCCAGGGTGGCAACAGGTACCCCTTATGGGTGCCACATATCCCCAGTATTACGTTCCCTTCGCTGGCTCCCAGTGGCACCGCGCATTCAATTTAAAGTGCTATGCATTGTGCATCGTGCTTTACAAGATCAGGGCGCAGAGTACCTGCGCGCCACAATTGAGCGCTATGTTCCGAACCGCCCACTACGGTCAGCATTGGCGGGTGTGCTGTGTGTGCCTTCCTTCCGGCTCACTTGGGTAGGGGGGCGTGCCTTTTCGATTGCAGCTGCTCAACTGTGGAACACCCTTCCACTATTTATGAAATTGCTGTCAAACCATTTAGCTTTTCGGAAGGCATTGAAAACTAATGTATTCTGAACTGTTAGTTTCTTGGCTATGATGTGTTTTCCTATGCGTGGCCTTTTTACCTCTCTAGCGTCATGATGCCTCCAGGCCACCACACACTAAATAAATGGCCATTTCATAACATAACACCATCATCACGCAAAGTGCTGGGCACCGATTGGTTGATGGACAGCTACATCACACTCTCCTCCCCCTTGTACCTCCCCTGTGGCCAGCACATGAAGACACAGCGACAACGAGACACCCAGTGGTGAAAAGAGGAACAGCATCACAAAAGGTTGTGTGGGTAGAGTTTCAAAATTGGTGGCAAAGCATCAAAAGAGGTGGCGCTTTTCAGCTGATAAAAACAGCGACATTATAAGATTTCAATGACATGTAGCTTAGGTACTTGCAAATTGGACTGGCGCAAATGCTGCATTTCTCCTCTTTACAAAGCGCAATACCAGCAAATCCACAAGGAACATCGTTATCAAAGACAGTGGCCAATTAGGATGCAGTCAATATTGTGCATTCACAATTAATCTCAGCGTGCTTAATAATTCGCTGCCATTGTGCCATGAGTGCTCATCACGCATTCCTGCTCTCGGGGAGGAGCATCCGATTTGCTGACTTTCAAACTCTTGTCCCCCGAGTCTCGTTTAATGTTATCGCTGACAGGGAGCTCCCAGAAGATGCATACAAATCAGTTAGGGCTGGTGCGGTGGATCCAAAACACAACACTGCAAAAACGTACCCAACAAACTCAATTATTAATGCTGATAATACAGACTTATTATGATTCTGTATTGTAGGCCGACACAAACCAATTGGTGGGCGTGCATGTCTTTCACCCCTATGGGATTTGTCCAGACTCTTCTCCAAGCTAAATAACACTCACACACATATGCATAACAATCTTAGTGTGCACACAATTCACCATTGTAGAGCTAATTACATAATCAATTTCCAAAGTATTCCATTTGCAACTGTGGGTCCCCCTTTGAACCAATTGCAGAGGCTGGAGATGAGGGGAAGAAACCTTAAGGTAGAACGGGATGATTAAAAATACCATAGCAGTGCTTGTATTGTAACATCCATATTTCCCACATATATATCGTACCAAATCACGAGAAGTTCCAATTTGAATTGGTAGCTTTGTTTGTTTGTAACAGGATCCTTTCGAAAGTATAATGTGAAGTTCAAGAATCTTATATATTGGTCGCCTAAGCCTGTGAATAGAGATACATAAATGTCCATCAGAAATCTATGGATCGATAACGTATTCGATATAATCCAGTATATTGTTGTGTTTCACCTGAGCATATCTTCTCTTGTGCGCATTCTTTAATTAGTGCGACGCTCCCATAACCCTCTCATTTTTTGCCAAGGTTCCTTGTGGCTTTGTGTTTGCGCTGTTTTGTTTTTTTGGATCCAGTGTTCCATGCCTAACTGATTTCTATGCGCTATATTCATTTGGGGGCTGCCAGGTGATCAACAGCCTTCATTTAAGTGGTCGCAGCAGGGTCTAAGTGAGAATTATTTAGCTATAAAGAAATAGATCATTTAAGTAGTGGGTAGGCGCACTGTTTACGTATTACCCTCTATGAAAATAAGCTTACATAAGATGCTTGTAGCAGCAAATAGGTGTAAACTTGGAGACACAGAGGTTTGGTGAAGAAGAACGCGGGTGTTGACACATTTAGACATTAAAGGGTGGGGACTTCAATGCTTTCCTATGGAAATTAGGATGTGTACATATATCCTGAGGGCGACCAATGGGGAAGGAGGAAGAAATAAGCAAAGAATGCTAATGTTACCAAAAGGGCAGGAAGATTTCTGAATCATGTGCAAAAGCTGAAGACTTTTATGTCCCAATAGAAATGATATCCATAAATGGCTGGAACAGAAATTCTCCAACTTAAATGCTTTGCGATCCATGTGCAATCATCGGGTAATGTTGGTCTCGACACTGTGACGAAGAATCGGCAGAACCCACAGGAGTCGTCAGCGAAGTTTAACACCTTAATTCCAGAAGACTGGGATGGGCGAGATGATCTCCCATAGGGTCTCGGTAATCAAGGTAGAGACAATGAAGGGTGCTAGCCAAGGTGTCAGGATGGGGTACCTCAATATACTGCAAGGGCTCCATCTACATGAAGGCTGCCCTTCTCTTCCCCGCCATTCCCCAACTATCACAGCCGCAGGGAATTAGCGGCCTGTATGTTTCCCGGCTCATGCCTACACTCTCAGAGATTTCCCTACACGCGGTGCCGTGGATGGCTACCACATGTCTGTGTCCCAAATGCCTGATAGCATGGGCTTATTTGATGGGGGCTGATGTTACCTCTGTGGCAGTGTAGGTCGTCCTTTTCTCCATATGGCACTGCTGTCACCCCCACCCACCTGGGGCCTCTGCTAATTATTCTGTGTTGCGCCCCATAACCACATGGGGCACCACATTCACCCCTACCGGCTGGGGCGGGGGTCCTTCAATCATGGCTGCACCCCTTGCCCAGGTAGGGCACCACACTGTGACCACTGCACCCAGGGACAATTTTGCTGTACTTTGTGGTGCCCCATGACCAGAGGGAGCACTGCCACCACCGCTGGCATGCCCGGCAAAAGCAAGTCCACCTCCTTTGGGACTGGGCCCAAACCTCCACTCACTGCACCTGTGGCGCTGGAGGGTGGGGGCAGGCCTGCCCCACAACCACTGTTCCCTGTAAGGTGCGCTGCTGTGCGGCCGAGCACCTTTCTTTCTGAAGCTGCGCATATTCTTTAATTCTTCACACACATTCGCTTGCCTGCCCTACTCTCCCTTCCTCATCAATTTGATTGATAATATGTTCAACCAATCAAGACAGGATCTGTGCACAGCGCACACACTATGCTTTTAACATGATTGGCTGAAGCAGCGCTTGGCTGCACGTGCTGCGCTGCTACAGCCTATCAAATGCGGCTGCACCCTTTCGATCTCCAGGCCTTGGTGCGTAAAGCGTGGCAGTTGGCGTGGGTCCCCAGTCACAGTGGCATTTTGGGTAATGAGTTGGTGGATCTGGCGGCGGGTGAAGGTATGAGAAGGGGAGCGATTGATGTGAGGTTGCCTTGGAGTGTGGATGAGGTGAAGGCTGTGGTGGTGAGACGGGTCATGGATGAGTGGCAGGAGAGGTGGTTGAGTGGGGTGAAGGGCAGGTGGATGTTTGGTGTTCGTGGGAAAGTGTCGGTGAAGGTGGATGCAGGGAGTCTGGAATGGAGGAGGGGGAAGGAGGTGATGCTGAATCGATTAAGGATACGGCATGTGGGGCTGAATGACTGTCTGTATCGAGTGGGGAAGCGTGAGATGAGGGATTGTGCGGTGTATGGGGTGCCTGAGACTGTGGGACATTTTCTGCTTAGATGTGAGAGACATGTTGAGGAGAGAGAGAATTGATGAGGGTTCGGTTGTCTGCGCTGGGTGTGGCTGAGCTGAGTGGGAAGGCTTTGCTGAGAGGTGACGGGGTGAGAGGCAGGAGGAGGAGCAGTGTGATGTTGGATTTTGTGAGGCAGACGGGGCGGTGGGAGGAGTTGTGAGTTTATGTGAGACAAGTATTGATTGGTGGGTCTGGTGCACATCATCCTTTAGGATGGGGAAGCGCCTGAGTGGGTCCGCCCACGCATCCGATAATTAAGAAGAAGGAGAAGAACAAGCTCTCCAGTTTGGTGTGAATGCACGTTGCGATCGCTCGTGTCCCAGGCCCCCAATCTGTTCTCAGTCCCACATATGCTGCCAGTGCCTACCTTATAAGCGTTGGGGGCAGGCAGACTGTGTACTTGAAGAACAGCGGCAGCGGGACCCCCTCTTTTCTTCACACACAGTAAAAAGGTAGGCACAGAGCGCCTTAGCGCTTAGTAGTGGTCCTAGAAGTGTGTGGAACGGTCAGCTTGGGAGGACTGGGATCGATTCGGCGCTGCTTTACTCAGCATTTGTACCATTCCTATAATTTTATATTAAAGAGAAACTGTTTTGGAACGGATTCCTTTTAATATAAAAGTGTAGAAAGGAACTGGGAACTGGAAGCCAGTTGTATCAGAGTTTGCCACTCTGATACAACACACACAAGGAAATAAAGAAACGGAAGATTGTGGCCAGGGCCCAGAGGGGCATTCAAAATGGAGAAGAAAAAAGAAAAAACACCTAGAAAAAGGGCATTGAGATAAAGCCATGCTATCATCTGTCGGAGAGACCACACTTGACTTTTTGCTCGATTTTTACTGCGCAATCCCTGCCCTGTCCCTTTGCTTCTCCCTCGCCGGCTCTCGCAATGCTCCACTCCTCAGCTCCAGTCCGGTCCTCCCTGCAGGCTGCCCCTGCTGCAACCTGCAGAGCGACGAAGAGGAGCAAAGCAAGAAGACTGCTTGCCAATTGCCACAGTCACTCACCGGCACTCCTCTGCTCAGGCACCCAAACCATGCACACTGACTACACCACCCGACCCGAGACTAGAGGGCCTAAGGCCCTCATTACAACACCGGCGTTAAAACATGGCGCTATTAGCACCATGGTTGCTGCCGGTATTGTAACGAGTCCGCCATGGTGAAATGGGGAAGTACCACCCCATTCCAAGGTTGGCAGGGCAGTACTTCCCCATTTCACCATGGCCCTTCCCCATTCCCATTTTTGCCCAATAGGGCATAATGGGAATGGGGAAGGCGGTAATTAGGGTACTGCAAATTGCGGTACCGTAATTAGCACCAAGGTCCCTTTGCGGGTCCATTCCTTATCGGCTGGTAAAACCAGCCATTAAGGTGGGAACCCGCAAAGGGACCTCGTAATCAGGCGCTAAGGGATTACCGGTACCGGTACCCTCACCGGTACCGGTAATCACTTTGCGCCATGGTGGTAATGAGGCCCTTAGTCTCACCTCACCTACCCCTTAATCTTCCACCAATCTCCCTCACTTCTCTCCTACTCTTGGGAGAGACACCCTAAGTACTTATGCATGCCCGCCTGTGTCCTGTGCACAGCGCCCACTGCTTTTCAAAGGTGTGTTTCCGCTCTGCAATAGTACATTTAAAAAAACTCAATGGGGAATTCAGATTGTGCAAATGCAGAATAATGCCTACTTTTAACTTTGCATATAGCTCAAAGCTTACTGCATCATTTAATTTCTGTTACTTCCGTGGGTGTAACATTGAAATCCTGGGGGAGCCAAACCGAATACATGACTTCTGGGCAGTAATGTAGCTGTGCAGCCATGATTGCCCTCAGGATGCCATGTGCCACATCGGTTGCTGCCGTGCCGATATCTCTGCTCCTAATGTCCACTCTCCCTTTTCCCACCTCTCCCCTCCTACCAGTGCCCTTCTCCGGTAACGCCTCTCTCCTCAGCCCGGAGCCTCAAGCCCTTAACTGACATGCTTTACCCGCACTCTTCCTCTGTGTGCCATCCCTCGCTGCCAACAACGCAATCAAAGGGACTCACACAGCCAGGTCACTCTGCATCCGTTAGTCACCCGTCATCATCCCCCCATCCGTTAGTCACCCGTCATCATCCCCCAATGTGTTTCTTGTACTTTTTTCTTTTCTTTTTGATTGTACATTCCTGCCTGCAACTAGCACTGGGTCGCACAATAGCATTATTTCCCAGAATCTCCCAGGCTAAGCAGGTAACACTGCTCACTCATCCACAAGAGCCCTTGTTCCTCCTTATGAGTCCTGAGTCTGCACCCGTCAGCACAATAGTATTATTTCCCAGAGTCTACCAGGCTAAGCAGGTAACACTGCTCACTCATCCAGAAGATCCCTTATTCCTCCTCATGAGTCCTGAGTCTGCACCCGTCAGCACAATAGTATTATTTCCCAGAGTCTACCAGGCTAAGCAGGTAACACTGCTCACTCATCCAGAAGATCCCTTATTCCTATTTATGTGTCCTGAGTCTGCATCTGGCCGCACAATAGCATTATTTCCCAGAGTCTACCAGGCTAAGCAGGTAACACTGAGTACTCATTCAGAAGATCCCCTATTCCTCCTTATGTGTCCTGAGTCTGCACCTGGCCACACAATAGCATTATTTCCCAGAGTCTCCCAGGCTAAGCAGGTAACACTGCTCACTCATCCAGAAGAGCCCTTATTCCTCCTTATGTGTCCTGAGTCTGCACCCGTCAGCACAATAGCATTATTTCCCAGAGTCTCCCAGGTTAAGCAGGTAACACTGCTCACTCATCCAGAAGAGCCCTTACTCCTCCTTATGTGTCCTGAGTCTGCACCTGGCGACACAATAGCATTATTTCCCAGAGTCTCCCAGGCTAAGCAGGTAACACTGGTCACTCATTCAGAAGAGCCCTTATTCCTATTTATGTGTCCTGAGTCTGCACCTGGCGACACAATAGCATTATTTCCCAGAGTCTACCAGGCTAAGCAGGTAACACTGCTCACTCATCCAGAAGAGCCCTTATTCCTCCTTATGTGTCCTGAGTCTGCACTTGGCCGCACAGTAGCATTATTTCCCAGAGTCTACCAGGCTAAGCAGGTAACAGTGCTCAGTGCTTCAGAAGATCCCTTATTCCTCCTTATGTGTCCTGAGTCTGCACCTGACCACACAATAGCATTATTTCCCAGAGTCTCCCAGGCTAAGCAGGTAAGACTGCATACTCATTCAGAAGAGCCCTTATTCCTCCTTATGTGTCCTGAGTCTGCACCTGGCCACACAATAGCATTATTTCCAAGAGTCTCCCAGGCTAAGCAGGTAACACTGCTCACTCATTCAGAAGAGCCCTTATTCCTATTTATGTGTCCTGAGTCTGCATCTGGCCGCGAAATAGCATTATTTCCCAGAGTCTACCAGGCTAAGCAGGTAACACTGCTCACTCATCCAGAAGAGACCTTAGTCCCTTAGTCTGCATCTGGCTGCACAATAGCATTGTTTCCCAGAGTCTCCCAGGCTAAGCAGGTAACACTGCTCACTCATTCAGAAGAGCCCTTATTCCTCCTTATGTGTCCCGAGTCTGCACCTGCCCTCACAGTAGCATTATTTCCCAGAGTCTACCAGGCTAAGCAGGTAACACTGCTCACTCATCCACGAGAGCCCTTGTTCCTCCTTATGAGTCCTGAGTCTGCACCCGTCAGCACAATAGTATTATTTCCCAGAGTCTCCCAGGCTAAGCAGGAAACACTGCTCACTCATACATAAGAGCCCTTATTCCTCCTTATGTGTCCTGAGTCTGCACCTGACCACACAATAGCATTATTTCCCAGAGTCTCCCAGGCTAATCAGGTAAGACTGCATACTCATTCAGAAGAGCCCTTATTCCTCCTTATGTGTCCTGAGTCTGCATCTGGCCGCATAATAGCATTATTTCCCAGAGTCTCCCAGGCTAAGCAGGTAACACTGCTCACTCATTCAGAAGAGCCCTTATTCCTCCTTATATGCCCTGAGTCTGCACTCTGACCCGACTGTGCTCTGGCCAAGTTGGGGTTTTGGGCTCTAAATGATCAGTATTACCTAGGGCTCTGGGCAACAAAGCTTGCTTAAAAACAAAACAATATAGACGCAATGAGACCTGGCCATGATGTATGACACTGGTGAAGTCGTCATGGGAGCAGTCCAGTCAGTGTTCTCTTCAGGAGGAATATGGATGCCGTTTGGTGTGCCGTCCAGGAAGTTGTTGGTGTGAGAGTACAGTAGTGTTATTTGCAGTATTTATTTGAGATGTTCAGGGCAGCTGAAGGGTCTGTTGTTGCTTGAAGTTGTGGCTGCTGTGTGTCTTGTAAATAGTGTTTTGGATTAATCTTCCATGTCACTTTTGCCTTGTGGAGCCCATTAAATTTATGTCGCAAAACCTGCTATTAGCATATGTTAATGTAATTCATTTACTCGCAAGAATGGATGTTAGTAGGTCAGTGGACGCCCTTTAATCCAGGAGCAAGTTGTTAAAGGTTCTGCAAACAGGGGCGCAACGAAATCTACATTTCAGGGGGTTTAACCCTTCAAATGTTAGGAAAGGCACTCCCAATCACTCCCTTGGCATGCAAGTACTAACCCCACATCACGATTTCGATTGCCTTTATGTTAGTAATTGCAGGAACTTTGTTAACAGGGAAACCCTAGGCACCGTTTAACCTCTGTGTCCTGTTCTGTCCTGCCACGGCTCTGTAGGTCAGCCAGGTCGAGTCAACATAGCCCAAAATTTCAGGGGGTGGCCGAACCCCGATCAGCTCAATGGTGTTGCGCCACTGGCCGCCAATGTGCTGAGAATCTAAATGGGAATTATTAGCCTAATGGCTCCTGCTTATGCATGGTTGTGTAATAGCAGTGTTGTGAATATCTCATCCGGCATGTTTGCATGTGTTAAGTGGTTAGTTTGCTATAATTATGGCCTTTGGTCAATATTGACCAATCTTTAGTAGGGATAGCTTGGTTATCCTATCTGCTGCTTCTACTGGACTATCTCATTACAACCCAGGCGGTAAGTTCCCTACTTTACCACCATGGTGTAAACTCTGTTTACACCATGGTGGATGGCGGATTTACCGGCCCATTCCAAGGTGAGTGGGGCGGTAAATCCCCATTCCCCATTTACCCTTCCCCATTCCCATTTTTGCCCCATAGGGCATATTGGGAGTGGGGAAGGCGCTAATTACGGCACCGTAAATTACAGTGCCATAATTAGCACCAAGGCGGGTTAGCGCCTTGCATTTTAACGCCTGCTAAAAGCAGGCGTTAAAATGGTAATCAGGCGTTAAGGGGTAACGGCGCCGACGGCGCCGTTAAACCCTCAACGCCTGGGTTGTAATGAGGCAAATATGTGTTCGAATTTCAGACCAGGAGGACCAGAGTATTCTCTAAATGAAAACCTCAATCCCTGCAGATGTAATGCAACACTTCCTCATCAATGCCTCCCACCACGTGGTGCAGATTAAAAGACATGGCCCAGAGAGTGGGCACCGGGCAGCGTGTTGTTGTTCAGTGGCCTCCCTCAGTAGTGTCTGTGCGTAAAGGTAGTGCATGCAAGGTCATTTGAATCACAACTACACTAATCAAGCTGGTTGCAGCTGCGGCAGGCTCTGCAAAAGTAGGAACATAATTCACTTGAGTGCACACATGTGCTGCACTACACATGGATGTACAATTGTACAATTCATACCGCCCCCTCCAATCGCGCACCCCATTATGCTGCCCATGGCCACCCTCATCTTATTCCGTTGCCTCCTACCGAATACAATGTAACTATCCTACTCAGCTCCGAACTCGGGTGCCTCGACTACCCTTTCCATATGCAGTGCGCTATGTACATGTCCACAGGCTGTCATACCACCAACACCACCCATACAATACAGCCGAGCCTGAGACCCACCACGATGCGCTCATCTTCACAGCTCTTCAAGACCATACCAATGGCAGCAGGCATGCGCTATACAATTACCACATTATGACATAACATAACATTTGCTGAAATGTACAACTACATTTGATTAATTTAGAGTTGCCCTGCCCAACCCATCCACTGCTATGAACTTTTAAGCATATACATTTTTCTAATGTATTTTCACGCGAAAAGCAGATACGGAAAGATACAAAATAAATGATGTAATATATTGCATTTTTTGCACACTGTAAATGCTCTTTTAGCAAAGCATGCACCTGAGTTGCTTGGGATATTAGGAGACATGGTTGTAAGCTTGTACGGTGCATAGACGGTGGCTGAGTGGTATCATGCTATTGCTACCAGTGCACCCCGCTTGCATCTGAGAGTGTTATTCATAGATGCACAAGTATGCTGGTATCGTTGTTGCCACACGCTGCCAGCCTAGTGGCCAAACATTATGGGAGATTTCATTTCGGTCTCTAGAGAAGACTCGAGGTGCTGTGCAATTTTATTTGCACAAATGGTAGGCGCGGCAGCGGCGCTATGTGCTCTTTGTTTTACACAGAATGGTATAATTAGTAGATGCAGTTCTAGCCAGACTTGCAACACATGTCAGCGTGCATTCCTAGTGCAGCTTGTTATGGGCAGTTAGTTGAGTCCATCTGAGGTGTAAGCTGTTCATTTAATCATCGTGGGTTCTGTAGCTCATATTAGAAAAGCATTTGGCTACTTGCAGTATTGCATTCTGGACTGGGTAAACATTTCAAGTTGCAAGCTAATATCCAAGCATAAAAGGCATCCGCCCCTGGCCTGATTGCAAGTTCTCCACTTGCACATAGTCAGCAGCACAGCACTTGATGTGCATGCAAATTATTGCTATTCCCTTTTTTTTTTTTTTTTTTTTTTTTTTTTTTAAACTTATTTTTTATTAGTTTTACATAAATATTACATGAAGAAGTTAACATTGAATCTTATAACATTCCCTTCCCCCCCCTCTCCCCTCCCTCCCCACGGGATGGATGGAGTCATTTTGTCCAGGGATCCTGTTAAGCGTTAAATATGTCTGATATTTTTATGTTATGGGGGCACCATTGCTCCATAAAGTCTGACTGGAGGTATTGCAGGGTCCCTTCCCATTCTCTTACAAATTGGTCTCCTGTTCCTTGGAGTTTGTGAGTAATTTTTTCCATTGTTATATGGGCCCAAACTTTCTGTATTCAGGTGTAGGTCAGTGGGGTATTTTTATTTTTCCAGTTCTGTGCAATGGTGGTCCAAGCTGCAATGAGTAGTCCCATGAATGATCTCCATTGCGTTTTGCTGTATTGCCTTGCTGTGTCGTCTTTGATTCCACAGAGCCAGACCTTCTCTCCCATCAGCCCCACATCCGGGAATATTTTGCCCATCTCGTTTTTCACTTCTTCCCAAAAGGGTTTTATGCCTTTACAGTCATGCCATATGTGTCTCCAAGTCCCCACTTCGTCACATCCTCTCCAGCAGTGGCTGGACGTGTTAGGGTACATTGTGTGGAGCCTCTCTGGAGTGTAGTGCCACTGTGTCATTATTTTGACCCACATCTCCCTGGTTTGTGCCGAGCGGGTCATTCTGGGGATCTGTTTCCATAGGTCCTCCCATTGTTTATCTGTTGGTTCCTCCCCCAGTGTTCTGCCCCATTTTATTCTGTATGACCATTTAATGCTTTCCCCTTGTGAGTTTATGTATTTGTATAACGTTGAAACCCACTTTCTCTCCCCCGTGTTGGATATGATGTATGTTTCGAACCAGATTATGGACAAACTGTTCAACTTCAGAAGATCCAAATCTTCTTCATCAAAGGTAGGGAGTGCTGCTGCAGCATTACCCAAGAAGAAATGCAAGGTAGGGAGTGCTGCTACAGCATTACCCAAGAAGAAATGCAAGGTAGGGAGTGCTGCTACAGCATTACCCAAGAAGAAATGCAAGGTAGGGAGTGCTGCTGCAGCATTACCCAAGAAGAAATGCAAGGTAGGGAGTGCTGCTACAGCATTACCCAAGAAGAAATGCAAGGTAGGGAGTGCTGCTACAGCATTACCCAAGAAGAAATGCAAGGTAGGGAGTGCTGCTACAGCATTACCCAAGAAGAAATGCAAGGTAGGGAGTGCTGCTACAGCATTACCCAAGAAGAAATGCTTATTACTAGTAAATGCCTCCTTGTACAATAATTGTAATTGTTCACTATGCCTGTATATATTATGTAAATGCCTCGTTATAGTAACTTTATCTGGCAACTATGCTTGTACTCCAAATTATGCGCCCGGATGCCCTTGGGCCAGGTGTGCTTTATAAATAAATAAATAAAATACAAATACAAATACAAAGAGGATTGGTTAAGGGAAATAGCCGAAACAGAGTGTCAGAAATCGCAAGATAAGGTACAAGTGAGATTTGGAGAGATTTTTGAGTACAATGCTGATGTGGGCCTGATCTGCAGAGTATGTGCAGAAGCAAAAGTTACTGCTGAATTTTCTACAGGGAAGCAATGGGCCGATGGGTGTAAATTGGACTACATGAAATGGCATTTACTTGGAAAAGTCCATGGGCCTCATTCCGAGTATGGCGGTAAGGGATAGCGGCCACCGGTAACGAGACCGGTGGCGGTAATCCCTTACCGCCATACTCCGAGTTCCCTTTGTGCCCTCGCCCTTAACGCCTGCTTTGAGCAGGTGTTAAAGTCGAGGGCGCAAAGGGGCCTCCAAGCCAATAACGGTGACCGTAATGAACGGTCACCGTTATTTGCATCTTCCCCATTCCCATTGAGCCCTATGGGGGCTCATTTGGGAATGGGGAAGAGCCTTGGTGAATGGGGAATTACCGCCCCGCCAACCTTGGAATGGGGCGGTGATTCCGCCATCCACCAAGGCGCTGGCGGTCCGGGTACGGCGTCAACCAAGGCGTTAATAGCGCCATTGGTTAGCGCCGTACTCGGAATGAGGCCCCATGTCTCTACTGTCCAAGCTCTCAGGCACAAGAACTCTGCTGGGAAAGTGGGTTTGGATAACATTGTATGCTGGTATAAACTTCAACTGAGAGAGTTAATAGAATGGCCATGTTTGAACGACAACAGTCCAAGCCTGAAGAGGTCAAACATCTACTGCACAATGTATTGCTAGCTGTAAAATTAAACACTTACACGCTATCTGTGCAAAAAATCCACAATCACATAGCACAGTGCAGCAAAATACCAGATAGCTGGAGAAGTAAAAATGCGTTTAAATTTCTGGAGTCCATCAGCAGCGTAATTACATCAAAAATCCTGGAAGAAGTTTGCAATGCTCCATTTCACACAGTCATTGGTTATGTAAGCACAGATATTTCAGGCAGTAACATGTTAATTATTTACTTTAGGATCAGATCTCATGCGGCAACACCACATTCAATGCACAAAACTGTGTTTGGTGACATTGTCAAGTTAACGCCTTGCAATGCGGAAGCTATCACTTCAGCTACTACTGAATTTTACTCTGCCAATGGTCTGAAACTGCAGAAAATGGTGATGTTCACATCAGAGGGTGCACCTGTTATGCTTGGCAAAAACAATGGTGTTGCTGCAAGGCTTAAACAATCTATCCCACATTTAATTGAGCAACACTGTGTAGCTCTGCATGAAGAATTGGGCATCGGGTATGCTTGGAAGACGGTGCCAATGATCAGGGAAGTAGAAACCTTATTAAGAACAGTTTATTCGGTGTTTTTCAGATCTCCTTTGAAGAAATGGCATCAGTCATTGAATGTGATGCTTTGTCAATTCGACCCCCCAATGAAGTGAGGTGGTTATCAAGACATTGTGCAGTGAATACATTGCTGCGCAATTATGAGGTGTTGCTAAAATACTTTGATCAGGAAATGAAAGAGGAAAATAACCTCACAGCGAAATACAGTTTAAAGAAACTGTCTGAACCCACTTATCACATTTCTTTGGCAGTGTTAAATGATATTCTTCACGATGTAGCAGACTTGGCCAATTTACTCAAAAAAAGCAGTCTTACCACAATTGAAGCCATGTAGTTTGCACAAGGCAAGATCAACAAGATTAGGGGACAGTACCTTGGTCAGGAAGTGTTCGGGAGCAGCACAGTTAGAGATCTGATCTCAACATACTCTGGCAACGAGTAGGACTTCAGCACTGCATGTATTCTGAGTTTTATTGGCTTGCTGTGTGAGCATATGGAGACGAAATTGCCAGATAACGAACTGAAGGACTGGGCCAGTTTTGATTTTGATTCACTAGCCACTCAACGCTGCAGCTTTGACTTTGAAATAGAAAATGTTGAGCATCTTATTGAAAAATACAAAGACATTTAAGATTTCAAAGACTGTTTAGAATCAAACCCTAGCATACTTGCTGTGGCTTCCATCGTTAAGCAACATAATGCCTTGAAGTACATGGTAACCGAGAAGAACAAGTGTGGTTCTTTATAATGTTTTCAAGATATGGTGTATTCCACACTTCACCAGGCCATGGACTACAATGTAGTAGCACAGCTCATGGACATATGTGCCACATGTCAAGCCTCAAGCTCAGAGTGTGACTGAGGGTTCAGTCTCATGAACAGCATTAAGACCAAATCAAGGAATCGACTGGAAGAAAGTCACCTTGACATGCTCATGCGAACAAAGGTCTATCTGTTACATAACAAAGTCAATCTTGATACTGTGTTTCAGCACTGAAAGAGCGGCAAAGACCGGCGAGAGAAGCATGTGAATCAGGGGGAGTCAGAGAGCACAATGACACACATTTTTGTAGTGCCACGGGCACGGCCATGACAGGTGGTAGCGCCACTGAAGTGTGATAAGATAACCAATGTTAACTTCTCCTCGTCATTGCTGACCCTTTGTTTAGCCGGACTTCTCAGATAGTGACTTTTAGAGCTTATTGATGCTTTGCTCATCAGACAGACCGGTGACTTTTAAAAACAAAACGGAGTAGACGCGAGCTCTCAATGTAAACCTGTTTATGCTGGTAAAATGTTGCTAATACTTCAACTTCAACGACCGACAGTTGGTATGTATGGCATTCACACATCCCTTAATTTAAACAAAACTGTAGATTTATATTTGTTCTTGGTAGGTAATATTAACATCAACTTCAAGTAACAATGTATGGTAAAACTGGTGCTGCTCTCCTGGACATAATTTAGGGGTCATCAGGGGTCGCACATGCGACCTCTGAGGTCTCTCTTGCTACCCCTAAAAAAAGAAATTAAAAGTTTGTTTAAATTGGGGCTCAAGGGCTGTGGCCAGCAGCATATGGCTCTTTGTTTCTAGAGTGGGTGGTTTTCGAATAATGTGACGCTTACCTCTGGTGCCCTGCAGGAGTGCCTGGTCCGGATTACCTTCTGCAGGCCTTCTGGTAACGTGCCGTGTGCCCAAACCACTCCCTACCCACTAGTAGGCTGAAAGGCTTATCTGCCCAGCGAACGGGTAAGTAGGGAATGATTTGGCGGTCAGACCCGTCTGGTGGTATCTATGATGAACAGAAAAAAGGAGCAGGTAAGTGCTGTATGTTATGCTTTCCCTCCCACCTCCCGACTCTCCCAAGGGTGCACGGGCTGGCTGGTGACAGTGCTAGGGTGAAGCGCGCCTTAGGTGCAGGTGCAGGAGATGCTGGCGGGTGCTGTGGACATCTGTCTCCTAGTTGCTTCACTAGCTATGGAGGCCCAGACCTGCTGCGGCGCTCGTGATGCCCAGGGTAGTCTTCCTGCTTGCACGTGATCAAAGCAAGTCTGTGAGTGTTGATTTAAGAGTTCAGTTTTGCGCGTTGTGTTACAATCTTGCGCATTGCATAATAGCCCTGCACGCGTAGCCTTGACAGTGCCTGAGGCTGTATGCGAAGCGGTGCGCAGCAAGTGTTCCCAATGTTTGTTTGCTGTGTCCAGTGATACTAACGTGTCCTTTCTCTTTAGGAGTTGCCTGCGGCCGGTGCCCCCCTCGGGTGTAGCATCAGTTGGAGAGACGTTGGATGATCGCATGTAAACCAGAATGCAGGCGGGAATGCTGGAAGGGCTTCGGTAGCTGGCAGGAGTTTACTGTGTGTTGTTTCCTTTCGTAGCTCACAACGTGCTGAAGCAGGTCTCCAGAGTGGTTTTGGGATCTTCTGGGTAAGTATCCTTGCAGTGACTTCAGTAGTCCAGCTCTGGGCGAGCGGTGGCATAAGGAGACAAGCCGCAATGCACGTGGACTTCCGCTGGACAGCAAGCGTTACACTGGGCCTCATTACGACCCTGGCGGAGTGGGTT
This sequence comes from Ambystoma mexicanum, assembly GCF_040938575.1. Taxonomy (NCBI): domain Eukaryota; kingdom Metazoa; phylum Chordata; class Amphibia; order Caudata; family Ambystomatidae; genus Ambystoma; species Ambystoma mexicanum. Next base: position 1,171,797,674 of record NC_090936.1, read on the forward strand.
TACGCCAGCGTTATTCGCGGCGGACCCGTCCGCCCTACTACGAGTTCCCGTAGCGCCATGGAGCGTTTTCCGCCTGGTTTTTCCGGGCGGAGAAATCCATGGCGCTACGGGACCTTGTTGTTAATTACGCCACCGTATTTTACGGTGGCGTAATTAACGCCTTCCCCACTCCCATTATACCCTATGGGGCAAAAATGGGAATGGGGAAGGGTAAAATGGGGAATGGGGATTTACCGCCCCGCCAAGGTCGGAATGGGGCGGAAAATCCGCCAACCCCCATGGCGCTATCGGCAGCTTTCCGCTGTGCTCCATGGTGCATTTTGCACCGCGATTTCCGCCAGGGTCGTAATGAGGGCCACTGTCTTTCTCCACCTATGGAGAAAAACGCTAAGCGCTGGGTGTGGCCCAGGGCGGGGCTTATATTGCCCTGGGCTGCAGCCAGCGCCACTAGACCTCCAAGGATGCTGTACAGCAGGTTTTCCAGGGCCATCTTGGTTTCCAGATGGCGGCCTGCTTTGGGCCATCTTGGAAGTGGCAATCTACCATATAAGCAGGCTGCAGCCTGTTCCTGCACCAGCCAGCAACCCTCAGTGTCCAGGCATTGCCTACACTGCGTGCTTGCGTCTTGGGTGTCTTGCTAGGGGTCATGACAGCACTCACCCGCCCCAAAGCCCCCCCCCCTCTCCCCGAAGGAGAGCTACACCTGGCCCTGGACGCTCTGGGTTATTACGATGATAACGGGCCAATAATCTGGAAGCATGTATGTTTTCAGCTGGTTCCCAGGTCTGGTCTAGTACACTATACCCTTTCCAATCTATCATATAATAGAGTTTCCTCCATAACATTTTGGAATCTAGGATATCCCTAACCTCATACTCAACCTCGTCCCCCAGTAGCTCCACCAGTGGGGGTCATTTTAGGGAGAGACAAGAAAAAAAGGCAGAAGAAGACAAAATGAGAGTCTGCGCTAATCCGAATATCATGGGTTGTTGAAGGGCTGCAGGTGGGAGCAAATTGTGGGCTCTCTGCCTGGTCCCCCACAGTCAAGGAGTTAGCAACACAAGGTTTTTTATTTGCTTCTGCGCTCCGCACTGAATCAACACAATCACTGTAAGGTTTACACAATTTAATTAGGTGTAGGGCAGCGTTGAAACGTGTTTCAAGATGTAAGGCTCTTCTTCTGGGGCTGCAAACAACATATACAACAGAATTGCATGGTTATACCATCAATCACAATGGATAAGATATTGTCCAAAACACAAAAGAGGCACAAACGGTGGGTTGGAATTGGTTGGTAGGGTAGACAAATATATACATGGGTCAATAACCAGTTTGGAGTCAATTATACATGCCCACATTGTAGCATTACACAATGTTGTATGGAGACATAGTTATATGGCCATTGCAACAAATTCCCAATATAGTAAAGGATATTGGTCATCATTCGGATATCCCGGAATTTACATTAATGGATGGGTGCAGCATGCCAGTGGAAATAAGAGATAAGAGAGAGGAGAAGGAAACACAAAATGGGAGTGCCATGTTAGACATGAAAACCATGTTGGTTCAACATATGCACTTCTATTAAGTGTGCGGATGCCATATTATAATTGTAAAAAACCTCGTACCTTAGAATTGCTTTGAAATCGTTTTACAGCTGCAGAGAAATGTAATGAATAGGTGCATAAATGCCAGGAATGTGAGAGAAGTGACCAAAGTGACCAAACTAAGGTGTGGGAAGCACGAGGAAGGTTGTAGGCACTTACCAATCAGTATAGGTAGTGCTGTTCAGTTAGTCGTGTCACTAGGCTCCAGGGCTGTCAGAAGATGTGGTGTGGCCCGGGGCAAAACATTTGGTGAGGTCCCCTTACAATTTTTTGCACTCGGCCAGTGGTGGCACCTCCGCAAACAGGAGACTCGAGAAATCTACCCTTGAGTTTGTGTGCAGGATCCCAAATATGGTTTATTACTACAACTCCAAATCAACTACAGCAAAGTTAGATTTCTCTACTGAAGAAAGGTTCATGCCAGACTAACTTTTGTATCATATGAGTAAATATATATAAGATGGCATGAGCTCTCCACTGCGTCACCTCCAATTCTCTGAGGGTCATTCACTTTTCCAAGCAAAGAGTTGAGTGCAGATCTCTTTCTTCGGCTGGGGCCTCCCTCTGGAAACAGCCTCCCTGCCTCGCTGAAACTTGAGGAGAACCATCTCCGGCTCCGGAAGCACCTCAAGACCTGTCTCTTTGCTTCTGCCTTCTCTCTTCCTCTCCCTTGCTGATCACCTGCCTGATCCATGCACTGGTCACCTGGTCAAGCTCTGAATTCGGGCCCAGGTCCCTGCCTGACCTGTTGCAATCCTGCTCTGCCTCTTGGCTCCCCTGCAGTTGTGGTCTGTATCTGTAACCCTACAGTCCCCGCTCTTATCCTCCACCCGTTGGCTGCACCTATGAGTAGCCACACTTGCCGCCCGTTGGCTGCCCTCTTGTTTCTCCTTTGTTTCTGCACGTGTGCCTCCTACCCCACCCTCGGCACTTCTCCCCTCCACCCTTCCCTGCTCTTGCACGATCTGAATGACACAAGGCCTAGTAAGATCTGTGTTTTGTCCTACTCTTTTGTTTCTCCCTCCTTGCCTTGTCGTGCCTAGAAACACTTGTGTACAGGCACGTTATAAATGCCACATCATATCATTTATGAGCACCCGGCCCCTGTGTGCGCATTAAAACACACATCATACACAGTGACAAATGATGTACAGTGGAGGCTGGTACATTTCTGAACTTAAGAGGCTTAAATGTGTGTGCCAATTAGGAAGGATCAACAGAGCACAGTGAGGGAGCCCAAACTAAACAAGGGTTGCTTGAGGGGGCTTCTCACTCCCAAGAAAATGTTTGAAACATTGGGTTAAAAGTATGCATTTTACAGCACTTTGTTTGCAAAATTGGGTAGAAATCCACACAGTTTGCAATTGGTTTTGTATGGAAGCTCATGGAAATTCCCAATAGTTGCAAATCACACATTGTGCATAGGAACATGTTCCAAAACATGTCATGCCGCCTTTCCACGCGAGATATGCTAGTATAAAAATATATTCATGCTGGTTGTTCTAATTATGTCGATGCAGGCTGCATCAACATATGCCATTATTACCATGTACGGACTCCCAGCCAGTAAAAATGCCATGCCACAGAAAGTATATCCAGGCTGACTGTGTACCATAAGTGTTATTACTGGCTAGATTGACCTACGTTCACTGTGGGCCAATTTAGCCAAGTAGTATGTTTGCTTTAACCTTGATGCATAGTCCTGTGCATCAAGGGTAAAGCAAAAAGAGCACTAGCAATGCTAACAGTTTGGGCATTCGTGTAGGCATGGTAAAGGCACTTCTGTATTGGTATTAGCTGGCCATTGATAGTGCCAGTGCAAAATGGTTTGAGTACCTGAGCAGCTAATAGCAGTGCCTGGTAAATAGCTAATACTGATACACAAGCCAAAACTGTTTGCTTCACCAATGCTTATTTTTAAAAGAATTTCAGCGAAAGACATGCAGGGTGTTTTTAAATTGAGTGGCCGAAGGCAGACCTGATTAAAACATTTTTATTACACCAGTTCCGTGTTTACAACTCCAATGAAGTCATTAACTCTCAGAAGACTCCTTTGAGGAAACACTTGCTGGCACATTGAGGGCAAAGTTTGATGGCAAGGCATGTTTAAAGAGTTCCAGTGGAGAGGGGAGGGCAGGAATTGGGTGGGAATTGCCATAGGGATTAGCATGGCCATGAGAAGTCATTTCACTGTTAGCACCTGCATTCATATCCATACATTTTTAGGTAATTGAAATCGTGATGTGGGGTTAGCACTTGCATGCTAGGGGAGTGATTAGAAGGGAAGTGGTGACATGAGACATCTCATTCTCACAGCAGTCCTTAAGTGTGATTTTTCAGAAATGAAGGCAAGAGGTAGTTACTTGTAACATTGACGCTTCACCAGAATAGTCTCATTCGAAATGTGGAAAGATGTTAGGTGCCCCCACAGAAGGAAGTTTGCCCCTTCCTCAAAGCCTCTGACGTTAGCGCCTCTTCCAACATTTGAAGTGCTAGTCCCCTCTCCCCACTGACATTTTAGCCTAGGTGCACCTCTGATGCCATGAACCCACTCCTTAATGAAGTGGCCCCCAGGGCGTCTACATTAAGGGGTGGTGCTGAACACACACTCACAAAAAACACTTTCACCCATGCATTCATCCACCAGGTACACAACTCTATACATGCATGTACACATAAAACCAAACACAGTATTGACACGAACACCAACATGCACGTATGCATTCATACATACACATATACATACTAATTTAATTTAAATACACGTATACCATTTTCATTTAAAATAAAAAACACTTACCTTACCTTCATGCACCCTTAAAAAGCATCCACCCAGCCGACACGTAGACATGCTGCCTGACAAGAGAGAACTCCTCTCTCATCAGTCAGCGTGATCACGCTGACAACATGAACACACTGACAGGAGAGGAGGCGTCTCTTATCAGTCAGCGTGGTCATGCTGAGCAACGTGAATACACTGACTGACAAGAGAGAACTCCTCTCCCGTCAATCAGCATGGTCACGCTGAGCAACGTGAACACACTGACTGACAAGCAAGAACTCCTCTCCCATCAGTCAGCGTGATCACGCTGACAACATGAACACACTGACTGACAAGAGAGAACTCCTATCAGTTAGCGTGGTCATGGTGAGCAACGTGAACACACTGAATGACAAGAGAGAACTCCTCTCCCATCAGTCAGTGTGATCACGCTGAGTAACGTGAACACACTGACTGACAAGAGAGAACTACTCTCCCATCAGTCAGCGTGGTCACGCTGACAACATGAACACACTGACTGACAAGAGAGAACTCCTCTCCCACCAGTCAGTGTGATGACGCTGACAACATGAACACACTGACTGACAGGAGAGGAGTCCTCTACCATTAGTCAGCGTGGTCATGCTGAGCAACGTGAACACACTGACTGACAAGAGAGAACTCCTCTCCTATTAGTCAGCGTGGTCACGCTGAGCAACGTGAACACACTGACTGAGAGGAGAGGAGTCCTCTCTTGTCATTCAGCGTGTCCACGTTTTCAGCTGAATGACGGGAGGGAGCAGAGCCCACTTCTGAGCCCTGCTGTCTCCCATTATTTTGCTGTTTGTTGCAGAGCCAAACGGCTTCGCAACAAACAGCAAAATCATTGCAGGGGCAGAGAGTAAACAGCACAGTCCTCCATGTGAATAAAGGACACGGGTAGACTGTGCTGCCTTCTACTTGGGAGAGGGGGGCCGCGAGGCCCAGGGCAGTTTGCCCCCCCTGCACTCCCCTCGTGACGGCCCTGCTGGGCTCCACTAAAAGTGAAGAGTAACTCTGTCATTACACTCAAAATTGATATTGGCCAACCATGGCAGTTGTAAATTAACCAATTAATGTCAAATTAAAGCAAAGCACGTACCTATATTCAGAGCTGTTGCGTGGCAAAATTACATAAATCGAAATCTGATTAGATCTTCTGTTGGACATTATTGATCATGAAGGCACCACCGGAAAAGGAAAAGGAGTGAAAAAGGACGCTGAATTGAATGCAAAAGCTAAGCATGTGGACACATGCGCATAAGAAGCCCAATAAGTAAGTTAGGGACGTGCGCGAAAGACCAGTACTCACTAGCGTTTCCGCATCAGTATTCTGAAGGGAGCCGAGCCGGTAAGCAGTAGGGGCTGTTTTATGCGTACAGGAGTCTAGCGCGTACCTCTCAACGTGGCGTGTGGGAAAGCCAGGCAGCCATGTTGGGTGTATTTAGGAGGAATATATGGAGCCTCTGATTCCAATGCATGAGTTGTGCATTTATTGTGAATACATGGGTTGGGCGTTAGACTGGCCAACTATCTTTGAAGGCCCAAGTAAGGTTAAAGAGAATTCATGAACGGATATTGGATAGCATTGGGGTAGCGAATGCGGCTGGGGGTGTCAAGAGGCACTCAAATAATAAGAGGACCTATAATTAGGCGGCATCAGATTATCAAAGTAAAAATTTAAGGTCAAGCATATAGATGGCGCTTGGATAATTCAAGAGCACATGATCTTGTATTTGCCAGCATGCGATTCCGACCTTTTCCAAATGCTTGGTACGCCAATATAATTTTGGCTAACGCTTCAAGTAAACAGTTGAGTAGTTGTAAAGAGCAGGCTTCCGCGCACATATAGAGTGCAATATGCATCTCCAATCATGGACAGTATTGAACTCTTAACATGATAAATGTGTCCAACTGGACCGATCCAATTCATGAGTTTGATAATACAACACAGTATCTACCTTGTTTCACAAGAATACAGATCATTTGTGGTCTGTGTTATTCCACAATACTGTCCATGATTGGAGATGCATATTGCATGAGCTTTCTGACCTCATCCAGCAGCTCATCTAACGAGGGCGAGCTGGTTCCCCTGATCCCCAACAGTTTTTCTTCCGGTATGAATGGTATGGGCATAGGGCTTGCATAAACTTCTTCTTCGCCAGTATCCCAACCAATCAAAGACAGTACATCCGCCTTCCCATTCTTCACACCAGGGCGATAGGTCATTGTGAAATTGTACCACGAGAAGAACGGAGCCCACTGTAGATTGCATGGAGATTGTGCCCTGGCTGTTCGCAGGAATTGCAAGTTGCAATGACCTGTAAATACTGTGACTGTATGATGTGCTCCAAGGAGATGATGTCGCCATTCCTTAAAGGCAGTCTTGATGGCAAGTAACTCCTTGTCAGTCACAGCATCGTTTTTTTTAATTTTATTTTGGTTGGTTAAATTAACCTTTCAAAACATATTTTTTACATAGATAATTCATTAAAATGAGGATATAAAATACATAATTTCCATTGTATAATTTGTATTGCGTTCACAAAAAAAAAACTTTTACATTTTGAGAAAAGAGAATCATAAGTACAGAAATGCAAATCATCATCAGGTTGGCAGAGCAAAAAATTGCATCATCATAATATTTAACTAATATTTAACTAACTCATATCATTCATGAATCCACATGCAGATTCAGAGCAAATTTACTATGCAAGATTAGTTGAATAATCAAACTCTGGGTAATATTGCGTTTAAAAATTGCATAGTGGATATTCTTAGCGAGATTTTAGGTGTAGCAAATAATTCATTCCATAGTTCATCAACAGAGCGAGATATGTAATGTGACTGAGTTAGTTTATGAATAATGGATTCTCTTTGCTTCTCTAAAGCTACACACACAATCAGTATATGTTTGAGGGTCTCTTCCATTCCACTGAGTTTACAAAACCGACAGTGTGAATCTTCGGCTTTTATTAAGCCTCTTCTTAGTAGAATCTGATTTGTTGGCCATAAATTCATACAAAGTCTTAAAATTGGATTTCTTAATGTTGCTGATGGACATTTCATTAGATAATCCGCTGCCTGCCAAAACTTTTTGTGACCAAATGATGCTCTGTCAAAATCTTTTAGTTCTAGACATTTCTGTTGTGTACGGTGCCATTCCAGTTGGTACAATTTTAATTTAGCTCTGTTTGTATTATTGAGCAGCAAATCCAACAATATGTTTGCTTCGATAATATCTGAAATGACAGTAGTTCTCCAATTTGTCGCGAACAAATGTTGAGAACGTAATAGGTAGTCTGCAAGTATTGTCAACAAATTATTCGCCGCCAGGCCTAAGAAACACTTTCGAAAGAGGCAGCATCTTTTCCAGGAGTCTTGCATATATATTGACAGGGTGCCTAGCTCAAATCGCAAAAGAGCATTTGGTGTAGAGTTGGGAAGGTTAAATCTTTTTTTCAAGACTTGGGCTTCAATTCTGTTCCCTTGCTTTTGAGGGAACCAAGTTTCAGCCCCATAGGTGATGATAGGAATTACCTTTTGTTGGTAAAAGGTTAAAACATGGGCACAGGAGAATTTACCAAACTTGGCCAGAAGTATTTTGGCCTGCGAGATTAAGGTTGGAAGTTTCCCAGTTATACTGCTTTGATGAGGCTTATTCGTGGGTGAGTTGCTGAACATAACCCCAAGATATTTATATTCATTAACTAACACTAATTTTTGATTTTGTAAAAACCATTCATAGGGCCTCATTACGACCCTGGCGGTAAGGGGTTAGCGCCAGCGTTAGCTGCGCCGACCCCTTACCGCCAATCACGAGTTCCCTTTCCGCCATGGCGGATTTTACACCTGCTTTTAGCGGGTGTAAAAAACCATGGCGGTAAGGGAACTTGGTGTTAATTACGCCACCGTAATTTACGGTGGCGTAATTAACGCCTTCCCCACTCCCATTATGCCCTATGGGGCAAAAATGGGAATGGGGAAGGGTAAATGGGGATTGGGGATTTACCGCCCCGCCAAGGTCGGAATGGGGCGGTAAATCCCCTTACCGCCATGGCGTTAACGTAGTTAGCACCATGGCGGTAAAGTCACGGCCCTGGCGGTAACTTACCGCCAGGGTCGTAATGAGGCCCATAATAGTGTTTTCGATGTTTCAAGGTAGTATTTCTCAGTTCCATCACTTGAGTTTTCTCTAAATTGAGTGTTAAGTTGTTTTTGGTAACAAAGGATTCAAGCTGGTTAAGCAGCGTCTGAGGTCCACTTGGCATTTGCGAAATAAGAACCAGGTCATCCGCATAGAATAGCCATGCGATGGCCTGCTTGCCGAGCTTAGGTGCATCATTAATTACCTTCAGAAACTCGACACCCAGGTCGAAAATGAACAAATTAAATAGGGTTGACGCAAGAATGCAACCTTGTTTAAGGCTGCGTTTAGTGTGAATAACTTCTGATAGCAGCCCATTCAAGTTCAATTTGACCTGCATTGTGTTGTTAGAGTGAAGTAAATTTATTAACGAGATGATAGAAAGTGGGCAACCAAAATTCAACAATTTGTTGAGTAATAATTGGTGGTCCACAGAGTCGAATGCGACACGAAAGTCGACAAAGGCCAAGTAGAGAGGTTGATGTTTAGTTGCGTAGGCTGCTTTAATAGCTTTACGCTTAGTGATATTAATAGCAGTACCTAGGCCCACAACAAAGCCCGTCTGAAAGGGATCTCATCGATTTTCATTAGAGGCCCAAGTATTGAGATCTCTTAGAATAATTCTGGTAAAAACCTTTCCCGGTGCGTCAAGGAGTGCTTTCGGACGATAGCTCGCTGGATTCGTACGGTATATAAAATACTAGCCCACAGATCCGGATTCTGTTTTAGAATGTAATTTGACAGACCATCCGGGCCCGGGGCTTTGGATGGGCTTGCTCTGTTTATATAAAACAGCACATCATCTCGATCAAATTTGAGAGAGAAAGGATGGTTAGCCAACCTCAACGGCAGATAGTCACAGCTATTTTGCGGGAGATCATACATGTTTATGAAATACTGCACCCAACATTTTTCAGATACACCATTGGTTTGAGATGATAGTTGAGAACATGTTGTGCCTGAGTTAATTAGCTTCCAGATCTGAGAAGTGTTTTTGGTCTGTGCCACATGAAGCCACCGCTCACCATCCTTTTGATATATTTCTGCTTTATACACCCGTATCCAATTTTTGTAATCAGTCTTTAGCTTACGTAAGGCAGAGTCACGATATTTTAGAGGGAGAAGCAGAGTCTGCCTTTTTTGTTTACGAAATAGAGACTTTCTATGTCTGACCGACTGATCAAATAAATGAGTACGACGGATGTTATTGGATATTTTACCACTAGATGTGCTGGATGATGTAAATAGATGCATTTTATCATAGTATTCTAGTGGAACATGTGCCTTCTCTGAAAGGAGACGATGGTCATTCGCTAGTTCCATACCAAACGCTCCCAAAGCAGGGTTAGACCAATATAATCTATTTTTCTGGGAGTTTGCATTCAAGTTTTTCAGCTGTTGTTGTCGTAACAGTATTTTACCCTGGGCATGAACCATGAGTTCCATCGTCGGCATCAGATAATCACTAGCTGTGGAGGGCAAGATACCAAACTTCGAGATTTTACTAAATAGTGTTCTATCTACATAAACATAGTCAATGGTTGCTTCATGTGATCCACTTGACCAAGTGTGGGAGGGTGGAATATCATTTTTAAAAGAACCATTCAACATTATCAGATCCCAAGTTTTCACAAAACAAGACCACTGAGTGACCCGTTCCGAATTTCCTTTTTTAGATGACATAAAAAGATGAATATTCAGGTCTCCAGCGAGAATAATATTTGCAATGTTGGGAGTGGCAGCAATGTTTTCCATAATTATATTGAGATCCTTAAGGAAAGTAGTAGTTAGAATAGCCACAGGATTCCAGTAAAGATTGACAATTGCAATTTTTATATTCTGAAGCGAGATTATGGAGCATTGCATAAAGGAATTCGGAGAGGGACAGTCAGCTACATTCGTTATGGTGGAAATGTTACATTGGTCTACCTTTCTGACCTTTCAGCGCAGGGACCAGATCAATGTGGTGGTTATCCCGGGAGGGTGGCACCATCAGCCAAGTTTCTTGTTGTAGCACTACATCATAGTTTATTAGTGAGAGCAATTTAAGTTGTTGAATAAGTGCTTATGTCCTCTAGCATTCCAACTCAAGATTCTGATTTTATGTGTCAGGGGGCAGGATTCATCAGATGCTACTGAAGCATTCTTACCGCAGCAGCAATTATTGGATTTTGGTGCAGATATTGTGTTTTCCCATGGGAGAGTTGTGGCGTTTTGTCCCGTATTCCCAACTCTCTCAGGCTGTTGTAAGCTCTCCGTTAAGGGACTTTCACCAGTAGTAGGAATTAATCTGAATCCCAATCAAAAAGAGAAGATCTCGTCGACCAAATGATGTTAAAAATGACCCGAGACTTAATCCACATACAGGAGACAGTTAAGTCCTTTTCATCAGGAAATTCAACCCTCTCAATGTCTCCAGAGGCAAGATCTTCCAACATTGGGATATCAGAAAATATCTCCATAATACTTTTTCTATTCATGGTACATGTTGGGAAAGAGCCATCTCGGCAAGTAAGAAATATTGAGTCTAGCTGGAGGGACTTTTTGCTTCTAGTATCAGAAGTTATTGGAGTCTCTTTTCTAGTACGTGATACCTCTAGAAGAGAATTCGATTTCTCAATCACTTCTTGTGATTTGAATGAAACATTCTTAGAGCTCACCCTCTGATCAACAATTAACAAAGAATCATGATTAGAGCTGCAGGTAAGTGATTTCATGGCAGATTTAAGTGTCTTCTGTTCTACGGTTAGTGCCACCAGACAATCCTTAATCGAGAATATAATATCAACCTGCATATTCACCTGTGGTACTGGTATGGCCAGTGTAATAGGCATATTCTTTGTGTCTGTAGCATTCACCTCACATCGAGACGGCAAGGTGATTAGTTTGTCACTTACTTGCATACTTTGCGCTGGAGTTTTCAGAGTAGAGGCGGTAGGTTTCATCAGCGGATGGAACACCGCCGGGACTGTTTGTATTTGACGCATATAGTCATCCACGGCTTTCCTAAGTTCTTTTTGAGTGCATGATGGATTAGAGTGATCAAAATTATTCTCGGGCAGATCCTTAGATTGAACTATCAGCTGAGCCTCAGAAGAAGAGTCCTCCAATTAATCTTCACATTCTTCCACCGCCTGGACTAACTCATCCAATGGAGAGTGATTCAAATCTATCTGCGAGTCACTCACCCCGTCTTTTGCAGTTCTTTTCTTTTCTTGTGCTAAGTTAGAGTATTTTTTGGTTATAGCATTAGAAGCTAATATTGAGCAACTCTCTGGTTTTGAAAGTGATTTGAAGAATTGTTTTGTTTGACCAGTGGATGCCACTTGTCTGGATTTTTGATTCTTTGATTTTTTCAAGTTCATAATATATTCAGGTTTCGTTTTTTGGTATTTTTAGCAAAAATCGCGTACACTTCTTTATGTGGCTGTACACTTTCTGCTATAGGTGTTATCTCAACAGCAGAGGCTGCAGGTAATTCATCAGTAGGCATCAATGGCAGCACAGGTGCTGCCATTGGCGTCTCCACAGATGTCTCATGAATACCTTCAACAAGTTTGTTAACTGAGCATCGATTGCATTGAGAGCAACGCTGATTCGTTGTCAATTTTAACATGGAGACAATCTCTGGTATCTGGTTTAATGACGATAAGGCAACTCTATCATCAAGCACCTGCTTCTGGGCCAAGGCATCAGTAATTGTTATTTGCCAACTGGCACTGTTTCTGAGATTATCAACAATAGACTTTACTTTAGAGTCGAGAACTTCAAATAATTTAGCAAGAGACATAATAGCAATGTTCATCACTTCTAACGTTACCATAGAGGATTTTTTTGAAAGCGACTCTCTGGTTGTGGCAGAGTTGTCTCAATCTGGCCTTCTTGGGATGGGCAGAATGAATGATATTGAGGTCTCAGATTCAGATGTACTTTCATTCCTGAATAAAACAGGAGATTTAGAGAGATCATGATCATCTTCCCTGGCCGAGAAACAAGAGTTTGAGGAATGAAGATCAATAGCAGCATCATCAGCAGCATTAATAACACTTTTAGACTTGATTGAAGAAGGCACAATAGTACCTGTGCGGGCATTTTGTAAAATCATAGTATCAGACAATGAAATATTACATGTTTGCTTACAATCCTTATTACTAACATTCGAGTCCGATACTGTAGGAGAGCTCCTTAAAGGTTGTTTTGTAGCCGAAGATTCTTGGTTAACAGAGAGCGGCTGGGCCTCTACGTTTGACACACTTAAGTTCATTAGTTCTGGCATCTTTGCCATCAGACGCAATGTTCCAACCCCAAACTCTCTAATATCACCAGCCGGAGTGTTAGAGCGGGTACGTTTTTTCCTAACTCGTTTGTTTAGTTGAGGGCCTTTGGTAAGAAGGCGAGATGATTTCGGAGTTAGTAGAGGACTATCTCTATTTAAAGAGTCACAGAGCGCACGTAGGCGTAAAGGGCAAGGCATGTCCGTGCGCAATGTGTAAGCTTTAGTTCTTCTATCAGCCATAATTTGGCAAAAGGAGTAAAAAAATGGACTGAACAAAGTGTGACCAATAAAATGTAAAAAGAGGTGTTTATGGTATAATATCACACACCTTTTAGCAGCAAGTTAGATAAGACAACAGTTTGAGGCTGCTCCTCAATTTTAACAATGAGCAATGAATGAATAAAAATGGGAAAAACAAAAATGTTAATAAGTAGCTGAAGCAAAGTTAACACAATCACCTGAATAATGGCTCAGATAGTGAAAATAACCCATTTAGGAAAATGTCCCACACCGTGCACCGCAGTGCCGCTGCGAAGCGGCAAAGCGGGACTTACAGGGGCTTGCGTGGTGCGTGCGCAAGCACAATTATATAGTCACGCCCACTGTGTATACGGTGCAGTACCTTCTGGGGCTTGAAGTCCGTTGTTGCTCCAGTGAAGCGCAGCAGTTTACAAAAGCACATTCCAAATCCAAATACAGCTGGAGAAGCGATCCGCGGCAAAGCGGGACTTGCAGGGGCTTTTCACGGGTGCGCACATGTTTGTTTTTAAAGTATAGGTTTTAAGAACCATTAATTGTTCCAATAGGCCCTTGTCACAGAGTGCAATTTAGAATGACAAATAGCCCAGATGGCAAAATGATTATACTTGACCACGAGGTGGGGTTATACACAACTGCTCAAAGGGTTTTTCCCCGCAGACACAGTCGAGTAGAACACAGAATAGTCAGACCGGAGGTCCACAATTGATAACCACATGCACAGCTGTTTGTTTTACAAGAGTGTATGGATTTACCCGACTGCTCAAAGGGTCGTACCCCCGCAGTCACAGTCGGGATATTCAGTGAGTGATTTATCAAATGCTCCCTCGCATGCGCAGCCGGTTGAATGACAGTGATGAGAGGATTCGCTCAACTGCTCAAAGGGTCTTGCCCCACAGTCGCAGTCGAGCAGTGCTCAAAAGTTCACTAAGAAAGTAGATAGAGCTTTCAAAATGATTGCTCCACAGTTGCAAGTGAGATATGATGCAGAGCAACAGATGGCAGGCAGTGATAGTGGCTCTCAAGATGTGATGTTTAGTCTTAAGAACAAAAAACGGCACTCATCTTTGTTAGTACGTTCCAGAGTGGGGAGCTCATTTGTAGAATGGAATAGAGAGCTACAACCTCCACCGGACACCAAACACACACAGGTTCACACTCCTCGCTCGGCCTTACAGGGAGGAGGACCCGATCCTCCTAGGCACCCAAGGGCCATACAGCAGTCTTCACGTTCATTTCTGCTGCCGGCGCCACCAGAGCCAAAGAGCAGCTAAACAGCTTTACACCACGAGCACACCGCCATTTACACCGCACTGGGTGTGCTGTTTTTCACTTCCTTGTTTCCCCAGGGGGCGTGGCTTCACTCTCCGAGAGTCTTAAGGAGAAAGGCAGCTCCTGAATTAAACAAAGTAAGTACGTGAAAATCAGGATGCAGTTCACTGTTCACGTTCACGGAGCAGGCAGTACACTGCAAATATCCAAAATATCAAGTTACAAATGCGCAAACAAAGAGCCAGCGCCACAGCAGCTAAACAGCTTTACACCACGAGCACACCGCCCTTTACACCGCAGCCGGGCTTCACCGTCACAGCAAAGCTTAGTTCTGCGGGATTGCATTTCCTAGACCAGAATCCTACTGGATGTAATTGGTTGGTATCAGGATCCCTTTGGGACAAAACCGCCCCCATAGCCACGTTGGAAGCATCTGTCTCGACCAAATACGGGAGTTCAGGGTCCGGGTGCTTGAGTACTGGGGAAGTGGAAAACCTATTTTTCAGTTGCATAAAGGCCCGCTCAGCTTCTGTGGCCCAACTGAACGTGCAGTTTTTTCAGAGTAAGGAGATGATGGGATGGACTATATCTGAGAAGTCCGCGATGAACCGCCTGTAAAAGTTAGCAAACCCCAGGAGGCTCTGGACTGCCTTGAAAACCATTGTAGTATTGGTTCCACCTTGCGGTTATCCATCTGGATGCCCTGAGGAGTCAGTATAAATCCGAGGAACTCCACTTGGGTCACTTGAAAGGCACACTTCTCGAGCTTTGAAAACAGATGGTGCTGGCATAGCTTCTCCAAGACCGCCTTGACATGGTGTATGTGTTCTTCCAGAGTCGTGAAGTAGATCAGGCTGTCAGCTATGTACACTATGGCACAAACATCCAGTAATTCCCTCAGAACATAATTCATGACAAACTGGAATGCTGCTGGTGCATTGCACAGTCCAAAAGGGCATGACAGTGTACTCTAATAGTCCGAACTTTCTGCGGAAAGCCATCTTCCACTCGTCCCCAGATTTCACGTGAACCAGATGATAGACTCCTCTAAGGTCAAGTTTCGTGTAGATTGTTGCACCTCTTACTTGGTCCAGGAGTACCGGAATTAACAGCAAAGGTCAACAGATTTTTATAGTGATTTTGTTGAGACCCCTGTAATCGCTAAAAGTCCTGAAGTCCCCCTCTTTCTTGGGGACGAAGAAAAGAGCAGAGAAGGCAGGTGACTTGTGCGGCTGAATGGATCTGTTAGCTAGGTTCTGGTCTAGGTAACTGCGCAGATGCTGATTCTCTTTCTCTGTGAGGGCATATATGAGGCTGCACGGAATTTGGGCTCCCGGAACCAGGTCGATTTGGCAGTCATAGGGCCTGTGGGGCGGCAAGGTGTCAGCTTGCTCCTTTTGAAAGACATCCTGATAGTCATCGTATTCCGGAGGCAGTTGACCCATGATACCGATCACCACCCTGGGTTCCTTATTCTTTGGTCCGGCTCTTGATTCTTGGGCTTTGGCAATATCGGTGGATACAGCTGGGTAACAGGTCCGACCACATTCAGCTGAGAAAGTCAATGAATGAGTTTGCCAATATATGGCCAGGTTATGACACTTCAACCAGGGCATGCCCAGTATCAACTGGAACTTGGGTGCATTAATCAAGTCAAAGACTACGTGGGTCATTCCAAGTTTGGAGGCAGCCATGGTGCTATTAGCTATTATGGTATTGCCGCCAGTACCATACCGGTACCACCATGGAGGAAAGGGGAATTACCGCCCCATTCCAAGGTTGGCGGGGCGGTGATTCCCCCTTTCTCCATGGCCCTTCCCCATTCCCATTTTTGCCACAAATGGCATAATGGGAATGGGGAAGGAGCTAATTACGGTACCGCAAATTGCGGTACCGTAATTAGCACCAAGGTCCCTTTGCGGGTCCCAACTTTAACGGCTGGTCTACACCAGCCGTTAAGGTCGGGTCCCGCAAAGGGACCTCGTAGTAAGGCGGTAAGGGTTAACGGTCACCTGTACCCTTACCGGTGACCGTTAACCCTTACCTCCTTCCATGTAATGAGGCCCAATGTTGTCTGCATTTTCTCATCTTTGAATGGGCACACCTATTTGTAGGGCCACAGTGATGTCCATGTAGTTTCCTACTGCCCCACAGTCGATGTATGCTTCTATCGCGGGCATCCATTGAGGCTGTTCAGGGCATAGTAGGATCACTGGTGTTGTAAGGTGCAAGACCGTTGACGTCCTTTCCTTTCCCGAGAAGCTGGTCCCTATTCTTACTTTCTTTCTATAGCCAGAGCCACCATCAGGGCCAAGCTGGTCTATTGTAACATATTGTTCCTAGGCAGCTCATCGGATATTCTTAACAAATTGCAAATCACCCAAAATAATGCCCTTAGAGCAGCACTAAGCATTCCTAGGAGGGTGCATATCTCCGAGGCCAAACGAGACGCCCATTGGCTCCCAGTTAAAGAGCGAATTCTCTTCAAGACCCCAACTATCACCCATAGATGCCTCTCCGACTCTGCACCCCTGTATCTGTCAAAGTTCACCGGGTAAACTCACTTAGGCCTAATCGGGCCCAGTACTCCCACAAGCTCCCGCCCCCTACCTTTAAAAGAGCCAAAGTCGGAGGAGCAAGCTTTCCTGTGCTAGCACCCAAAAATTGGAACGCTCTGCCACTCACTCTCAGGAAGGAAACCTCCCTCACTGCTTTCCGTAGAGCTCTGAAAACCAAGCTCTTCAGCTAGGCCTTTCCTTCAGGCAGTTCCCAGGTTACCCTGGAATTTACCATTTCTAATTCTGTAAATGTCTGCATAAATGATCGGCTCTGTTCCGTTTTTCTGTACCATACTGTATCTCTTTATGTTCCTTAAGCGAATTTTTATATGAATCTTCTGTAACAGCACCACAATGCCTCAGGGCCACCGCACGCTTTATAAATTCAAATAAATAAAATACAATAAATACAAATTCTTGTCGAGCCATAGAGTTTTCCGACGGTTCTTTTGCTCCTAACATGCTTATTCAATGGCTCCCAGTGGTTTCTGGGATGTCTTGCTTGGGCAATCCTTTATAAAATGCCCTGCCTCGCCGCAACATAAACAGAGCTGTTGCTTCCTGCGTCACTCCCTCTCTTGGTCAATGGTCCTCTTATGCTGCCCAACTGCATGGGCTCGGGTGTGTTTTCGGGGAGCTTCCTGGGGACGTATGTACAATGGTCGGTCCTCAAGTTGCGACCGATCAGACCGGCTTTCCTGTAGACGGTGGTACAGCTGCACCACCAAGTCTGTGTATTCTGTACATCATTCGGGTGGGTTCACAACCTGTGCCAAAACGTGCTTTAGCTCACTTCGAAGACCCCGGTAGAATAGGGTAGTTCTCTTGTCTTCGGGCCAGTTAATTTCAGCCACCAGCCGTGGAATGTGGGAATATACACTATCAGGTCCTGGGACCCCTGTCGGAGGGCATGCATACTGTAAACCATATATGTACCTAAGTGCTCCTGCTTGAGACTTCTGTAACAGCGCCATGATGCCCCAGGGCCGTTGTGTGCTTTATAAATGCAAATCAATAAAAATAAATAAGGGCCTGCAATTCCCCATCCAAAGCATGCCCCTGAGTTCGGCGGGCAAAGAGTTTGTCCATTTCCTGCTGGAAACCGGCGAAATAGTACGGCATAGGGTCATCCCTGTAAACCAGTGGCACTGACCAACTGGCAGCATGCCCCCTAAGTCAGAAAGGACGAAAGCCATTTTAGTTAAATTGGTCGGGAATGCCCCTGGACGACATAGTAAATGGAGCCGACACTGATTCATGAAGACAGTGTGTCTTTGGGGGTCCCCTGTGGGGGGGACAGTAACTGGAGTGGTCACATGTATCTGGGGTTACGCTGCTGCAGCGCCATCAGCTGCGCCTGGTAAGGGCGTCTGTCCGGCTTTTGTTCTGGTGAGGCGCCTTGCCAGCTCCACTGTTCTCTCTCTATTCACAGCTACCTCCTTTCGCATGCCCTTAGTTTCCGAGCGAGCAGCATGTACCTCTGCCTGCAGTTTGCTTAACAATGGGGCTGATTGGTCTACTTCTGATGCCATGACACTCAGGCAGGGCGCTTACGTGGGCTAAGCGTTCTGTCACGCTTACCTCTGGTGCCCTGCAGGCGTGCCTGGTCCGGATTCCCTTCCAAGTGCCTTCTGGTGACGTGCCGTGTGCCCAAACCACTGCCTGCCCACTAATAGGGTGAAAGGCTTATCTGCCCAGCAAACAAGTGAGTAGAGAGTGATTTGGCGTCAGACCCCTCTGGTGGTATCTATGATGAACAGACAAAAGGAGCAGGTAAGTGCTGTATCTTATGCTTTGCCCACACCTCCCGACCCGTCCCAGGGTGCACTGGCTGGCTGGTGGCAGTGCTGGGGTGAAGCTCGCCTTAGGTGCAGGAGATGCTGGCGGGTGCTATGGACATCTGTCTCCTAGTTGCTTCACTAGGTATGGCGGCCCAGACCTACTGTGGTGCTCGTGAGTGTTGATTTAAGAGTTCAGTTTTGCGCGTGGTGTTACTGTCTTACGCGTTGCATACTAGCCCTGCACGCATAGCCCTGACAGTGCCTGAGGCTGTATGCGAAGCAGTGCGCGGCGAGTGTTCCCCACGTTCCTTTGCTATGTCCAGTGATACTATCGTGCCCTTTCTCTTTCCCCCTAGCAGTTGCCTGAGGCCGGTGCCCCTCTCCGTGTAGGATCAGCTGGAGAGACGTCGGATGATCACAGGTAAGCCAGAATGCGGGTGGGAATGCTGGAAGGGCTTCGGTAGCTGGCAGGAGCTTACCATGCGTTGCTTCCTTTCACAGGTCACAACCTGCTGAAGCGGGTCTCTGGAGCATTTCTGGGATCTTCTGGGTAAGTTCAGTGGTCGAAGTGTACGAAAAGAAGTAGTGGGACTATGTTTCCTGCTGGCTTGCACCCACTCCCCACAAACCCCATCACCTCGTCCCCTCCCACATACAATACGCACCCCCAAACACTTGCACCTGCTGTTTAAGGGAGCATTCAGTGCAGTGCACTGAAAGTGCAAGTTTCAACTTCTTCCTAAACTTTTATTTTAAAACGAAACCATTTCGGAACGGTTTCTTTTTAAAATAAAAGTATAGGAGCTGTAAAAGGTGATTTAAAAAAGTACAGGAGCACCGCTCCCGACCGCTCCCGCTCACCCTTGCAAAAGTGACTTCAGGAGTCCTGCTCTGGACGAGCGGTGGCATAAGGAGACAAGCCGCAATGCACGTGGAAGTCCGCTGGACAGCAAGCGTTACGTGGTCTTTCTCCATAGCCGGAGAAAACGCTAAGCGCTGGGAGTGGCCCAGTGCGGGGCTTATATTGCCCTCGGCTGCACCCAGCGCCACTAGACCTCTAAGGATGCTGTACAGCAGGTTTTCCAGGGCCATCTTGGTTTCCAGGTGGCTTCCTGCTTCGGGGACCATCTTGGAAGTGGCAGTCTACCATATAGGCAGGCTGGAGCCTGTTCCTGTGCCATCCAGCAACCCTCAATGTCCAGGCATGGCCTACACTGCGTGCTTGCGTCTTGGGGGTCTTGCTAGGGATCATGACAGATAGCTATAGCGGTAAGATAGCTCAGTGGGTTGAACGCTTGCTGATGCAACGCGTGTGCGTGAGATCTGCAGTTTTGACTCCCAGCAAGGTCAACTCAGCCTTTTATCCTGCTGAGGTCGACAAATGAGTACTAACACAGGTTGGGTGATATTGTATGTATATTTGTTCTATATGAAGCACTTAAACGTAAGTGCTATATAATAACTCATCATTATCATTTGGCCTTGGACGTCTGCTTGCATTCACAGTAACGTGGTAATAAAGGCCTATACGCACTGATATTAACGATACATATGGTGATCCATTCTTCTATGAAACGTAGATCACTTTACAGTGATATCGTAACTGTTATGAAGAGGCTGGCGCAGACAGGTAAGTAATATAATGGTTTTATTTAGGTTATAATAAGAGAAGAAGACCCCCAACATTAAGAGGCTCCTCTCCTTCAGCTCTTTCTCCAACTGACAAACATTAGAACACTGTAACAAGAAATGCTGTCATCAACATTCCATGACATCATACAGGGTTGAAGCATCATAAGAAAAGCATTAAAGACTTCCTTCTCTTCATACTCTTCATAAGTCATCACAACACATCTCCCCCTTTTTTTTTAACTTCACTTATCATCTAAATTTTAATTTCAACAAAACAATTCAAAGATGTCACATTGATGACCAAGATAACTCAACAATGGTCCAGTTTATGGCACATAAACTTATATATGGCCACTCTTAACAGTAGCAATTCTATCTTTATTCCACACTTGTCCTCCAGCCACACGTACGGCCCCTTTCATGACCGCTACAACTCTGACAGGATCCGAATAAAGAGAATCTCCTTTCCTCTTGACAACTCCCTTCTTTATCCTGACCCAATCTCCACACTCCACGCGCAGTTCTTTCTTACCTCTCTTCAGGTTTTCGCGCGCAACCCATTCAGACTTCTTCCTCACCAATGACTTTCTCACTTCATCAACAACCAGATCCGTCTCCCTACTCCTACCCAGCCATGGCGGACACGCCATGGAATATGGCTTCCTGCCTCTCATAAGCTCAAACGGGCACAGACCTGTTGTTGAATGTGGCGCCATCCTCAGGGCCCAGATCCTATTCTGTATCATGGCCAACTTATCCAATCCGCACTCTTCTCCCATACGAATACTCTCCATCACACACCTATTCATCCTTTCAACCACTCCATTGGACTCGGGATGGTACAATGAGGTTCTTTTGTGATCAACTCCACATTTCCTTAAATAGCTGGTGAAATTGCCCCCTATAAACTGGGGACCATTGTCCGTCAACAAACTCTCCGGTAGACCTTCATTGGCAAATATCTCCTGCAATGTCTTTATCATGCTTTCTCCGGTGACATCTCTCACAATTTTAAAATTCACCCATCTAGAAAACAGATCTACCACCAGAACAATGAATCTTCCACGTCCATAACCCAATTCCACAGGACCAAGGATATCCATGGCAAGATCACTCCATATCCTAGATGGGAGACCCACATCCACCAATGGCTGCTTCTTGGCTACAATTCCCTTCCTACTCTTGACACAAAATTGACAATTTGCTAAACAATTTTCTATTTCCTTGTCAAAACCCGGCCACCAATAGTCTTCTGTTAACACACCCTTGGTTTTGGTAACTCCTATGTGACCACTATGTGCCAGCTCTATCACTTTCTTCCTCAAACCAACCGGAACCACTGCTCTTCCCCATCTGAACAATATACCATCAATGACCGATAATTCATCCTTCACTTCCTAATACGGCCTCACGCCCTCTGCCAATTCCACCTTATTGGGCCATGCCGCAGAAACAACATACGGAATTATTTTATTTATGATCTCATCGCTCTTCATCTCATCCAACCACTCCTGTTTGGACACAATACCGTCAGTGTTAACAAACACTAATTCCATTTCTTCGCTTTCCACAACACCAGAGTCAATTACTCTCATCCTTGACAAATTGTCAGCCAGTATATTGTCCTTTCCAGGAATGACCTCCATCTTGAAACAATGTGTCTGCATTCTGGTGACCCAACCTGCCACCCTGCGGGAAACCTTATCAAGGCACTTATTCTCGAATATGGCTTTAAGTGGTTTGTGATCTGTACGAATTGCAAACTCTACACCCCACACAAAGTTTCTGAACCGTTCCACAGCCCAGAAACATGCCAATGCCTCCTTTTCGAGAACAGAATATCTCATCTCTGCACCCTTGAGACCTCTCGAGGCATGAGCTATCACCTCTTTAGACCCATCATCTTGTTTCTGGGATAATACTGCCCCTAGTCCACATTCACTAGCATCCACTGTGATGATAGATGGCTTTCTTGTGTCGAAACATCCTAATGGTTGGGCTAAGTTTATCTCTTCTTTTATTCCATTACATTCCGCCTCACACTGACTATTCCACACAAATTCAACACCTTTCCTCAGAATTTTTCTCATTCTTGCACTTTGTCAGCATAATTTACCACACACAACTCACTCTTATCATTTGGTCTCTCAATCCTCTTTATGGCACTCACCATCTCTTCCTCGGGTCTGATACCATCCCCGACACCTCATGTCCCAAATAGTCCACTTTTGTCACAGCAAATTTGCACTTCTCTTCTCTCAGTGTGATACCTCTTTCCTCAAATACCTTCAATACCTCACATACATTTCTGTCATGCTCCTCCAATGTCACTCCACTCACCAACACATCATCCTGAAAGCAGAAAACACCCTTCACTCCCCTCAACAGGCGATCCATGATTTTCTGAAACACTGAGGAGGCTGAAGCTAACCCAAAGGGCATTCTCCTAAACTGGAACACTCCTTCATGTGTCACAAACGCCGTAACCTTCCTACATGCCTCCTCCAACTCAACCTGATGATAGGCTGACATCATGTCCAGTTTTGAGAAGTACTTTCCCCCACCTACCATGGTTAACAACTCACCCATGTTGGGCAGAGGGTGCTTGTCCACCAACACACACTTATTCAACTCGCGCATATCAACGCACAACCTCAGATCCCCTGAACTTTTCTTCACAATCACGACTGGGGAAACCCACTCGACCCCCCCAGCTCTTTCAATCACTCCTGACTTAAGTAGCTTCTGCAACTCTTTCTTTACACTGTCCCTTAAAGCAAAAGGCACAGGCCTGAGCTTCGCTACAGTGGGAATACTGCCTCTTTTCAATAATATCTGATGTTGAAATCCCTTCACTCTTCCCAATGTCTCGTCAAACACCTTCCCATACTCTCTCACATACTTGCAATACATTGAAGATACTTCTGATACTTGTAAAACTTGTTCAGGGTGGGTGGAATCTAATCTGATTCCCAGATTCTTTTGCTCTCTCCATCCTAACAAGGATTGACCCTTCTTAGTCACATATACTTTCCCATCACAGCTGCGTCCTTTAAATTCAAACCTACTCCAGACATATCCCAGCAAATCAATTTTATCTTGGTTGTAACACCCAGGACTTATGTCTGGTTCTGATAGTGTTGACACTGCCCCTTTCATTTCGCACTCAAATGCGCTTCTGGATATTAATGTGATTTTCGACCCTGAGTCAGCCATCATTGACACCTTGCATCCATTCACAGTCAAGACAGCATATGGGCGCTCACAATCATCTGGGTTTCCATCACTGCTAACAATATTGACTGTATTTACGATAACATTTTGCAATGCCAGTACAGTATCATCTTCTGATGACCTCCCCTCTTCCTCTTCATTTACGTATAGGACCTTTCTTTGACCCGTTTGGCCAAACTGATAGTTCTTGCAGCATGTCGCAAAGTGTCCTCTCCTTTTGCACTTATTACAGACTGCCTTCCGCCCTGGGCACACTATTGAAGATGCAAAATGTGACGCACTAGCACACCGATAGCACAATCTCTAATCCTTTTTATCTTCTTTCCTTTCACTTCTTTGCGTCGATTCTTGGTTTCTCTTTTCTTCTGTATTACTCCTCTCCTTCTGTTTGTTTCTTCCCTTCCTTTTGTTCTTCCCTTCACCCACATTTAACACCTCCGGCTTGTTTTCTTTAGAATCTCCTCCTTCAGTTTTTGATAGCTTGGCAACACATGCCAGAGAATGTTCTACACGTTTAGCCAAGTCCAATACCTCATCCAAATTCGGCTCATCCTTCAGCCAAAGTTCCTCACGAATCTTATTTGACCGACAATGCGTCATGAATTGGTCACGGATGTGCTCGTCGAAACTTCCTTGAAATTTACAGGTTAGGGCCAGATGACGGAGAGCAGTCACATAGTCTTCAACAGACTCACCATGAGCCTGCATGCGCATGCGGAAATTGTACCGCTCCAAAATTGTACTTCTTTTAGGGTTAAAATGTTTGTCTAACTTCATCAAAGCCGACTCAAACTCATTCAAGTCATCTCCGCTTCCATCACCTACCAACTGAGGAAGAGTCTCGAAAATCCTCTGCCCTTCGTAACCCAGGAAGTGCAGTAATGGTGCCACTTTTCTTTCACTGGAATACGCCGTCCCCCCGGCTGCCCTCATATAGTGCATAAAGCCTTTGCGCCATTGAGGCCAAGCAATTTTCGCCGCCCCTGGTGTAGGCATAAAAATGGGTGGGCCAGATATGCCAGGCAAGGCTGCCATGTCTTTGTGGGCAGGCAGGAAGGTTACACTCTTTGTTCAGGGCGGTGTTTCTCTTGTTACTCTTTTAATTTAAGTCCTTGTGTGCTTATTGGGAAAAAAATCTAATCCTTGCACTGGAAATGTAGAAGTCCCTTTCATATAGCGGGGTCTTATCTGCGGGGTCCCTACAGAAATTGCTCAAAGTTAGAATCCTTTTGCTGCCCCACAGTTTTCTTAATGTCACTTACTAAAATGCGACTTCAGCTGCGTGATTTCCCCACTTCTCATATAAAGTTCACCCTCTCTAGGGAAATACTGTTGCGATGTAAGCAGTGCGGTGCTGCCGTTTAATTTACTTGAGCCTCTATTACATATATCATGGTGCTTTCGTTTCACCCTCCTGTGCGGATGCACCCTATCCATCTATTAGCAGGAATACGGTAGCTGAGACTGTCTTCCTCCCTGCTCTAGAGAGAACGGCTGCGGTGTAATGGGCCGTGCCGGGATCCACGACGGGTGTCAATGGGAAAAGCAGCACTTACTTGATAATAGTTGCAGGGACATAACGGCCACTCGACGCTGGGGAAAAGCGGAGCAACCTTCCCTGAGCCGATGGTGCTTGATCAGCTGCTCAACGCTGAGGGGGGGTGGGTAGTCTTTCCTGAGCTTTCTCCCACGACGGCGTCAGTCGCTCTTCCCGGAAAACATCCCGCAAACGTAGAGACACTGTGCCGGTGCCCGTTGTTCACTTTGGCGGACCGCGGCTCTTTCCTTTCTTCTGAGGCGGGGCCACTGGCTTCTCTTCAACGGGACCTGCTACCTGGGGCACTTCAGGTCGCTCCTCTTCCCGGTCACTCAACGCCGAGCACGGGCGGAGCAGACCTCAAGAGCAATGCGGATACCCACTCGCGGGCCCACGTTTCCACCAGGTAGGGCAAAGCAGGCACGGCTGGTTGCTGGGGGTCTCCTTTCACCAGGCTGCAGTGGCCTCTTTATCCCATCCTCGTCGCCATTGTTATGAAGAGGCTGGCGCAGACAGGTAAGTAATATAATGGTTTTATTTAGGTTATAATAAGAGAAGAAGACCCCCAACATTAAGAGGCTCCTCTCCTTCAGCTCTTTCTCCAACTGACAAACATTAGAACACTGTAACAGGAAATGCTGTCATCAACATTCCATGACATCATACAGGGTTGAAGCATCATAAGAAAAGCATTAAAGACTTCCTTCTCTTCATAAGTCATCACAACAGTAACCATATTTTTAGTAGTGTACTTAGAAACAATGCTATGTGATACCACTTCCTGTTTTCTCAAGAGGTGAAAGGCCATCTTCAACCACTTCCCGTGATGTCATTTGGGGTTTGGTGTCAAATGACATCACTTCTGGTGATGTCATCAGAGATCAAGGGTTGTGTGATGTCACTTATGCTACCCCTGGCATTTTGGTGAAATGACGTCCCTGGGTGCTCTTTCCTGTTGCTTTGCTATCTGATGAGAAATATGTTTGCTGAATTATTCATATAAGAGTTGTATTTATTTTCTTAATTGACTATAAAAAAAATGTTTTTGTAATGCGCTACCTACCAGTCCCCCGCTTCACAAGTTCCAACATCTTTGTATATTTTTCATGTTGAATAAAACAGTAAAAACAATATACTAAACACTTCCTTATTAGAGCGTTGCCTCCTGCTGAACCTCTAATTTGGTTGTAAAAGTGGTTAAGGGTCTGTTTCACAGAGCGTTTTCCTATGGAAATGTGCCATCATAAAACGCTTCTGTGAATTAGGCCCCAAGTGTCCTCTTATGAAGCTGTTTTTATCCTATTCTTGACAGACTTTCTGAGACTGTCGGTTTGACTTCTAGTACAACCTGACCTTACATGATTTAGTGGTATTTATTTAACCGTCCATCCACACCCCCTCTCTTTAGTCATCTTTGTCATTAATCATGTTTGTGTATTGCTTATTTCTTTCCACCAATAGAAAGCATATCCTTTATAGTCCATGGGTTTAGGGAAATGAGGATGCAGGAGCTACTGCTAACATTATTTGGCAGGCAAAATCTGTGTTCCAACAGAAGAACCAGACTCCCTTCTTGTACCAGTCCATCATAAAACGAAAGATCTTGCTAAGGTTTTGAAATTTAAAAAGACACAATTTCAGATGAGTTAAAGTCTTAGGAAGAGAATAGAGCCCCCAACTGTCCCTTGAAGGTAAGCTTGTTGTGACGCACATTCACATTCCTTGCTTGCACAGTGGATCACTAAACACTTGCTGTGGCAGTCATGCCGGCACGAATGCCACTGCACCACTCAGTTGCGCACATGACTCAAAAACAGCCCGCACCCAACTATTCTTTGCCGCACATAGCCACAAAAAATGAGACGGAACATTGACCACAACCCTTTGTGAACTAGAGATTGCCAGCTCTGTGTCCTGCCTTTGCCGACACTGGGCCCACCACAAGGCCTGGGACTTACTTCTTCGCTGGCCAGCACCGCCTCTCGGCCGGTGGCCCTTTTCTTGCTTCCAAAATGGCATGCTCACGATGCCCAGGAATGCAGATCTTCTGGGCTTAGCCCTCCTGCCTCTGGGCTGGCTGATCCGGGGCTCACAGTTTGCGCTGGGCCATTCCTGGAATACACAGTCGGGATTTTAAGGATCTTCATGTCTGGGTGGCCGCTCAAGGCCACCGCCCCCCAGGAGGCCTTTAACTGGTCTTCCGGCTTTCTATCCCTCAATGTTCCTAACATTGTTTTCCCTCCTCTCCAGCTGCTCTTTAAATCTCATATCCTCCTGGCTGGGAGTCACCAGTCCATTGTTAACTGAGTGTTAACATTCCAACTGCCCCCTTTAGTTATAGTACATAGTCCATTATCAGGCAAGTAAACAACACACCACAGTGAACACATAACACATTTACATTTTAAATAAACCATATTTAAAACAATTCCTTGGTGTGTGCGTCATTATTGATTTTGTTTCCCTCAGTGGGTGAGCAATGCAACCCAATTAGTTGTTCTGTAATTGGGTCAAGGGCTCCAAGGATGAGTATACTCGTCCTTTTTACATAGACTTCAGTAATAGCCTGGCAATTAAGAGGTTAATTATGTATTTATGTATTTAATTGCAGTATCCTTGCGGGATTAAGGGTTCAGGCAGGAAATGTCGAATCTACTGCTCTCATCAGGGGAGGAATGATAGCTCTGGGGCAACGCGTTCGTCTTGTAAGCAAGACAAGGTAGCGCAACAAAGGTTTTAATCCCGATCCCACGCTTAGAAACCTCTTGCTGGTATTAAGCACATTATAAAAGAACAAATATATTATACTTTATAATCCCTGTGTTAGCTGGCCATTGGGTGTCTTAGAGTTTTTTCATATAGAACTTTTCCTTGTCGTGGGTGACATGGCGCTAGATAGAGACAACTATCTGGGCTTATTCTGTGTGGTGATAGGGACACCTCGCTGGGTTTATTCTGTGTGGTGATAGGGACACCTCGCTGGTCTTATTCTGTGTGGTGATAGGGACACCTCGCTGGGCTTATTCTGTGTGGTGATAGGGACACCTCAATGGGCTTATTCTGTGTGGTGATAGGGACACCTCGCTGGGCTTATTCTGTGTGGTGATAGGGACACCTCGCTGGGCTTATACTGTGTGGTGATAGGGACACCTCGCTGGCCTTATACTGTGTGGTGATAGGGACACCTCGCTGGGCTTATTCTGTGTGGTGATAGGGACACCTCGCTGGGCTTATTCTGTGTGGTGATAGGGGCACCTAGCTGGGCTTATTCTGTGTGGTGATAGGGGCACCTCGCTGGGTTTATTCTGTGTGGTGATAGGGGCACCTCGCCGGGCTTATTCTGTGTGGTGATAGGGACACCTCGCTGGGTTTATTCTGTGTGGTGATAGGGACACCTCGCTGGGCTTATTCTGTGTGGTGATAGGGACACCTCGCCGGGCTTATTCTGTGTGGTGATAGGGGCACCTAGCTGGGCTTATTCTGTGTGGTGATAGGGGCACCTCGCTGGGTTTATTCTGTGTGGTGATAGGGGCACCTCGCCGGGCTTATTCTGTGTGGTGATAGGGACACCTCGCTGGGCTTATTCTGTGTGGTGATAGGGACACCTCGCTGGGCTTATTCTGTGTGGTGATAGGGACACCTCGCTGGGCTTATACTGTGTGGTGATAGGGACACCTCGCTGGCCTTATACTGTGTGGTGATAGGGACACCTCGCTGGGCTTATTCTGTGTGGTGATAGGGACACCTCGCTGGGCTTATTCTGTGTGGTGATAGGGGCACCTAGCTGGGCTTATTCTGTGTGGTGATAGGGGCACCTCGCTGGGTTTATTCTGTGTGGTGATAGGGGCACCTCGCCGGGCTTATTCTGTGTGGTGATAGGGACACCTCGCTGGGTTTATTCTGTGTGGTGATAGGGACACCTCGCTGGGTTTATTCTGTGTGGTGATAGGGACACCTCGCTGGGCTTATTCTGTGTGGCGATAGGCTGGCTTATTCTGTGTGGTGATAGGGGCACCTCGCTGGGCTTATTCTGTGTGGTGATAGGGGCACCTCGCTGGGCTTATTCTGTGTAGTGATAGGGACACCTCGCTGGTCTTATTCTGTGTGATGACAGGGACACCTCGCTGGGTTTATACTGTGTGGTGATAGGGACACCTCGCTGGGCTTATTCTGTGTGGTGATAGAGCACCTCGCTGGGCTTATTCTGTGTGGTGATAGGGACACCTCGCTGGGTTTATACTGTGTGGTGATAGGGACATCTCGCTGGCCTTATACTGTGTGGTGATAGGGACACCTCGCTGGGCTTATTCTGTGTGGTGATAGGCACACCTCGCTGGGCTTATTCTGTGTGGTGATAGGGGCACCTCGCTGGGCTTATTCTGTGTGGTGATAGGGGCACCTCGCTGGGTTTATTTTGTGTGGTGATAAGGGCACCTCGCCGGGCTTATTCTGTGTGGTGATAGGGACACCTCGCTGGGTTTATTCTGTGTGGTGATAGGGACACCTTGCAGGGCTTATTCTGTGTGGTGATAGGGACACCTCGCAGGGCTTATTCTGTGTGGCGATGGGCTGGCTTATTCTGTGTGGTGATAGGGGCACCTCGCTGGGCTTATTCTGTGTGGTGATAGGGGCACCTCGCTGGGCTTATTCTGTGTGGTGATAGGGACACCTCACTGGTCTTATTCTGTGTGGTGATAGGGACACCTCGCTGGTCTTATTCTGTGTGGTGACAGGGACACCTCGTTGGGTTTATACTGTGTGGTGATAGGGACACCTCGCTGGGCTTATTCTGTGTGGTGATAGGGGCACCTCGCTGGGTTTATTCTGTGTGGTGATAGGGGCACCTTGCTGGTCTTATTCTGTGTGGTGATAGGGACACCTCGCTGGGCTTATTCTGTGTGGTGATAGGGGCACCTCGCCGGGCTTATTCTGTGTGGTGATAGGGGCACCTCACCGGGCGTATTCTATGTGGTGACAGGGGCACCTCGCCAGGCTTATTCTGTGTGGTGATAGGGACACCGCGCCGGGATTATTCTGTGTGGTGATAGGGACACCTCGTCGGGCTTGTTCTGTGTGGTGATAGGGACACCGCGCTGGGCTTATTCTGTGTGGTGATAGGGACACCTCGCTGGGTTTATATTGTGTGGTGATAGGGACACCTCGCTGGGCTTATTCTGTGTGGTGATAGGGGCACCTCGCTGGGCTTATTCTGTGTGGTGATAGGGGCACCTCGCTGGTCTTATTCTGTGTGGTGATAGGGGCACCACGCCGGGCTTATTCTGTGTGGTGATAGGGACACCTCGCCGGGCGTATTCTATGTGGTGATAGGGGCACCTCGCCAGGCTTATTCTGTGTGGTGATAGGGACACCTCGCCGGGCTTATTCTGTGTGGTGATAGGGACACCTCGCCGGGCTTATTCTGTGTGGTGATAGGGACACCTCGCCGGGCTTATACTGTGTGGTGATAGGGACACCTCGCTGGGTTTATTCTGTGTGGTGATAGGGACACCTTGCTAGGCTTATTCTGTGTGGTGATAGGGACACCTCGCTGGTCTTATTCTGTGTGGTGATAGGGACACCTCGCTGGTCTTATTCTGTGTGGTGATAGGGAGACCTCGCTGGGCTTATTCTGTGTGGTGATAGGGACACCTCGCTGGTCTTATTCTGTGTGGGGATAGGGACACCTCGCTGGGCTTTTTCTGTGTGGTGATAGGGACACCTCGCTGGTCTTATTCTGTGTGGTGATAGGGACATTGCTGGGCTTATTCTGTGTGGTGATAGGGACACCTCGCTGGTCTTATTCTGTGTGGTGATAGGGACACCTCGCTGGGCTTATTCTGTGTGGTGATAGGGACACCTCGCTGGCCTTATACTGTGTGGTGATAGGGACACCTCGCTGGGTTTATTCTGTGTGGTGATAGGGACACCTCGCTGCATTTATACTGTGTGGTGATAGGGACACCTCGCTGGGCTTATTCTGTGTGGTGATAGGGGCACCTCGCTGGGCTTATTCTGTGTGGTGATAGGGACACTTCGCTGGGCTTATTCTGTGTGGTGGTAGGGACACCTCGCTGGGCTTATTCTGTGTGGTGATAGGGTCACCTCGCTGGGCTTATACTCTGTGGTGATAGGGACATCTCGCTGGGTTTATACTGTGTGGTGATAGGGACACCTCGCTGGGCTTATTCTGTGTGGTGATGGGGACACCTCGCTGTGCTTGTTCTGTGTGGTGATAGGGACACCTCGCTGGGCTTATTCTGTGTGGTGATAGGGACACCTCGCTGGGCTTGTTCTGTATGGTGATAGGGACACCTCGCTGGGCTTATTCTGTGTGGTGATAGGGACACCTCGCTGGGCTTATACTGTGTGATGATAGGGACACCTCGCTGGTCTTATTCTGTGTGGTGATAGGGACACCTCGCTGGGCTTATTCTGTGTGGTGATAGGGACACCTCGCTGGGCTTATTCTGTGTGGTGATAGGGACACCTATCTGGGCTTATTCTGTGTGGTGATAGGGACACCTCGCTGGGCTTATTCTGTGTGGTGTGAACGAGCGGTAATTGCTCACTTGGGCTGCCTCAACCTCAGGGCGACAGGATGACCTGTTAATCTGGCATTTAATGGTGGGGGCCACATGTACACGGCTGATCTTTCTACGATCCAGCCTATTCATTCATTCCCATGCACCTGGCTGCCCCTCCTGTGTAGCTCACGCAACCCCTGTTTAAGGTGCCTTGCGTGCACGACTTTACAGA
Organism: Ambystoma mexicanum; assembly: GCF_040938575.1. Classification (NCBI taxonomy): domain Eukaryota; kingdom Metazoa; phylum Chordata; class Amphibia; order Caudata; family Ambystomatidae; genus Ambystoma; species Ambystoma mexicanum. The sequence goes on from NC_090936.1 coordinate 1,171,829,532, forward strand.
TATCTATTGTGACCTTCATTGATATCGTGTTGTAATTGTGTCTGTTACTGCTCTCCCTGCCCTGGCTAGGCCCATCCCTCCAGTGACGATCGAGAAGCTGAAGGAGCTTCATGGTGCCGGGGACTTACTAGACAGGCATGTCTATAACGCTCTGCACAATCTACTACCACACCAGTGGAACAGTCCACCCACAGAAGAGTATCCTCAAGCATGTGGACATGCTGCAGTTCTGTTCACAGTATATGGTGCAGCATTGACTCTTGTGTCCCTCGTTCACTAAAGGCGTCTATGCACCCTCACAGAAGAGATCCTTAAACTATTTGATGAGAGGACAGTTGGGCCGCTCAAGGCAATCCAGTTGCAGGAGCACGGGATGAAGGAAGCCACAGGAGGACTCTACCGTGCATGCGCTGCATTGAGGCGGAAAAAGAAAATAGCAAGCGGAGGCTGCCTGGTAAAAGTAGGCAGCACGGAGAGTGCACGGAGCAACTCCATTCACACCCAGGTTCGGCAGCAATGTTAATGAAATGTGACCACTCCCTTACCTCCATGTTCGGCTTTCAACAGTCGCCTCTGATATAAATACTTCGAGAAATATGTTAAATGAAGAGTATGATTCCCACCTCCCCATCCCAGTGGAAGGCTACAGTAACCAGAATGCAATTCAGCTCGGGGCAAAACCGGCCTGTGGCTTTTGTAAAGAATTAAAGACTCACAGCAAACGCTCATCTGGTTGTTTTTCATTATTCGACGAAGGCAGACTGCTTCATATGCGACGTGAGGAACACCATGCGAGGTTCTACAAAGAAAGAAATGCTTCTTGGTGTCTAATAAACATACATGACAATTAGGAGGGTAGTTTAAAACGTGTTTTTTGTGCAATATATTTCAATCTTCTTGACAGAAGACATGGATCTGGGTAGCTATTGCTAGCTGGTGCTTTGTGCGCGCTCTTATAATAAGAATGCCCCGGGTACAGTCCTTCTTGGCTAACTGTTCAACGTTAAGGTCTTGTCTAAAACAATGGTCATAAGAACCATCACTTGCACAACAGATTCCTATTTAAATGCCCTGCCAGTGCCGGTGCCCCACGCTACTAATACTCTCCCTTCTCCACACTAATACTCTCCCACTCCACAGTGCTTCTCTCCCCTCGCCACACTACTAATACTCTCCCTTCTCCACACTAATACTCTCCCACTCCACAGTGCTCTCTCCCCTCGCCACACTACTAATACTCTCCCACTCCACAGTGCTTCTCTCCCCTCGCCACACTACTAATACTCTCCCTTCTCCACACCAATACTCTCCCACTGCACAGTGCTTCTCTCCCCTCGCCACACTACTAATACTCTCCCTTCTCCACACTAATACGCTCCCACTCCACAGTGCTCTCTCCCGTCACCACACTACTAATACTCTCCCTTCTCCACACTAATACTCTCCCACTCCACAGTGCTCCTATCTCCTCTCCACAAAATTGGTCCTCTCCCTTCTCCACACTAATATTGACCCACTCCACAGTACTTCTCTCCTCTCTCCATAATATTGGTACTCTCCCTTCTCCACACTAATACTGACCCACTCCACAGTGCTTCTCTCCCCTCTCCACACTACTAATATTCTCCCTTCTCCACACTAATACTCTCCCACTCCACACTCCTACTACTACTCCTCTCTGCTCACTACAACACCCCACTGTCTACTCTGTCACCCTCCTTTTGCTCCCACTGTTATCTTTCATTCACTCACACACCTTACCCTCACACTCACAACACAGCAGCACTTTATCTCAAAAACCAACACCTCACCTTTTCGATTAATCGCCTCCACACTCCTGTGCACCATCCTTCCTCCTTCTGGTCTCTTAGTCTGCCGCCTCTTCCTCCTCTGACCCCACATGAACAACTCCTGTTTCCTGTCCCCAGATTTACCCTCCCGGTCCTTCTCCCATTGGTTCTCCCCCACTGATTCATCGGGCCAATCCTGCCTTCTCTTTCCTGCTGGGGAGAGGAGGTGCTACAGATAGAAGACATAAAAAGGGGAATAACTCGCACCCCCCTTACTGCCCTGTGGGTCCGTCGACCCTGGTTAATGGTGGTCCACTTTAAATAATGCCCCAGTATATGTCGGGCCATAGATGGAGTTGCCTGAAATGAGAAGAAAGAGACTGTCCAGCATTTTCATACAGAGGGAAGGGGAGATTGAGAGTGTTACGGCCCAAGAACATACAGGCACTTGGGCAGGTGACAGGAACTAGGGCCCTCCCAACTGCCACCTTCCCCCTCTGGGGGAGGAATAACTCTGGCTTCCACATTGCAAGGCCTCTCACCAGTAGCTGAAGAGGGTCCCAACCCCCCTGGCCAGGCCAGCCTCTTGAGGTTGCCCCACACGGCACATACTGGAATCCAGCGCCAGGTCATGTTCTGAGTACCACCCGGCGGGCGGGGGATGTGTGGGCGAGGGAGCTTGAGGGATTCTGGAAGGAAAAGATACAGTGAGACGCTGTTGCCGGGTTACAGAGTGCAGTACACCGTGCAACCATCAGCACCAGAGATGCCTTTATGGGAAGGTAAAAGGGGCGCACGCGTTGGGCCCCCAACATAGAAGCATGATACAAATGTGTCAGAGGATACCTCGCTGTCAGCACCTACCATTTTCAGCAACCCCCTCGAAGTCAAAGCCAAACTCTGCCCTAAATTCTCCTGAAAGTCATATTTTGGAGAAAAAGCATAAACTAATGTAGAAAACACAGGGCAAAGCTTTTGAAAACATCTCATCTCAGGAGAGTCCAGCTGTGCCGGTATTTCTACACAGTTTGTGCCGCAAAGCAGTTAAACGAGTGTGCGCTATATACTGAAACCAGATGCACTGACTTTTTTTAAATTGATCACATTGCAAACCATTGCCTGCTTTCTGCTCCTCAGGCCCCCGTTGTAGTATTATCGGTAAAAGTAGCCCCATTGATTTGGGCGCGCCAATTATGATCCGATATTCCACTCATTTATTTATTTATTTATTTATACATTTATAGCCGCGAACGTAGCCCCGGGCCTTCCAGCCGCTAGTTACTGTGTCCAAGGGGCGATGTGTTGCAGTGTTAATCCGTTGAAAAGGTGGGTTTTCAGTTTCTTTCTGAAGGTCAGGTGGGAAGGTTCCGCGCGAACTGGGAAAGCTCGCTCCTCCAGCTCTTTTGGGGTTGTATCTTGAGGCGTCCAGGCAATCCACCAACTCATGTTGGTGGACAGGTTTGCAATGATACAATGGAAAGAGCTTTAATGTCCCCAATCAGTATGTACTGGAATCAGTAGCGAGGAGAGTTGCGCTTGAACTTGTACCGCCCACTCCGCACTCCACTCTGCGACCTTTGCTAGAGTAAAGCACCTTTAATGTCCACATTTCACTTGTTGCTCAAAGGTCCGCCATTGACGGCTGTGTCCGCTGTGCTGTCTACACTGCAACTCTTTGCTGCGCCAGACTGAATGAACTGTGTATGTTGCACTAATCCACACTCAACACAACGCTTGGACGGAAGTGTCTACATCATGTAGGTGTTGGCCAAGCTCTTGCCTACAAGCTACTGTGATGCTTGCGGCTGGGGCCTTGTCTCTGTTATTACAGCCAGTACCAGTACGGTTATGTAGCCTGTTTAAGGCCCTAGTGTGTGGCTGCGCCGGGGAGCCCCTGCGCTAGTCTGAGGCAGAGAAGTGTGAGTGAGGGGTTAATGCAAATGAACCCCTCCATCCAGTGGTCACAGACAAAACCATCTCCTGGTTTCCCTCTCTCTTTTCTCCCTTCATCCACCTTTATTCTTTTTCTTATATATGATATTCAGAATTGGTTTGTGATGAATTGGTTACTATGTTTTGACTTTGATTGAATATGTGCGGGTTTAATGGACTGCTACTGTTTTTGTTCTTATTTGTTATTGTGAAAATAAAAACGCATCACCCTGACAATACCATAGTGATTTGGTGGCCTTGTGCGGGTGCTCTGGGATCCAGGACCCGAGTGGGGGATGTTTCCAGCATGGATAATGCTCCAGTAAGATCATTATTTTAGCTGATGGTGGAAACTCTCAGTAATAACTAACACTGCTATCGGAACGCTCTGAGCATCATCACCTGCTCTACAGCATCTGTTGCAGCACACTGCTATCTAGAGCATCTGTTGCAGCACACTGCTATCGGACCGCTCTGAGCATCATCACCTGCTCTACAGCATCTGTTGCAGCACACTGCTATCTAGAGCATCTGTTGCAGCACACTGCTATCGGACCGCTCTGAGCATCATCACCTGCTCTACAGCATCTGTTGCAGCACACTGCTATCTAGAGCATCTGTTGCAGCACACTGCTATCGGACCGCTCTGAGCATCATCACATCCTCTACAGCATCTGTTGCAGCACACTGCTATCTAGAGCATCTGTTGCAGCACACTGCTATCGGACCGCTCTGAGCATCATCACATCCTCTACAGCATCTGTTGCAGCACACTGCTATCTAGAGCATCTGTTGCAGCACACTGCTATCGGACCGCTCTGAGCATCATCACATCCTCTACAGCATCTGGTGCAGCACACTGCTATCGGACCGCTCTGAGCATCATCACCTGCTCTACAGCATCTGTTGCAGCACACTGCTATCTAGAGCATCTGTTGCAGCACACTGCTATCGGACCGCTCTGAGCATCATCACATCCTCTACAGCATCTGGTGCAGCACACTGCTATCGGACCGCTCTGAGCATCATCACCTGCTCTACATCATCTGTTGCAGCACACTGCTATGGGACCGCTCTGAGCATCATCACATCCTCTACAGCATCTGGTGCAGCACACTGCTATCGGACCGCTCTGAGCATCATCACCAGCTCTACAGCATCTGTTGCAGCACACTGCTATTGGACGACTCTCGGCATCATCACCTGCTCCACACTGCTATCTACAGCATCTGCTGCTATCAGAGTTCTCCGAGCATCATCACCTGATCTACAGCATCTGTTGCAGCACACTGCTATCAGAGTGCTCCGAGCATCATCACCTGATCTACAGCATCTGTTGCAGCACACTGCTATCAGAGTGCTCCGAGCATCATCACCTGCTCTACAGCATCTGTTGCAGCAGACTGCTATCGAACCGCTCTGAGCATCATCACCTGCTCTACAGCATCTGTTGCAGCACGCTGCTATCAAACCGCTCTGAACATCATCACCTGCTCTACAGCATCTGTTGCAGCACACTGCTATCGAACCGCTCTGAGCATCATCACCTGCTCTATAGCATCTGTTTCAGCACACTATCAAACCGCTCTGAGCATCATCACCTGCTCTACAGCATCTGTTGCAGCACACTGCTATCGAACCACTCTGAGCATCATCACCTGCTCTACAGCATCTGTTGCAGCACACTGCTATCGAACCACTCTGAGCATTATCACCTGCTCTACAGCATCTGTTGCAGCACACTGCTATCGAACCACTCTGAGCATCATCACCTGCTCTACAGCATCGGTTGCAGCACACTGCTATCGAACCACTCTGAGGATCATCACCTGCTCTACAGCATTGGTTGCAGCACACTGCTATCAGAGTGCTCTAAGCATCATCACCTGCTTTACAGCATCTGTTGCAGCACACTGCTATCGGACCGCTGTGAGCATCATCACCTGCTCTACAGCATCTGTTGCAGCACACTGCTATCGGACCACTCTCAGCATCATCACCTGCTCTACAGCATCTGTTGCAGCACACTATCTACAGCATTTGTTTCAGCACACTGCTATCGGACCGCTGTGAGCATCATCACCTGCTCTACAGCATCTGTTGCAGCACACTGAACCGCTCTGAGCATCATCACCTGCTCTACAGCATCTGTTGCAGCACACTGCTATCGAACCACTCTGAGGATCATCACCTGCTCTACAGCATCGGTTGCAGCACACTGCTATCAGAGTGCTCTAAGCATCATCACCTGCTTTACAGCATCTGTTGCAGCACACTGCTATCGGACCGCTGTGAACATCATCACCTGCTCTACAGCATCTGTTGCAGCACACTGCTATCTACAGCATCTGTTGCAGCACACTGCTATCGGACCGCTCTGAGCATCATCACCTGCTCTGCAGCATCTGTTGCAGCACACTGCTATCTACAGCATCTGTTGCAGCACACTGCTATCTACAGCATCTGTTGCAGCACACTGCTATCTACAGCATCTGTTGCAGCACACTGCTATTGGACCGCTCTGAGCATCATCACCTGCTCTGCAGCATCTGTTGCAGCACACTGCTATCTACAAAACCAAAAGAGGAAAGTAGACCTGCTACTCTACTGGTTCACACCAACTGTTGTCATTAAATGAAACAACACATATGAATACTATTGGGGAACCATTGGAAATGGTACTAGTGGACTGAATTCCTGAGTAATTCGCCCATTCTTATACTCCAGAAAGGAAAAAGAAACCAACAAATATCAGGGGCTATAAATATACATTATTTGTATTGGAAAAACACACAAAGAAGCATTTGTGAAGACTTACATACAACAAAATTAAACATTATAAACAAAGACATATGGTGAAATCAAAACTTAAAATAATCTACAATGTGTTGTCAACTTCAAGTACATCACATTACTCGTGAGAAAAACAATTGGAACTCATATATGTCAATAGCTCAATGCTATTGCAGACCTGAAACGCTCTAGAGTATACACATTAATGAAATAGCTAGTATGTCAAAGACATCATATATTTCAAATGCCTGAAGCAAAAGTCCAGATTTGTAAAATATCTGGTGCCAACGTAGCAGGGGATGAAATGGTTGTGCTATCAACCATCAGGATTGTCAAAATGGTATTAATAATATATGTTACTAGAACCCTCAAAGGATAGGTTCATTCATTCCCTTTGCATTCAAAAACGTTTCGGCGGCAATAGACATCCAGCTCGGAAATACATCAGAGGGATGTGTGTTCATAGTGCGGTGGCCGCCTTCATCAGGGCAAATAAGCAGCCCCACTCAGCTCTGAAAGGAAATCTCACAATGGGACAGGCTTCCCGACGGGTCTAGTCAGTAAAGCTGGACTGTTATTCCAGTGAATGGAAGTGTGCCCATGCACGACCATGCGTGTGGGGCATAGGGGTGGTGATTCTGGGTTAGTTGAAGCAGGCTTGCCGTGTCTTAAAAGTGGAGGCATAATGGAACATCTAACAGTGCTCGCCTAACCGAGATGGACCAGTAAGTGTGGCGCCTCTGGTAGTGCGTGGGTTATGTCGAGGGACGCCTGTGCCTGTGAATAATAGTCAAGTCGATGATCCTAAATAATGCCGTCCAGCCGTCCAGCAAATGATACCTTTGTGCGAGGGGTGTTTCAAAGGGGCAGCGGGAGACGGGTCGAAGCTCCAACGCCAAGTCCGGAATGTGCCTGCTGCTGCACTACTATCTACAGCATGTGTTGCAGCACACTGCTATCAGAGTGTTCTGAGCATCATCACCTGCTCTACAGCATCTGTTGCAGTACACTGCTATCTAGAGCATATTTTGCAGCACACTGCTATCAAAGCGCTCTGAGCATCATAACCTAATATACAGCATGTGTTGCAACACACTGCTATCTGCAGCATCTGTTGCAACACACTGCTGTTGGACCACTCTGAGCATCATCACCTGCTCTACAGCATCTGTTGCAGCACACTGCTATCTGTGGCATCTGTTGCAGCACACTGCTATCAGAGTCCTCTGAGCATCATCACCTGCTCTACAGCATCTGTTGCAGCACACTGCTATCTACAGCATCTGTTGCAGCACACTGCTATTGGACCGCTCTGAGCATCATCACCTGCTCTACAGCATCTGTTGCAGCACACTGCTAGCATCTGTTGCAGCACACTGCTATCGGACCACTCTGAGCATCATCACCTGCTCTACAGCATCTGTTGCAGCACACTGCTATCAGACCGCTCTGAGCATCGTCACCTGCTCTACATCATCTGTTGCAGCACACTGCTATCGGAGCGCTCTGAGCATCATCGCCTGCTCTACAGCATCTGTTGCAGCACACTGCTATCGGAGCGCTCTGAGCATCATCGCCTGCTCTACAGCATCTGTTGCAGCACACTGCTATCAGAGTGCTCTGAGCATCATCACCTGCTCTACAGCATCTGTTGCAGCACACTGCTATCGGAGCGCTCTGAGCATCATCGCCTGCTCTACAGCATCTGTTGCAGCACACTGCTATCGGACCGCTCTGAGCATCATTACCTGCTCTACAGCATCTGTTGCAGCACACTGCTATCGGACCGCTCTGAGCATCATCATGTGCTCTACAACATCTGTTGCAGCACACTGCTATCGGACCGCTCTGAACATCATCACCTGCTCTACAGCATCTGGTGCAGCACACTGCTATCGGAGTGCTCTGAGCATCATTGCCTGCTCTATCTGTTGCAGCACACTGCTATCGGACCGCTCTGAGCATCATCACCTGCTCTACAGCATCTGCTGCAGCACACTGCTATCGGAGCGCTCTGAGCATCATTGCCTGCTCTATCTGTTGCAGCACACTGCTATCGGACCGCTCTGAGCATCATCACCTGCTCTACAGCATCTGCTGCAGCACACTGCTATCGGACCGCTCTGAGCATCATCACCTGCTCTATAGCATCTGTTGCAGCACACTGCTTTCGGAACGCTCTGAGCATCATCACCTGATATACAGAAAGTGTTGCAGTACACTGCTATCAGACCGCTCTGAGCATCATTACCTGCTCTACAGCATCTGTTGCAGCACACTGCTATAAGACCGCTCTGAGCATCTTCATCTGCTCTCCAGCATCTGTTGCCGTACCCTGCTATCTATAGCATCTGTTGCAGCACACTATCGACGCACTCTGAGAATCATCATCTGCTCTTCTGCCTCAGTTGCAGCACCCTGCTATCGGATCACTCTGAACATCATCACCTGCTCTACAGCATCTGTTGCAGCACACTGCTATCAGATCACTCTGAACATCATCACCTGCTCTACAGCATCTGTTGCAGCACACTGCTTTCGAACCACTCTGAGCATCATCCCCTGCTCTATAGCATCTGTTGCAGCACACTGCTATCGGACCATTCTGAGAATCATCACCTGCTCTACAGCATCTGGTGCAGCACACTACCGGCAAGCTCTGAGCATCATCATGTGCTCTACAGCATCTGTTGCAGCACACTGCTATCGGACCGTTCTGAGCATCATCATCTGCTCTATAGCATCTGGTGCAGCACACTATCGGAGTGCTCTGAGCATCATCACCTGATATACAGAAAGTGTTGCAGTACACTACTATCAGAGTGCTCAGAGCATCATCACCTGCTCTAGAGCATCTGTTGCAGCACACTGTATCAGACCGCTCTGAGCATCATCATCTCCTCTACAGCATCTGGTGCAGCACACTGCTATCTACAGCATTTTTTGCAGCACACTGCTATCGAAGCGTTCTGAGCATCATCACCTGCCCTTCAGCATCTATTGCAGCACACCGCTATCAGGCCGTTCTGACCATCATCACCTTTTCTACAGCATCTGTTGCAGCACACTGCTATTGGGGCACTCTGAGCATCATCACCTGTTCTGCAGCATCTGTTGCAGCACGCTATCTACAGCATTGGTTGCAGCACACTGCTATCAGACCACTCTGAGCATCTTCATCTGCTCTACAGCATCTGTTGCAGCACACTATTGGCGCTCTGAGCATCATCATGTGCTCTACAGCATCTGTTGCAGCACACTGCTATCGGACCACTCTGAGCATCTTCATCTGCTCTACAGCATCTGTTGCAGCACACTATTGGCGCTCTGAGCATCATCATGTGCTCTACAGCATCTGTTGCAGCACACTGCTATCGAACCACTCTGTGCATCATCATGTGCTCTACAACATCTGTTGCAGCACACTGCTATCGGACCGCTCTGAGCATCATCACATCCTCTGCAGCATATGTTGAGGCACACTGCTATCGTACTGCGCTGAGCATCATCACCTGCTCTACAGCATCTATTGCAGCACACTGCTGAACTGGAGGCTTCCAGCCCTTTAAGATGAGTAGCGTACCCTGGATATAGATGGGATGCAGATTTTATTCATACATCAATAATCAAGGCGACACAAATAGTTAGGCAAAGTGTGTCTGTTTTAATGTCAAATATCTTAAAACAGGGAGTACAACTAATATCAGCAATCGCTCGATACTCTGACTCTAACTACTTCATAAAAAAGCTGGGCTTTTGTACCCAAAAGTGGTCATCACTGACGTGCTGACCTGCTTCATTACCAACGTCATCCTACGTGGCAAACTACAAAAACCTATCGGGAGGTGGGATGGGTTGTAAGTGAATAACTAAGCATAGGTGCTATATCTGTATGGAATAACGGAAAGAGGTATTTGGATAGTTAACATCAGGTGGGGCAACTAAGCCCTCCTTTCAAAATGGCCACTATGAACGCCACTAAATGCACAACGTCCCATTGGCTACACACACTATAGGACCCTCAACTACATGGTCCCCTACCATTGGATGGCTTCTAACCCCCTTCAGTACTTTCCCTACCTACGTTAGCAGCACGCAGACTGAACAACCAGGTGCAGATAAGCTCGTCTTGATTCCAGCTTCCCACCAATTAAAATATCATCCATCATCACCTCAATGGTCAAGTGTCAATTAGTACTTTAAAGTTGGCCTTGAGTTTGTACTGTGTTCTGAGAATTTTTAAGGAGTATAGGCACTAGCCGGCATTCCGTGCATAGGTGTGATCATCTCATCCAACTTCTCTATCACATGACTGGACACCATGAAATTTAGCTTTTCCGTGTATTTGATTTTATTTTCATTAGTCCTCTGACGTCTTTTATTTTTGCTCGACCTTTCTGAACAGGAGCGTCTGTTCTTTCATGTTAATTGTATCCAATGTCAGCCAATTCCAGTTTGATAGGACCTTGGCTTTCTTGGCTCAGTCAACTCCTTAGCTGAGCTCTTATTCTGTTTAATTCAATTGCTTTTCTTAACTGCGACACTGAACTGAGGCCTCCTCTTTTGTTCAGTACTGCTTATAAATGTAGCAGAAACATGTATTCTTTATTTGTGCATATGTATCTATAGAGGTATATATGTATATGTTGGCGCTTGCCGCGGTCTAATCTATTTAAACGCATGTGGCTAGCTTCATGATTGCTTTGCTGCTTGTGTTTCATTGCATCTGTACACGTTTAAACCAAGTATCTTCCTCAGGTCTGTGGCATAAGTCTTGTCATCTTGATCCCAAGATGTCACTTATCCTTGGTACTTCATTGTTCTTTATAAATTGTCTGCCTCTCTGGTCCATTTATCTTTCTATCTGGGTGTCGATTGAACTTTGTATGACATCACCATTCATCCTTGTCATTTAGTTTCTTTGCTTCTTCAGGAATCTCATTCAAATGGCCATCATATTGTCTTGGATGCATGTATGGTTTCTTCAATGGGTACTTTACCTCCCATATTCTCTTAGGTATAGGTACTCTTATGTGCACTGAACAGAGCCCATGCTCTTCTCTTTGCTTGTTTACTTGTTCAGTATATGTCACATACTTTGGTTCATATGTTTCAGGTAATGTAGGTGAGCAGTTGGAGTGGGGGTACTTGGCTCCTCGTCTACACTGCTATCGGAGTGCTCTGAGCATCATCACCTGCTCTACAGCATCTGTTGCAGCACACTGCTATCGGAGTGCTCTGAGCATCAGCACCTGCTCTACAGCATCTGTTGCAGCACACTGCTATCGGAGTGCTCTGAGCATCATCACCTTCTCTACAGCATCTGTTGCAGCACACTGCTATCGAACCGCTCTGAGCATCATCATCTCCTCTACAGCATCTGGTGCAGCACACTGCTATCTACAGCATTTTTTGCAGCACACTGCTATCGAAGCGTTCTGAGAATCATCACCTGCTCTTCAGCATCTATTGCAGCACACCGCTATCAGGCCGTTCTGACCATCATCACCTTTTCTACAGCATCTGTTGCAGCACACTGCTATTGGGGCACTCTGAGCATCATCACCTGCTCTGCAGCATCTGTTGGAGCACACTATCTACAGCATTGGTTGCAGCACACTGCTATCGGACCACTCTGAGCATCTTCATCTGCTCTACAGCATCTGTTGCAGCACACTATTGGCGCTCTGAGCATCATCATGTGCTCTACAGCATCTGTTGCAGCACACTGCTATCGGACCGCTCTGAGCATCATCACCAGCTCTACAGCATCTGTTGCAGCACACTGCTATTGGACCACTCTTGGCATCATCACCTGCTCCACACTGCTATCTACAGCATCTGTTGCAGCACACTGCTATCGGACCGCTCTGAGCATCATCACCTGTTCTACAGCATCTGTTGCAGCACACTGCTATCAGAGTGCTCTGAGCATCATCACCTGCGCTACAGCATCTGTTGCAGCACACTGCTATCGGACCGCTCTGAGCATCATCACCTGTTCTACAGCATCTGTTGCAGCACACTGCTATCGGACCGCTCTGAGCATCATCATGTGCTCTACAACATCTCTTGCAGCACACTGCTATCGGACCGTTCTGAGCATCATCACCTGCTCTACAGCATCTGTTGCAGCACACTGCTATCGGACCGCTCTGAGCATCATTACCTGCTCTACAGCATCTGTTGCAGCACACTATCGGACCGCTCTGAGCATCATCATGTGCTCTACAACATCTGTTGCAGCACATTGCTATCGGACCGCTCTGAGCATCATCACCTGCTCTACAGCATCTGGTGCAGCACACTGCTATCGGAGTTACAAGTAAATGTTGGATTCATAATTCAGCAGATATGCATGAGACCAGAGGTCTTATGGATACACAATTACAGGCATAGTTGCAGGTGAGGCATGATATTCGTAATACAGTAACAGAATGCATTCAGGTACGTTTCATACAAAGAGCTTGGTTTTAACAGCTTTGCGGAAGGCTTGGTGTCATCACCTGTTCTACAGCATCTGTTGCAGCACACTGCTATCAGAGTGCTCTGAGCATCATCGCCTGCTCTACATCATCTGTTGCAGCACACTGCTATCGGAGCGCTCTGAGCATCATCGCCTGCTCTACAGCATCTGTTGCAGCACACTGCTATCGGACCACTCTGAGCATCATCACCTGCTCTACAGCATCTGTTGCAGCACACTGCTATCGGACCGCTCTGAGCATCATTACCTGCTCTACAGCATCTGTTGCAGCACACTGCTTTCGGAACGCTCTGAGCTTCATCACCTAATATACAGAAAGTGTTGCAGCACACTGCTATAAGACCGCTCTGAGCATCATTACCTGCTCTACAGCATCTGTTGCAGCACACTGCTATAAGACCGCTCTGAGCATCTTCATCTGCTCTCCAGCATCTGTTGCCGTACCCTGCTATCTATAGCATCTGTTGCAGCACACTATCGACGCACTCTGAGAATCATCATCTGCTCTTCCGCCTCAGTTGCAGCACCCTGCTATCGGATCACTCTGAACATCATCACCTGCTCTAAGGCATCTGTTGCAGCACACTGCTATCGGAGCGCTCTGAGCATCATCGCCTGCTCTACAGCATCTGTTGCAGCACACTGCTATCGGACCACTCTGAGCATCATCACCTGCTCTACAGCATCTGTTGCAGCACACTGTTATCGGACCGCTCTGAGCATCATTACCAGCTCTACAGCATCTGTTGCAGCACACTGCTTTCGGAACGCTCTGAGCTTCATCACCTAATATACAGAAAGTGTTGCAGTACACTGCTATAAGACCGCTCTGAGCATCATTACCTGCTCTACAGCATCTGTTGCAGCACACTGCTATAAGACCGCTCTGAGCATCTTCATCTGCTCTCCAGCATCTGTTGCCGTACCCTGCTATCTATAGCATCTGTTGCAGCACACTATCGACGCACTCTGAGAATCATCATCTGCTCTTCCGCCGCAGTTGCAGCACCCTGCTATCGGATCACTCTGAACATCATCACCTGCTCTAAGGCATCTGTTGCAGCACACTGCTATCAGATCTTTCTGAACATCATCACATGCTCTACAGCATTTGTTGCAGCACACTGCTTTCGAACCACTCTGACCATCATCCCCTGCTCTATAGCATCTGTTGCAGCACACTGCTATCGGACCATTCTGAGAATCATCACCTGCTCTACAGCATCTGTTGCAGCACACTGCTATCGGACCACTCTGAGCATCATCACCTGCTCTACAGCATCTGTTGCAGCACACTGCTATCGGACCGCTCTGAGCATCATTACCTGCTCTACAGCATCTGTTGCAGCACACTGCTATCGGACCGCTCTGAGCATCATCACCTGCTCTACAGCATCTGGTGCAGCACACTGCTATCGGACCGCTCTGAGCATCATCATACGCTCTACAACATCTGTTGCAGCACACTATCAGACCACTCTGAGCATCATCACCTGCTCTACAGCATCTGTTGCAGCACACTATCGGACCGCTCTGAGCATCATCACCTGCTCTACAGCATCTGTTGCAGCACACTGCTATCGGACCGCTCTGAGCATCATTACCTGCTCTACAGCATCTGTTGCAGCACACTGCTATCGGACCGCTCTGAGCATCATCATACGCTCTACAACATCTGTTGCAGCACACTGCTATCGGACCGCTCTGAGCATCATCACCTGCTCTACAGCATCTGGTGCAGCACACTGCTATCGGAGTGCTCTGAGCATCATCGCCTGCTCTACATCATCTGTTGCAGCACACCGCTACAGGACTACTCTGAGCATCATCACCTGCTCCATAGCATCTGTTGCAGCACGCTGCTAGCATCTGTTGCAGCACACTGCTATCGGAGTGCTCTGAGCATCATCACCTGCTCTAAGGCATCTGTTGCAGCACACTGCTATCAGATCACTCTGAACATCATCACATGCTCTACAGCATTTGTTGCAGCACACTGCTTTCGAACCACTCTGACCATCATCCCCTGCTCTATAGCATCTGTTGCAGCACACTGCTATCGGACCATTCTGAGAATCATCACCTGCTCTACAGCATCTGGTGCAGCACACTACCGGCAAACTCTGAGCATCATCATGTGCTCTACAGCATCTGTTGCAGCACACTGCTATCGGACCGTTCTGAGCATCATCACCTGCTCTATAGCATCTGGTGCAGCACACTATCGGAGCGCTCTGAGCATCATCACCTGATATACAGAAAGTGTTGCAGTACACTGCTATCAGAGTGCTCAGAGCATCATCACCTGCTCTAGAGCATCTGTTGCAGCACACTGTATCAGACCGCTCTGAGCATCATCATCTCCTCTACAGCATCTGGTGCAGCACACTGCTATCTACAGCATTTTTTGCAGCACACTGCTATCGAAGCGTTCTGAGCATCATCACCTGCTCTTCAGCATCTATTGCAGCACAACGCTATCAGGCCGTTCTGACCATCATCACCTTTTCTACAGCATCTGTTGCAGCACACTGCTATTGGGGCACTCTGAGCATCATCACCTGTTCTGCAGCATCTGTTGCAGCACGCTATCTACAGCATTGGTTGCAGCACACTGCTATCAGACCACTCTGAGCATCTTCATCTGCTCTACAGCATCTGTTGCAGCACACTATTGGCGCTCTGAGCATCATCATGTGCTCTACAGCATCTGTTGCAGCACACTGCTATCGGACCACTCTGAGCATCTTCATCTGTTCTACAGCATCTGTTGCAGCACACTATTGGCGCTCTGAGCATCATCATGTGCTCTACAACATCTGTTGCAGCACACTGCTATCGGACCACTCTGAGCATCATCATGTGCTCTACAACATCTGTTGCAGCACACTGCTATCGGACCGCTCTGAGCATCATCACATCCTCTGCAGGATCTGTTGCAGCACACTGCTATCGTACTGCGCTGAGCATCATCACCTGCTCTACAGCATCTATTGCAGCACACTGCTAAACTGGAGTCTTCCAGCCCTTTAAGATGAGTAGCCGTACCCTGGATATAGATGGGATGCAGATTTTATTCATACATCAATAATCAAGGCGACACAAATAGTTAGGCAAAGTGTGTCTGTTTTAATGTCAAATATCTTAAAACAGGGAGTACAACTAATATCAGCAATCGCTCGATACTCTGACTCTAACTACTTCATAAAAAAGCTGGGCTTTTGTACCCAAAAGTGGTCATCACTGATGTGCTGACCTGCTTCATTACCAACGTCATCCTACGTGGCAAACTACAAAAACCTATCGGGAGGTGGGATGGGTTGTAAGTGAATAACTAAGCATAGGTGCTATATCTGTATGGAATAACGGAAAGAGGTATTTGGATAGTTAACATCAGGTGGGGCAACTAAGCCCTCCTTTCAAAATGGCCACTATGAACGCCACTAAATGCACAACGTCCCATTGGCTACACACACTATAGGACCCTCAACTACATGGTCCCCTACCATTGGATGGCTTCTAACCCCCTTCAGTACTTTCCCTACCTACGTTAGCAGCACGCAGGCTGAACAACCATGTGCGGATAAGCTCGTCTTGATTCCAGCTTCCCACCAATTAAAATATCATCCATCATCACCTCAATGGTCAAGTGTCAATTAGTACTTTAAAGTTGGCCTTGAGTTTGTACTGTGTTCTGAGAATTTTTAAGGAGTATAGGCACTAGCCGGCATTCCGTGCATAGGTGTGATCATCTCATCCAACTTCTCTATCACATGACTGGACACCATGAAATTTAGCTTTTCCGTGTATTTGATTTTATTTTCATTAGTCCTCTGATGTCTTTTATTTTTGCTTGACCTTTCTGAACAGGAGCGTCTGTTCTTTCACGTTAATTGTATCCAATGTCAGCCAATTCCAGTTTGATAGGACGTTGGCTTTCTTGGCTCAGTCAACTCCTTAGCTGAGCTCTTATTCTGTTTAATTCAATTGCTTTTCTTAACTGCGACACTGAACTGAGGCCTCCTCTTTTGTTCAGTACTGCTTATAAATGTAGCAGAAACATGTATTCTTTATTTGTGCATATGTATCTGTAGAGGTATATATGTATATGTTGGCGCTTGCCGCGGTCTAATCTATTTAAACGCATGTGGCTAGCTTCATGATTGCTTTGCTGCTTGTGTTTCATTGCATCTGTACACGTTTAAACCAAGTATCTTCCTCAGGTCTGTGGCATAAGTCTTGTCATCTTGATCCCAAGATGTCACTTATCCTTGGTACTTCATTGTTCTTTATAAATTGTCTGCCTCTCTGGTCCATTTATCTTTCTATCTGGGTGTCGATTGAACTTTGTATGACATCACCATTCATCCTTGTCATTTAGTTTCTTTGCTTCTTCAGGAATCGCATTCAAATGGCCATCATATTGTCTTGGATGCATGTATGGTTTCTTCAATGGGTACTTTACCTCCCATATTCTCTTAGGTATAGGTACTCTTATGTGCACTGAACAGAGCCCATGCTCTTCTCTTTGCTTGTTTACTTGTTCAGTATATGTCACATACTTTGGTTCATATGTTTCAGGTAATGTAGGTGAGCAGTTGGAGTGGGGGTACTTGGCTCCTCGTCTACACTGCTATCGGAGTGCTCTGAGCATCATCACCTGCTCTACAGCATCTGTTGCAGCACACTGCTATCGGAGTGCTCTGAGCATCAGCACCTGCTCTACAGCATCTGTTGCAGCACACTGCTATCGGAGTGCTCTGAGCATCATCACCTTCTCTACAGCCTCTGTTGCAGCACACTGCTATCAGACCAATCTGAGCATCATCACCTGCTCTACAGCATCTGTTGCAGCACACTGCTATCAGACCGCTCTGAGCATCATCACCTGCTCTACAGCATCTGTTGCAGCACACTGCTATCGGAGCGCTCTGAGCATTATAACCTCCGCTGCAGGATCTGTTGCAGCACACTGCTATCAGACCGCTCTGAGCATCATCACTTGCTCTACAGCATCTGTTGCAGCACACTATCAGACCGCTCTGAGCATCATCACCTGCTCTACAGCATCTGTTGCAGCACACTGCTATCGGAGCGCTCTGAGCATTATAACCTCCTCTGCAGGATCTGTTGCAGCACACTGCTATCAGACCGCTCTGAGCATCATCACTTGCTCTACAGCATCTGTTGCAGCACACTGCTATCAGACCGCTCTGAGCATCATCACCAGCTCTACAGCATCTGTTGCAGCACACTGCTATCGGATCGCTCTGAGCATCATCACATCCTCTACAGCATCTGTTGCAGCACACTGCTATCGGACCGCTCTGAGCATCATCACCAGCTCTACAGCATCTGTTGCAGTACACTGCTATTGGACCACTCTTGGCATCATCACCTGCTCCACACTGCTATCTACAGCATCTGTTGCAGCACACTGCTATCGGACCGCTCTGAGCATCATCGCCTGCTCTACATCGTCTGTTGCAGCACACTGCTATCGGAGCGCTCTGAGCATCATTGCCTGCTCTACAGCATCTGTTGCAGCACACTGCTATCGGACCGCTCTGAGCATCATCACCTGCTCTACAGCATCTGTTGCAGCACACTGCTATCGGACCGCTTTGAGCATCATCACCTGCTCTATAGCATCTGTTGCAGCACACTGCTTTCGGAACGCTCTGAGCATCATCACCTGATATACAGAAAGTGTTGCAGTACACTGCTATCAGACCGCTCTGAGCGTCATTACCTGCTCTACAGCATCTGTTGCAGCACACTGCTATAAGACCGCTCTGAGCATCTTCATCTGCTCTCCAGCATCTGTTGCAGTACCCTGCTATCTATAGCAGCTGTTGCAGCACACTATCGACGCACTCTGAGAATCATCATCTGCTCTTCCGCCTCAGTTGCAGCACCCTGCTATCAGATCACTCTGAACATCATCACCTGCTCTACACATCTGTTGCAGCACACTGCTATCAGATCACTCTGAACATCATCACCTACTCTACAGCATCTGTTGCAGCACACTGCTTTCGAACCACTCTGAGCATCATCCCCTGCTCTATAGCATCTGTTGCAGCACACTGCTATCGAACCACTCTGAGCATCATCACCTGCTCTACAGCATCTGTTGCAGCACACTGCTATCGAACCACTCTGAGGATCATCACCTGCTCTACAGCATTGGTTGCAGCACACTGCTATCAGAGTGCTCTAAGCATCATCACCTGCTTTACAGCATCTGTTGCAGCACACTGCTATCGGACCGCTGTGAACATCATCACCTGCTCTACAGCATCTGTTGCAGCACACTGCTATCTACAGCATCTGTTGCAGCACACTGCTTTCAGAACACTCTGAGCATCATCACCTGATATACAGAAAGTGTTGCAGTACACTGCTATCAGACCACTCTGAGCGTCATTACCTGCTCTACAGCATCTGTTGCAGCACACTGCTATCGGACCACTCTGAGCATCATCACCTGCTCTACAGCATCTGTTGCAGCACACTGCTACCGGACCGCTCTGAGCATCATTACCTGCTCTACAGCATCTGTTGCAGCACAGTGCTATCGGACCGCTCTGAGCATCATCACCAGCTCTACAGCATCTGTTGCAGCACACTGCTATCAGAGTGCTCTGAGCATCATCACCTGCTCTACAGCATCTGTTGCAGCACACCGCTATAGGACTACTCTGAACATCATCACCTGCTCTACAGCATCTGTTGCAGCACACCGCTATAAGACCACTCTGAGCATCATCACCTGATCTATAGCATCTGTTGTAGCACGCTGCTAGCATCTGTTGCAGCACACTGCTATCAGACCGCTCTGAGCATCATTACCTGCTCGACAGCATCTGTTGCAGCACACTGCTATCGGAGCGCTCTGAGCATCATCGCCTGCTCTACATCATCTGTTGCAGCACACTGCTATCGGAGCGCTCTGAGCATCATCACATCCTCTACAGCATCTGTTGCGGCACACTGCTATCGGACCACTCTTGGCATCATCACCTGCTCCACACTGCTATCTACAGCATCTGTTGCAGCACACTGCTATCGGACCGCTCTGAGCATCACCACCTGTTCTACAGCATCTGTTGCAGCACACTGCTATCAGAGTGCTCTGAGCATCATCACCTGCTCTACAGCATCTGTTGCAGCACACTATCAGAGTGCCCTGGGCATCATCACCTGTTCTACAGCATCTGTTGCAGCACACTGCTATCAGAGTGCTCTGAGCATCATCACCTGCTCTACAGCATCTGTTGCAGCACACTGCTAGCATCTGTTGCAGCGCACTGCTATCAGACCGCTCTGAGCATCATTACCTGCTCTACAGCAGCTGTTGCAGCACACTGCTATCGGAGCGCTCTGAGCATCATCGCCTGCTCTACAGCATCTGTTGCAGCACACTGCTATCGGACCACTCTGAGCATCATCACCTGCTCTACAGCATCTGTTGCAGCACACTGCTA
The DNA here is from genome assembly GCF_040938575.1 of Ambystoma mexicanum. Classification (NCBI taxonomy): domain Eukaryota; kingdom Metazoa; phylum Chordata; class Amphibia; order Caudata; family Ambystomatidae; genus Ambystoma; species Ambystoma mexicanum. The sequence goes on from NC_090936.1 coordinate 1,171,850,024, forward strand.
TCGGAGTGCTCTGAGCATCATCGCCTGCTCTACAGCATCTGTTGCAGCACACTGCTATCGGACCACTCTGAGCATCATCACCTGCTCTACAGCATCTGTTGCAGCACACTACTATCGGACCGCTCTGAGCATCATTACCTGCTCTACAGCATCTGTTGCAGCACACTGCTAGCATCTGTTGCAGCACACTTCTATCAGACCGCTCTGAGCATCATTACCTGCTCTACAGCAGCTGTTGCAGCACACTGCTATCGGAGCACTCTGAGCATCATCGCACTGCTATCGGAGTGCTCTGAGCATCATCGCCTGCTCTACAGCATCTGTTGCAGCACACTGCTATCGGACCACTCTGAGCATCATCACCTGTGCTACAGCATCTGTTGCAGCACACTACTATCGGACCGCTCCGAGCATCATTACCTGCTCTACAGCATCTGTTGCAGCACACTGCTATCGGACCGCTCTGAGCATCATTACCTGCTCTACAGCATCTGTTGCAGCACTCGCTATAGGACCACTCTGAACATCATTACCTGCTCTACAGCATCTGTTGCAGCACACCGCTATAGGACCACTCTGAGCATCATTACCTGCTCTACAGCATCTATTGCAGCACACTGCTATCGGACCGCTCTGAGCATCATTACCTGCTCTACAGCATCTGTTGCAGCACACCGCTATAGGACCACTCTGAGCATCATTACCTGCTCTACAGCATCTGTTGCAGCACACTGCTATCAGAGTGCTCTGAACATCATTACCTGCTCTACAGCATCTGTTGCAGCACACTGCTATCTACAGCATCTATTGCAGCACACTGCTATCTACAGCATCTATTGCAGCACACTGCTATCTACAGCATCTGTTGCAGCACACCGCTATAGGACCGCTCTGAGCATCATCACCTGCTCTACAGCATCTGTTGCAGCACACTGCTATCTACAGCATCTATTGCAGCACACTGCTATCTACAGCATCTATTGCAGCACACTGCTATCTACAGCATCTGTTGCAGCACACCGCTATAGGACCGCTCTGAGCATCATCACCTGCTCTACAGCATCTGTTGCAGCACACTGCTATCTACAGCATCTATTGCAGCACACTGCTATCGAACCACTGAGGATCATCACCTGCTCACAGTACAGGGTCACTAAGCGGACAGTGGCAGCTGTCCTGCTGCCTTTCGTTCTCTAATCTGCCTGTAACAAAAACAATTAAGAAATGCCTGAACAATCTCTCGCATGGGAAGAGGGTGCTGGCTCAGATACATGGGCAATACTGGTATATGCACTGTACAGTAGTTGTGCTTTTGTAATGTGTAAAGAGGTGCAGGGATGTATGCATTACAGTGTGCATTAAAATGTCAGCATTACCACAGTACTGTTGCCCACCCTGCCAGAGTCTGGCTCCAACACAGAAGCAAGCACGCTGACTACATGTATACATTCTAACTGCACAGCAGCGAGTCCCCATGAGGCGGAGGCCCGCTGTGTGAATTATCCATAAAAGTATGTACAAATAACAGAAAATAAATAAAAAAGGGGTAGAGGTGGGGGCATCGAGTACTGCGATCAATTGACCTGCTTCACCCAATTATGAGGCACTTGCCCAACTGACTGGCAAGCAGCAGCCTCAGATCCTGGCTCGCAAGTGTGTTGCAGGGAGGTAGGCAGCCGCAATCCAGAGCCACCACCATCACGCAGAGCGCCGGGCATCTGAATGGTGATGTGCTGGATGGACAGCTACACCACACTCTCAAACCCCTTGCACCCCCCCCCGCCCCCGGCCAGCACATGAAGACACGGTGGCAATGAGACACCCAGTGGTGAAATGAGGAACAGCATCACAAAAGGCTGTGTACGGCCTGTGTCGCCAAAGCCTCGCCGAAAGAGGCGTCGCGTTTCAGCTGATAAAATCAGTGATGTGTTAAGATTTCCATGACATGTAGCTTAGGTACATGCAAATCAGCCTGCCGCAAATGCTGCGTTTCTCCTCTTTCCAAAGCGCTATGCTATACCAGCACATACCCAAGGAACATCTTTATCAAAGACAGCGGCTAATTAGGATGCAGTCCATATTGTGCATTCAAAATGAATCCCAGCGTGCTTAACAACGCGCGGCCATTGTGCCATGAGTGCTCATCACGCATTCCTGCTCTCGGGGAGGAGCATCCGATTTGCTGACTTTCAAACTCTTGTCCCCCGAGTCTCGTTGAAGGTTATCGCTGACAGGGAGCTCCCAGAAGATGCTTGTATCAGCAAACGGGTGTCAGCTCAGAGGTCGGACGAAGAACGTGCCGGCTCGTGAGGCATTTACACATTAAACCGTGTTCTGCAAGCATCATCTTAACCCTTTGACCTCTGGGAGCTTCAATGCCTCCCTATGGAAACCAATGGGGGAAGGAGAATTAGGCAAATAATGTTATTCAAATGGGCAGGAACATCCTTCAGTCCCTTGAAAAAGCTTAAGACTAATGTCCCAATAGAAATGACGTCCATACATTGCTGTAACAGGAAGTGTTCAACTTAAAATACCTTGCGATCCATGTGCATTCATTGGACAATATCGGTCTCGGCATTGTGACGAATACTCAATAGAACACACAGAAGTATTAATTGGGCAATATTGGTCTCGGCATTGTGACGAACAATCAGCAGAACACGCAGATGAACAATCAGAACACACAGAAGTATTAATTGGGCAATAATGGTCTCTGCATTGTGACGAACAATCAACAGAACACACAGAAGTATTAATTGGGCAATATCGGTCTCTGCATTGTGACGAATACTCAATAGAACACACGGAAGTATTAATTGGGCAATACTGGTCTCTGCATTGTGACGGAGAATCATTAGAACAGACAGAAGTATTCATTGGGCAATATCGGTCTCTGCATTGTGACGAACAATCAGCAGAACACGCAGAAGTATTGGGTAATATTGCTCTCGGCATTGTGACGAACAATCAACAGAACACAAGTATTAATTGGGCAATAATGGTCTCTGCATTGTGACGAACAATCAACAGAACACACAGAAGTATTAATTGGGCAATATCGGTCTCTGCATTGTGACGAATACTCAATAGAACACACGGAAGTATTAATTGGGCAATACTGGTCTCTGCATTGTGACGGAGAATCATTAGAACAGACAGAAGTATTCATTGGGCAATATCGGTCTCTGCATTGTGACGAACAATCAGCAGAACACGCAGAAGTATTGGGTAATATTGCTCTCGGCATTGTGACGAACAATCAACAGAACACAAGTATTAATTGGGCAATAATGGTCTCTGCATTGTGACGAACAATCAACAGAACACACAGAAGTATTAATTGGGCAATATCGGTCTCTGCATTGTGACGAATACTCAATAGAACACACGGAAGTATTAATTGGGCAATACTGGTCTCTGCATTGTGACGGAGAATCATTAGAACAGACAGAAGTATTCATTGGGCAATATCGGTCTCTGCATTGTGACGAACAATCAGCAGAACACGCAGAAGTATTGGGTAATATTGCTCTCGGCATTGTGACGAACAATCAACAGAACACAAGTATTAATTGGGCAATAATGGTCTCTGCATTGTGACGAACAATCAACAGAACACACAGAAGTATTAATTGGGCAATAATGGTCTCCGCATTGTGACGAAGAATCAATACAACACAGAAGTATTAATTGGGCAATATCGGTCTCTGCATTGTGACGAATACTCAATAGAACACACGGAAGTATTAATTGGGCAATACTGGTCTCTGCATTGTGACGGAGAATCATTAGAACAGACAGAAGTATTGGGTAATATTGCTCTCGGCATTGTGACGAACAATCAACAGAACACAAGTATTAATTGGGCAATATTGGTCTCGGCATTGTGACGAACAATCAACAGAACACACAGAAGTATTAATTGGGCAATACTGGTCTCTGCATTGTGACGGAGAATCATTAGAACAGACAGAAGTATTCATTGGGCAATATCGGTCTCTGCATTGTGACGAACAATCAGCAGAACACACAGAAGTATTGGGTAATATTGCTCTCGGCATTGTGACGAACAATCAACAGAACACAAGTTTTAATTGGGCAATACTGGTCTCTGCATTGTGACGGAGAATCATTAGAACAGACAGAAGTATTCATTGGGCAATATCGGTCTCTGCATTGTGACGGAGAATCATTAGAACAGACAGAAGTATTCATTGGGCAATATCGGTCTCGGCATTGTGACGAATACTCAATAGAACACACAGACGTATTAATTGGGCAATACTGGTCTCTGCATTGTGACGAACAATCAGCAGAACACGCAGAAGTATTAATTGGGCAATATTGGTCTCGGCATTGTGACGAACAATCAACAGAACACAGAAGTATTAATTGGGCAATATTGGTCTCGGCATTGTGACGAACAATCAACAGAACACACAGAAGTATTAATTGGGCAATAATGGTCTCCGCATTGTGACAAAGAATCAATACAACACAGAAGTATTAATTGGGCACTATTGGTCTCGGCATTGTGACGAAGAATCAGTACACACACAGGAGTCGGCAGTGAAGTTTAACACATTCTTACAGTAAATTAGCTGGCTAGGCGGAGTATGGCGGTGATTAGTGTTAGTAATGAGTGAGTATGATGGGAGAAGTCTACCTCCTGCCATGGAATGCAGGCATTCCCCATTGCAGTGTTTGGAGCCGAATTGTGGGGGTGCTCGGAAATACATAATCTGGTGTTAGAGGAAAGATATTTAAGCACCTCCTCAATCTACCGAATAACGTTCCTAATCTCCTGGAGTTGGGTTGGTATGGGTTGGAATACCTGATAAAACAGTGCCTAGGGTTTTATTGGTTAAGATTATGGAATATGAACGAACTTGTCCTTTTTAATGAGGGAATGAATGATCTTGTATGCCACGTTACTATGGTGGAGGATGTTAGACACTATTTGTACCTCTCCTTCATATATTTCCTTAGCCGGTCAGATAGCACAGTGAGCTAAGCACTCGCCCCCAATATATCTGCATGCAGCCTGTTGTGGCAGGTTCGAATTCCAGCAGGATCAACTCAGCCTTTCATCCTTCCAAGGTCGATAAATTGAGTACCACTCTGTTGGATAGTAATGTCTTGTGTTATTTCAGCGCTGTGAGACCCATGGATGTGTAGCGCTATGTAAGTAATAAAGCATTATTATTATTATTAAGGAGACGCATCTTAAAACGGTTCTTTATATCAGATCTGCTGAGGCGGCTCATATGTGGGATGGAAATTGTGTATCCGGCTTAATGAGCCATTTAGACTCGGCTTCAGCAGTCCCAGCAAAACTTTTAAAATCTTAGGTATGAATTTGATATTATTTGTATTTTACATGTTTTCATTGATCTTATCATGTATTTTTTATAATTGGTGTTTTATGAATTTGTACATTTATGGCTAAACGCGGAATCAAGTTATTTCAAACACATTGATTCAAGAGGAAGGGGGTGGGTGAGATGATCTCCTGGAGGGTCGCAGCGGTCAAACTGCAAGCAATAAAGGAGACTAGTAAAGTGGTCAGGATGCAGTGACTTAATACGCTGCAAGGGCCCGTCTCCACGAAGGCTGGAGTTCTGTTCCCCGCCTTTCCCTAACCATCACAGCCGCAGGGATTCAGCGCCAGTATGCGTCCCGCCTCATGCGCTTCGTCTCAGGGATTTAGCACAAGATCAGGTCTTGGCTACCCAGTCTCAGGGATATATAGCGCCCAGATCACTCCTCGTCTTCCCCCATCACCAAGCACTTCGCCCTCCCTTGCTATAGGCCAAAGAGATGGCTCGGATATTACCTTTCAGCCACGCGTCCCCCTCCTGGGCTGAAGATGAGGGTGCCTCTTGCCAGACTCCTACTAGCAAGCATAGCTTGCCCCCTTGCTTAGGGGACATATTCTGGAATAGATATTCTCACCCCTCTGGGATGATCATGTTAACACCACTTCCATACTCCTACTAGCAAGCATATCTTGCCCCCTTGCTTAGGGGACATATTCTGGAATATATATTCTCACCCCTCAGCTTTGAGGCACCCCTCTGGGATGATCATGTTAACACCACTTCCATACTCCTGCCAGCAAGCATATCTTGCCCCCTTGCTTAGGGGACATATTCTGGAATAGATATTCTCACCCCTCAGCTTTGAGGCACCCCTCTGGGATGATCATGGTAACACCACTTCCATACTCCTGGCAGCAAGCATATCCTTCCCCCCCCTTGCTTAGGGGACCTATTCTGGAATAGATATTCTCGCCCCTCAGCTTTGAGGCACCCCTCTGGGATGATCATGGTAACACCACTTCCATACTCCTGCCAGCAAGCATATCCTTCCCCCCTTGCTTAGGGGACATATTCTGGAATAGATATTCTCACCCCTCAGCTTTGAGGCACCCCTCTGGGATGATCATGGTAACACCACTTCCATACTCCTGGCAGCAAGCATATCTTGCCCCCTTGCTTAGGGGACATATTCTGGAATAGATATTCTCACCCCTCTGGGATGATCATGGGAACACCACTTACATACTCCTGGCAGGAAGCATATCCTTCCCCCCCTTGCTTAGGGGACATATTCTGGAATAGATATTCTCAACCCTCAGCTTTGAGGCACCCCTCTGGGATGATCATGTTAACACCACTTCCATACTCCTACTAGCAAGCATATCTTGCCCCCTTGCTTAGGGGACATATTCTGGAATAGATATTCTCACCCCTCAGCTTTGAGGCACCCTCCTCGGATAATCATGGGAACACCACTTCCATACTCCTGGCAGCAAGCATATCCTTCCCCCTTGCTTAGGGGACATATTCTGAAATAGATATTCTCACCCTCAGCTTTGAGGCACCCCTCTGGGATGATCATGGGAACACCACTTCCATACTCCTGGCAGCAAGCATATCCTTCCCCCCTTGCTTAGGGGACATATTCTGAAATAGATATTCTCACCCCTCAGCTTTGAGGCACTCCTCTGGGATGATCATGGTAACACCACTTCCATACTCCTGCCAGCAAGCATATCTTGCCCCCTTGCTTAGGGGACATATTCTGAAATAGATATTCTCACCCCTCAGCTTTGAGGCACTCCTCTGGGATGATCATGGTAACACCACTTCCATACTCCTGGCAGCAACTAGTTTGAATCCTTTTCTCCCATGCTTAGAGCACAATATTTGGGATAGCCTCACCATCCAAACCTGCTTCCTGGGCTGAAAATTACAATACCACTTCCAAATGCTTACCAGCAAATATTGCCAAGTATTTCTACTCCTTACGTAGGGTTTTTGTGAGGTTGTGTTTTTGTAACCCACCTGCTATTGGCTCTCCTCTGCACCTGGCCTCTTTCTAGCCTCTAGGAAATAGCCCTCAGCGGGCACTTGTGTTTCTCGCCTTCTTGGCCTCTCGTCTCACCCAGTGGCTGAGACATGGCCCTCAGCAGGCCCTACCCTTTCTTTCTTTCCTTCTCTGCCTCTGGTCTCTTCCGGGTCTGTGATGTAACCCTCAGCAGACCTTATGCTTTCTCTCCTCCGTTTCTGGTATATATAGCCCACCACATGCTTTTCATTCTCTCCTTCCCTGGAGCTAGTCTCTTCAAGGGGTCTGTGATGTAACCCTCAGCAGGCTGGGGGCGTGGCTAGGAAGCCATGTGAAAAGACGCGTCTGTACGGGGGCTCCCGCAGATCCGTACATTATCCGACTGAAAACCGTGCAAGGACCGATGCAACTCGGTTGATATGGAGATGACTGCATACATGAAGCTTGGGTGCACGTGTGGATACATTTTTACACGGGTCCGCACCGCGAATGCGTAATTAGAAGCCAAGTGAGGATTTGGAGGCGAGAGCTCGACGGATGATAAAATGGCCGCCGCCGCTTAACGAAGGGACAAAGGAGTGGCAGATCTGAGCGCCTGACGATCGCAGCGGAGCATGGTGGCAGTGGTTGGGAGTGGTGGGCACGCAGCAGAAGACACGCGAGGTGAAGGCCAGGCTTCAGTGGTAACAGGAGCCTAAGATATGGTGTCGGAGCGCGGGACAGCGGAAGGGCGTAAGGCCTAGAGCGCGGAACGGGACCCCAGTGGTGGGTTACAAAATACACGGGCGCTCTTGGGGCGTTACGAACGGTGTAGCACAACCCGGCCCGCCTTGGGACTGCGGTGGAAGGAAACAGGAGCTAAGACGGTCGGAGTCGTGGTGATAGCCTGAGGACACCCGAAGAGTGCGTTGTGACTCCCGGCCTCGGACCCGAGCGTGGCCAGAAGGACGCTTCTGACGGGAGACATGTCGAATAAGCTCCTGAGAGGGAAGAATAAACAGGCCACGCTCGACGAATACGCCAAGACGCCGCCCGGCCCGGACGAAGCCAGGAGCAAAGAGAAAGCGCAGGCCAAGGAGATGGCCGCCGGGGGTGCGACCCAGGAGGTCCTCGCTGCCATAGCGGACCTAAAACGGACGTGGGAGACCAAGCTCCAGCTCGCTGTGGCTGAACTGAAGACCGCGATGGAACTACAGGTTGGGGCGGTGCAGGAGGACGTGAACCTCTTAAGGCAGGACGTGCGAGCCCTGGCGGAGCGCACGGAGACCTTGGAAAAGGAAATGGGCCCTACCGCGACGGACTGCGCCGCGCACAAGAGTGAACTCCATGCTTTGGTGCAACGTGTAGGCAACTTGGAGAGTAGGGCGGAGGAGGCGGAAGGACGCGCCCGGAGAAACAACGTCCGCATTGTAGGCCTGCCGGAGGGGACTGAAGGCCATAGTCCCACGGAGTTTATTGAAAACTTGTTACTGCAGGAGATCACAGGAGGTGCCCTGTCGCAGGGGTTTGCGGTTGAGAGAGCGCACAGGGCCTTAACTAGGAAGCCACCACCGGGAAACCCGCCCAGGCCTGTGATCGCCAAGATCCTCAATTATCGGGACCGGGAAAGGATCCTTGAATACTTCCGTAAGGGAGGCACTATACGAAGGGGAGAGGCGGCCATAACTGCTTACCCCGATTATACCCTACAGGTACAGCGCAGTCGCATGAACTTTGGATCGGTTAAGAGACGATTGCGGGAAGCTGGGTATAAATACACGTTATTCTACCCGGCCAAACTGAAGGTTTTCTTTAAGAGCAAGATGTTGTTTTTTGATACCCCGGAGGATGCCATGGAATGGCTGGACGCGCAAAACTGCCTTCAGGAGCCAGATGTTCGGACGGCTGATGAAACGGGACGAGATAAGTGAAGCTGCGGGCCTGGCTGGGCTAAGAATATTGGGACTGGAATATAGTCATTGAATGTGTATTAGAATGTGTACGCGTTAATAGTTGAGCAACATGGTCCGTGAGCACGGAAACGGATGCGAGGGAGAGGAGCCTCCAGGGGCCGTTCTTTATACCCCAGTTCGAGTTTAGGTTAGTCACTGTTAGTGGGGTGACACCCCGTCGGGTTCTCTGCTCGGGTTTCCGGAGAGAACCGAACACGGGGATGCCTGAGATCCAGGGATGGAGCTGGGCAGTGGGGGGGGTTAGGGGTGTGGGGTGTGTTAGTTTTTATATGAGCCTGGGGGTGAAACTGGAATTGGGGGTCTGTGAGGTGGGGGGGAGGCGTGTTGCCCTGGGAGGGAGGTGGAAGCTACTGATAGACCATGGGGGACCTTAGGATATTAACATGGAACGTTAGAGGGCTTAACAGTTACCTGAAGCGAAACAAGGTCATGTTGTACATGAAAAGACAAAAGATAGACGTAGCCTTGCTACAGGAGACGCATCTGACACGGGAGAAAATGGAGCTGGTAGGGAGGAAGTGGAAGGGGACAGTAGTAGGATCCACGTATTCTGCCTATGCTAGAGGTGTTCTGGTTTGGGTGGCGCCGCATGTCCCATTCAAGCTAATTGGGGAGGTTGTGGAGGCAGATGGGAGGCTGGTCATGGTAAGGGGGCTTGTGGAGAACAGAGTAGTGTGTATTGTAAACACTTATGCTCCCAACCAGGACACGGCGACATACTTGAGGATGCTGTGCACGAGACTTAGTGTCGGGATGGGGGGTACGGTGATGTAGGGCGGCGACTTCAACTGTGTACTGAACCCCAGGGAGGATAGGTCCGATGACAAGCCCAGCCCGGCGGCCAAAGTACTGCAGACGTTGCTGGCGGACTTCGGTCTGGTAGATGTGTGGAGAGAGAGGCACCCTGGCGTGAGGCAATACTCGCATTATTCGGCCCGCATCAATTGCATACGAGGCTTGATTACTTTTTCGTCACTCCGGACGTCGTCGCGGAGTGCGACCATATAGACTACAGGGCGAGAGTCCTCTCAGACCACTCGCCCCTGGTCTTGCGATGGCAGCTTTACCCCCCACGAGCGCGTATACCAACATGGCGCCTTAGGGCGGAGGCGCTCAGGGACCCAGTCTTCAGAGAGGATATGAGGGAGGAGATAACTGCTTACTTTGAGGTGAATACAGGGAGTGTTAAGTCGGCTGGTACTTTATGGGAGGCCTTTAAGGTTGTAATGCGGGGCATCGCCATTGCGAAGTCCAGGGGATTGATGGGGGGGGTCCTGGCCGATCTGCATAAGGCTGAGACTGAGTTGGAAAGAGAGCTGGAAGAAGGTGGGATCGATACGGAGGCGGTCTCTAACCTGCAACAGAGGTGTGCGGAACACTGGGACAGGCTCTGTAATCTGAACTACAGAAAGTATATAGAGAGACTACATGCGGGGGGGACAAAACGGGTAGGCTTCTGGCTTGGCTGTATAAGAGCGAGACCCCGAGAGCCCCGATCCAATCGGTGATCACTGAAAAGGGCGAGGAGGCGGACACTCAAGAAGGCGTAAATAGGGCATTCGCAGAATATTATATGGAATTATACGAAGACTGAGGGGGGGAGCCGGGAGGAGATAGACGAAGTGCTGGAAGACATGGGCCTGCCCAGGGTCAGTGATGAAGAGCGAGAGGCGTTGGATGCTCCGATCACTCTGGAAGAGTTGAAAGAGATTGTGAGGCAGTTACCCACTTGCAAGGCCCCAGGGGCGGATGGGTTCCCCAGTGAATTTTATAAAGCGTATGGAGAGGAGGTGCTCCCGCCCATGCTGGAGATGCTTAATGAAGCGTTCGAGGTGGGGCGGCTTCCGGAATCACTCAGGGAAGCGATTATAATACCGCTCCCCAAACCCAATCAACCAGGACACGGTTGTGGCTCCTACAGGCCCCTGTCGATGCTGAACCAAGACAGCAAGATCCTAACAGCTGTCCTGGCCGCCAGAATGCGGAGAGTGATCGGCAAGTTGATACATCCTGACCAGACGGGCTATGTCCCGAACAGGAACATCACTCACAATCACAGACGCCTTCACAGGGTGGTGGAATGGGGATGTAGTGACGACAGCGAAATGGCGATAGTAGCATTGGACGCGGTTAAAGCGTTCGACTCTGTTCGGTGGCCGTGGTTGCTGGCGGTTCTGGGACGGTTTGGAATGGGACCAGGCTACATTAGGTGGGCAGAGATGTTATATAGTGCGCCTTTGGCCAGGGTCCGTACGGGTGCAGTGGTGTCAGACAGATGGCAGTTGGGCAGAGGCACTAGGCAGGGGTGTCCTTGGTCCCCAATGTTGTATATATTGGCCCTCGAACCTTTAGCAATTTACCTTCGGCAGCAGTATGACCCGGTGGGTATTGAGGTAGGAGGGGAGTGTCATCTTATATCCCTGTATGCAGATGATATGCTGCTGTATCTGAAGTACCCAGAAGAGAACTTGCAGTATGTCTTGGAGGTAATGGGGAGGTACGCCTGGCTGTCCGGCATAGCAGTAAACCCCCAGAAATCCACACTATTTCCGCTGGGCGGTTATGTGGGGACTCCCGTGGAGAGGTTGCCAGTGCTGCAGATCCCGTGGGCGGCGAGCTCTTTCCGGTACCTGGGAATTGCTGTGTATCACACGACAGAGGAGGAACATAAGCATAATACCGAATTAGCCGTGGGGAAGATTGAGAAATGCATGAGGTTCTGGGAAAGATTGCCTCTAGCGATGATGGGCCGGGGAGCTATGCTCTAGATGGTGGTGCTGCCCAGGCTGTTGCATTATTTTAATAACATCCCTTATATGATACCTAAGAAGTTTTTTGTGAGGTTACATAGTGTATGCAGGGATTTCCTATGGCACGGCACACGTAATAGAGTAGCATTGTGGAAACTGCAGCGAGAAAGGCGGCGTTAAACTGCCAAACTTTGAGGCCTATTATGTGGCTGCGCAATTGCAATATGTGGCCAGGTGGCTCTCGGATGACGAGACCCCTGAGCACAGACTGCTGGGGGGGGATTGCTCCCCTTTTTATTTGCGGGAGGTGATCTGGGTGACCAATGCATGTATGAGAAAACGTCCCAGAATGCTGGCCTTGGGTAGGAACATGTGGCGACGAGCCTGCCAGATGATGGGTGACCCCTCGCCGTGCGTGCCGCAGTTACCACTGGTCGCTTTGGCGAAGGAAGACAGGCAGCTTAGAGCAATCCTTCGGACATACTGGGAATCAGTGGGGTTGGTCACCATGGGAGACATCTGGCATGATGGGACCATAACGGAGTTCGAAGAACTAGAGGCGGTGTCAGGACTGCATAGGGGTCAATATGTAACATATCATAGGGTGGTGCAGGAGATCCGGAGTTGGTGGCCTGAAACTACTTTGGCCGATGAACCAGATGCTACGTTAGAAATAATATACGACGCATCGGAGGGTGGGCATGAGGTCTCCAGGTTGTATGAGATGTTAATGACAAAGTTGGGGAAGGATTTGGGGCACTTGAGACTGGAATGGGAAGCAGAGAGGGGGGCCCAGATGGCGGATGGGGTGTGGGAACGCGCCTTGGGGTACCACAAAAAAGTATCGAGGAATGCCAGGTTTAAGCAGATACAGTTCTACATTACGCACAGGGCATATATGACCCCCCTGAGAATATCTAGATTTCGGGACACAGGGCGCCAGGAGTGCCCCAAGTGTAACGAAGAGAATGCGGATATGATACACATGTTCTGGGCGTGCCCAGTGATCGCAAGCTACTGGGGTGAAGTGGCGCAGAGGCTGGCGGGAAAGGGTATCACGCTTAAAGTGGATTCAGCCTGGGCCTGCTTGCTGGGGGGATATCCCAGAGCGCGTAAGTTCCGACATGTCGAGAAACTTAAAGATCTGGCCTATGTGCTTGCTAAACGTAGGATCGCCATGGGGTGGAAGACATGTCATAAGCCACGAGTGGAGGTCTGGTGGAGAGATCTCCAAAAATGGGCTGATGCCGAGACAGCGGTGTGGCGGGATGCCAATATGGCAGGGGAGGAGGAAGAAACGGGCTCCCTCACGGCATGGAAGTTGTTGATAGCCGAGCTGTTTGGAACAGTATCAGCTTCGGCTGAATCTGAAGGCGATGATGCCCCACCGCACGGAGCGGATACCGATGGTGGAAACCACACAGGCTCATAGGGGGGAGGGATGGGGATTGCAGTGTTGTTTGTTGTTTGATGTGTTTTATTTCTGGTTTGTTGTATTGTTGTTTGGTTTACATAAAATAAAAATATATTTAAAAAAAAAAAAAACCCTCAGCAGGCTCTTCACCTTCCCACCATCTCTGCATAGGAGCATCTCCAGCATCTGAGATACACCCAGCAAGTTTATAGGTTTCTTTTTCCATCTGGCTCTGATCGCTACCAGCTTCTGCGGTCGAGCCCTTAGGTGGCTCTCTGCTTTATCAGCGTCCATGTTACTGCCCTCAGCAGGCTATTCCCTTTCCAGTCAGTCTTGCCCATCGTCTCACTCTGCCCCTTAGTCGCCCTTTCTCATCTCCCCAGTTCCTCAAAGGTGATCCAGTCTGTGGCACCCTCTGCAGGGCCCAGAGCCCTTATACATTTACGTATTTGTATTTTGTATATTTATATAGCGCGCCAGGCCCGAGGGCATCTGGGCACATATCACACGAGGCAAAGTTACGATTACATACATAATCGTGTTTCCTTTCTTGCTGGAATCTCTGTTCCGAATTGGTTATCCCCTTGTATGCGATTTCCTGCCTCCTGCACTTAATGTCGGATGCCAGGCTATGCAGAAGCGACCAAAAATTGAAATGATTGTGCTGCCATTTTGCAGCCCAGGAGCGGCCACCATGACCGGAGCTGGAGTCGAGCAACTGTGTTCGAGTGGCGTGTGGGCTATCCCTTGCGCTAGGCCTGGATGAACATTTACAAAACAAACCCACATTAATTTGGCTGGAGCTCCCATTCATACTCGGGTAGCTTTCAGAGAGGCAGTAGGTTTTTGCCAGAGGCAGGCTTAGGATATTAGGGTAATTGTAGGGAGAAGGGTAATGAGAGGTAGTGAGTGACTGGGACCCAGTCAGAGAGTGAGATGTAGGGTTGGATATGTTTATGCAGCACTGTGACACTGATATTTGGGAGGCTGGTGACACCAGTCAGTGTTCATCTCTTGAAGTAAGTGGACAAGACATGTGCCATTGGGTGACACCTGGAAGGAGGAGTGGGAGGAGTCGGGAATCCCTGTGGGCAGCTTGTGGAAGAGTCACACTTGCCCCATTTTGCACGCAGGAGCAGCAGATATTGAGGGCGAGGGTAACATATAGAAAGAAATGTTTGCATCCAAACAAGCTACAGGCTGAATAGGAGGTCCTTAAGAAAACATGCTCTCGACATCTACGATTATCCTATCCATCATGACTTGGCCTCCTTGCGTCTAACAGAAGCAAGCGGCCCTATGATGGCTATGGCAATCCCAGACAGATACTTCATCAATTGTAAAAACCGCGCTTCGAGCCATGGGAGTGGAGGTGCGGCCATTGTCAAAAATTGATGTCAGTTTTTTGAGAGCCTAAGTGCCTGTGATAATTGTGAGATATTATATCTGAAACTCACTAGACCACCAGTAGCGGTCTCAACCTCATTGTGGTTTACCACCCACCACGTGACATGGTTCATTTTAATGAGGATTTGATTAATTTACTAATAACCACCAATGGCCCGAACTGCTCGACCTTAGTAGTAGGGGATTTTAACAGATGGCTTCATGACCCTACGGATGAGGAAGCAGGTATTTTGGAAGAGGTACTCCTGGCTATCAACTTTAAAGTCGAGAACATTGAACCTACGGCTAAATCAGGCAATATTCTGGACTGGGCAATATCGAGAAACCCAATCGTGTGAATAAAGAACACCTCCCCATGCATTATGGTCCGCCCATTGCGTACTTCATTTCAGAGGACATTCCTAAAAAAAAACACCTAATCCTATCAAAGTGGTGTATAATGGTAATCTTCAGAGCTGCCTCCATGACATTATGTCTATCACGGATAGTTCGGACTCTCCTGAATTTCTTGTGGAGACATAACAATGCTCTGATTAAAATGCGGGGCAAAATCACTCCCATTAAGAATAAATTGGTGAAGGAAAATACCAGTCATAACAAAATGGCTCACTGCTGTCATTACCTCTGAGAAGCAGGACATTAAGCAAGCCCTGAGGAGCCCCACAGTGCTGCCTCAGCCATCTATATAGCATCTCTTGCCCATGCTCACCTGTCCGCAAGGTGAGGGGGCTTATGATCCCCTTTCCACAGGAGGTTAACCACCCCATGTCGCCCTGTGTGGCGATGCTGCTGCGCCAGCCCCTCAGGGGCCAGAGTTCCAGCTGCTGTTTGGGTCCTCCTTGATGTAAACCCATTTCCTCTCTAGCAGACGGTAACTTCCCACTGGTGTCTAGGCCACTACAGCAAACCGGAGAGGTCAGTAGCCGCAAATCCTCACCCTCCCTCCCTAGCAGGGTATAATAAAGTACAGGCGGTAAGGGCGTGTCTCGCCTCATTGCGGGTCCGATGGGGTCACTTCCCAGATCCAGAAACAGCCATGTTACTGCAAGGCTCCTCCATCCAAGCCATCCAACACCATTGCCCCTCACCTTCCACTCGTCATAGGGTGATGCGCTTCATTTTCCCCCATTGCTAATGCTGGAAGGCTGGTAACTGTCGAGTGGCTGTAGGGTGTGTGGGGGGGGGCCGAGATCCAGTCGCTTTGCCAGGTGCGGAGGCATTGGGTCACTAAACGGTGGGAGGAGCGCCATCCTTAGACCAGAAGCAGGGGTCTAAGCCCTAGAATAGGGCCAGCTAGTTCGGTGGGCTCCAGGGGCTCTAACCAATCTTGTCCCAAGGGATGCATGCAGATCCTATCCACCCAAGTTCCAAAGAGAGAATACTTGAGCCACAGAAGGAGAATGAAAATCCAAGGTCTCCATCTCTGCTGCCCCACCCAGTGGGTCAGACAGTAATGATGATGATGATGACATGGGTGATGATGAAGACGAAGAGTATGCTCCATCAGTGTCCAGGCGGGAGCACGCATTGCTGTTAGAAAGCAGTGATAGGGCGGAGGAGAATGACACTGCAGACTCGGAGGCTGTAGTCTTAATAGAAGCATGCCCGCACCTGTATTGAGGCTCTTTGAGAAACAGCCTTCCCGTTGCAGATCACATCTCCACGTGGAATCCAGGACATCACCAGCACCTTCCCCGCCTTCCCGTTGCAGATCACATCGTTACATGGAATCCAGGACATCACCAGCACCTTCACCGCCTTCCCGTTGCAGATCACATCTCCACGTGGAATCCAGGACATCACCAGCACCTTCACCGCCTTCCCGTTGCAGATCACATCACTACATGGAATCCAGGACATCACCAGCACCTTCACCGCCTTCCCGTTGCAGATCACACCTCCACGTGGAATCCAGGACATCACCAGCACCTTCACCGCCTTCCCGTTGCAGATCACATCTCTACATGGAATCCAGGACATCACCAGACCCTTCACCGCCTTCCCGTTGCAGATCACATCTCCACGTGGAATCCAGGACATCACCAGCACCTTCACCGCCTTCCCGTTGCAGATCACATCTCCACATGGAATCCAGGACATCACCAGCATCTTCACCGCCTTCCCGTTGCAGATCACATCTCCACATGGAATCCAGGACATCACCAGCACCTTCACCACCTTCCCGTTGCAGATCACATCTCCACATGGAATCCAGGACATCACCAGCATCTTCACCGCCTTCCCGTTGCAGATCACATCTCCACGTGGAATCCAGGACATCACCAGCACCTCCACCGCCTTCCCGTTGCAGATCACATCTCTACGTGGAATCCAGGACATCACCAGCACCTTCACCGCCTTCCCGTTGCAGATCACATCTCCACATGGAATCCAGGACATCACCACCTTCCCGTTGCAGATCCCATCTCTACGTGGAATCCAGGACATCACCAGCACCTTCACCGCCTTCCCTTAGCAGATCACATCTCCACGTGGAATCCAGGACATCGCCAGCACCTTCACCGCCTTCCCGTTGCAGATCACATCTCCACATGGAATCCAGGACATCACCACCTTCCCGTTGCAGATCACATCTCCACGTGAAATCCAGGACATCACCAGCACCTTCACCACTTTCCCGTTGCAGATCACATCACAACGTGGAATCCAGGACATCACCAGCACCTTCACCGCCTTCCCGTTGCAGATCACATCTCCGCATGGAATCCAGGACATCACCGCCTTCCCGTTGCAGATCACATCTCCACGTGGAATCCAGGACATCACCAGCACCTTCACCGCCTTCCCATTGCAGATCACATCTCCACGTGGAATCCAGGACATCACCAGCATCTTCACCCCCTTCCCGTTGCAGATCACATCACAACGTGGAATCCAGGACATAACCAGCACCTTCACCGCCTTCCCGTTGCAGATCACATCACAACGTGGAATCCAGGACATCACCAGCACCTTCACCGCCTTCCCGTTGCAGATCACATCACAACATGGAATCCAGGACATCACCAGCACATTCACCGCCTTCCCGTTGCAGATCACAGCTCCACATGGAATCCAGGACATCACCAGCACCGCCTTCCCATTGCAGATCACATCACAACATGGAATCCAGGACATCACCAGCACCTCCACCGCCTTCCCGTTGCAGATCACATCTCTACGTGGAATCCAGGACATCACCAGCACCTTCACCGCCTTCCCGTTGCAGATCACATCTCCACATGGAATCCAGGACATCACCACCTTCCCGTTGCAGATCCCATCTCTATGCGGAATCCAGGACATCACCAGCACCGTCACCACCTTCCCGTTGCAGATCACATCACAACGTGGAATCCAGGACATCACCAGCACCTTCACCGCCTTCCCGTTGCAGATCACATCTCCACGTGGAATCCAGGACATCACCAGCACCTCCACCGCCTTCCCGTTGCAGATCACATCTCTACGTGGAATCCAGGACATCACCAGCACCCTCATCGCCTTCCCGTTGCAGATCACATCTCCACATGGAATCCAGGACATCACCAGCACCTTCACCGCCTTCCCGTTGCAGATCACATCTCCACATGGAATCCAGGACATCACCACCTTCCCGTTGCAGATCACATCTCCACGTGGAATCCAGGACATCACCAGCACCTTCCCGTTGCAGATCACATCACAACGTGGAATCCAGGACATCACCAGCACCTTCACCGCCTTCCCGTTGCAGATCACATCTCCACATGGAATCCAGGATATCACCATCTTACCGTTGCAGATCACATCTCCACATGGAATCCAGGACATCGCCAGCACCTTCACCGCCTTCCCGTTGCAGATCACATCTCCACATGGAATCCAGGACATCACCACCTTCCCGTTGCAGATCACATCTCCACGTGGAATCCCCGACATCACCAGCACCTCCACCGCCTTACCGTTGCAGATCACATCTCCACGTGGAATCCAGGACATCACCAGCACCTCCACCGCCTTCCCGTTGCAGATCACATCTCCACGTGGAATCCAGGACATCACCAGCACCTTCACCGCAAGTGAAAAGTGTGCAGTACTTCACAGGGAATAAACAGCAATCAAAAGCGGGCAATTATACACTTTGCCAGAAAACGGTACGCCGGGGGAAGGCAGGAACCAACTTGTGTATCACATCTATGCGATCCCATATGCAGCTTCACTACGCACAGACATGGGAAGAAGTCAATCGATCTGAGGTGCATCACAATAGCGCGAAAAACACTTCCACTGCATCATCGGTCGGGTAGTAGACAAGGTTATGCCCTCTGCATCCCAATGGCATGGATCCCCCATTGCATCAGGGCAGTGTTATGGAAAAGTTTCAGCGTGGCTACAAATATCACAAAGAACATGAAAGTGCTTGCTTGGTGCTAACTTGGCTATGGTGTTGGCAACATCGCTTACTCTACTCCTTCATCGGAAACCCTGGATTTCAGCACCTTATGAGAAAAGACGATCACCAATGGAAGGTTCCTGGCTGACATTTTTTCTCACACAAAGTGGTACTGGAATTTTGCAATTACCTTATGGCTACAGTAGAGTGCGTAGTGCAGCAGCCAGTGGGCACTGTGATAGGGCCTGCTTTCGGGCCCTGCCAAAAGGAGCAGGGAGCCCGCACCACCCCAAAACCCTGCCCAGTGTCTGAGTGAGGGCAGGCACCTCTCAACCTTTCTTACCTGAAGAATGTAGGCGGCATGGCCAGAAGGGACCCCGCTGCAGCTGGATCAGCGCCGAAAAGCAAGGAGATGCCAAAGATCGCGTGGCAGCAGTCTACATCAATACAAGAGGAGCTGCCAAAACTGCAACACCGGCTACTGGAGGACGTAGCAATGTGGTAAGCAGCAACAAATGGTGCCACAACAAGCACACCACCAGCCCGGCTCCAGAAGACCTCTAGGCCACCAGGAAATTTGTATTTATTGAAAAAAGGTCTCCAGAAAGGCCTGCCCCATCACTCACTATGCCAGCACGTTCATATTACTATAAAAAGGCTCACAAAGGCCTGGACCCCATCAGGGTCCATGTTGGCGGCAGGTTCATGGAAGGGTGTATGGCTTATAAGCTCTCATGAAGCCTCCTAAAACCCCTCCCCTGTCGCCCGACAAATAAGGTAAGTCATTGGCTACGGTAAGTGGCCAATCCGGGGAGGGCTATACAAGGAAGTGTGTGAATGTTTGGGTTAGTTGGGTGAGGACAGGAGGTGGAGGAGGATGTCTGAGAGACCAGAGGAGGCTAGAGAAAAAGGCATGCAGAGGCCATTATAAGGAGGGGGGGGTCTGTGGAGTGTTTGTGTTGTTTTATGTTGATTTATACCATGCATCGCTGCCATTTGCATGGTCGCCAGGTCCTCATGTGGCTCTGTAGGAAAAGTGGGTGGAATTGGTTAGCGAGGGAGAGAAACATAGGATAGAATAGAATGTATGCTCACGTGTGATGCATGCAGAACCAGGAGGAAATGGCGCCTGTGCGTGTAAGCTTTCTACGTGTGCTTTGTTATGTGCATTGGGCTTGTTGTGTCCAGAAAATGGCATCCACTGTCTTATTTGGTGTCTGCGAGTATTCCATTTTGTAGCATGATTAGGGAGCGATGTGTCGTTAGCATTTTTTTTTTGGTCAGTTGTTTCACTAGCCCTCTGGGCATGTGTAGTATGTGAGAGGTGTGAGGGTGTGGCAAAAAGGAGGGGCTGGTTAGTTGGTTGGTCTCCGGTGGACTTTGGGTGTGGAGTAGGTTTATTGTCGGTTCTTCATTCTGTATTGTCCCTTGTTCTCTTTGGTCCCGGTTGGTGGTTTTTCTTGGTGAGTTGAATAGCCAGGTTTTTAGTGGTTCCCTGAAGGTTAGATGGTATTCCGTCGTTCTTATTTCCTTGGGTATCGAGTGCTGTAGTCTGGTTATCAGATAGGAAAAGGCAGTTCCTCCTAATTTCCTTTTCTCATAATGTCTTGTTTCTATTTGGAGGTCGCTGCTCGGTCTCAAGTTCCTTCTTGGTTGGTAACGGGTGATTTTAGCTTGGAGGAATTCAACTCCTTGTGTGTTTAAGGATTTGTGTGCGATGCAGAGGTCTTTCAAGTTAATGCGTTTCTTTACAAGTAGCCAGTGCAGACTTCTCAGGGCCAGTGCAATGTGGTCTCTTCTATTTAGTCTCAGGAGTAGTCTCGGTGTGGTATTTTGAATGCATTGTAGGTTTTTTTGTAAGGTGTTTGGGTCTTCCATGGTAGAGACTATCTAATCTTGATAAAACCAAGGAGACTTTCGTGAGGGTTCTGTGTGGAAAATAGAGGTAAGGGAGGATCCCTCTTATTAATCGCAGTAGGTAGAAATATTTTATTGCTATTGTGTGGACTTGTAGGCAGAGGCTGTTGTTCATGAGGGTTCCCAGATTTGTTATCATTGTCGAGGTCTCCAGTTGGGTTCCCATGCTTGGTGTCCAGCTCAGTGTTAGGACTCACCACCGATGCAATGGCTGCTGTGGCAGGAGCGGAAGTCGCTGAAGAACTCTTCCTACAATTGTACCTCTCTGCTGTGAAACACCAACTGACAGAAAGATTCAATAGCTGGAAGACGAGACACACGCACCACGAGGCGCCAACTGGAGAAACAAGAAAAAAAGCTAATCAATACCACTGATGATTAGAGACAACCACACCGCGAGATGAAGAATGAACATCAACCTGAGGTGTTCAATTGGCAGTGTTGATTCAGGTAGGTGGGTATGGATGGTAGCGGTCCCCAAGGAGTCTGAAGACAAGTCACCTAATTAACCAAATACAAGAGGACCTTAATGTCAGGTGGGACAAGATCTAGACGCTAAACAGAGAAAGACAGAAAAAGGGCTTAGCGACAAGAAGTAATGTCAATAGCAGCTGAAGTCCAAGTTCCAACAGTTCAAACTCCTGACCCGACGGCACGCGGCTGCCTGACAGTTCTCTGAAGCACAATCCAAGCATCCAGGAAACCTACCCCGATGGCACGAGGACGCCTATGTAGTTATCAGTAGGCACAGCAAGTATCTCTAGTCGCTTGGTTGTTCCAGTAAGCAGTAGAATGATGAATTCCGCCTTTAGGAGAGGGTGGTAAGTATGGAGTGATTACCAAGCAGTCTGTGTTTCAATGAACTGGCAACATGGAACCACAGCAGTATTCCCAAAGGTGAGGAAAATGAAATCCTGGTGATAGAATTGGATTGAGCGATGTGCAGGCAGCAGCAGTAACACAGTGTTGGGCAAAAGGCAGTCCCTGTGCAGAAATAGGTCAGAGCAACATGCCGGCAGCAGCAATATCAATCACAACATTGGGCAAAAGGCAGTCGGTGTGTTGAAATGGGTGGCAGCAACATGCAGCGATGACAGTCCGAGGACTCAGTAGCGGTGTAACCTACACGGAGCGGGCCAAGGAAAACAGGACAAAGGACTAAGACACTGCAAAGAACCAGGGACGTAGCAGAAGTTTAGACACAAATCCGAAACAGCATAAAAGTATGCGAAGTCCAAGTATTTCAATCGGAAGCACCGGGCTA